>NC_134906.1:297500-302500 GCF_041734735.1 Babylonia areolata
CTGAACGGTTCACTTTGATATTCTGACAGATTCATTGATTAATATCACGAGAAGCATACTTTTTCATCATAGTTCTACACTGAGAGAACAATGCAGGGTCATAAAACATCAAAAGATTAAGAGAGAGAGAGAAAGACAGAAGAAACATTGAGGAGACATACGGAAGAAGAAGAAGAAGAAGAAGACTGATTGATTGAATCTTTAAAGGGTAAAGAATTAGGCGCAGTAAAGGCCTTTTCACAATTCTGCCCATTTAACGATACAAAACATAAAATTAAAGAACGACACAAAACATAGAAATAAAGAAATAAATGGAAATGATATAAAATGATAAGAACGACGAATAAGAATAATAACTGGAATAATCTATTAAAAGTAACAAAGCAATGAAAAGAACAATTGGTATATTATCATGTACGTACGTATTTACACACACACA
The DNA here is from genome assembly GCF_041734735.1 of Babylonia areolata. Lineage (NCBI taxonomy): Eukaryota > Metazoa > Mollusca > Gastropoda > Neogastropoda > Buccinidae > Babylonia > Babylonia areolata. The sequence continues at coordinate 297,940 of NC_134906.1, forward strand.
CACACACACACACACACACACACACACACACACACACACACACACACAAGGGGAAAGAAGAAGGAGGAGGAGGAGGGAGAGGAGGAGGAGGAGGAGAACAAGAATAAAAAGAGAAAGGGTAATAATAAGAATAAGAACAAGAGGAAAAACAACAACAACAACAACAAGAAGACGAACAAAAACAAGAAACTAGAACAAGAAAAAGAAGAACAAGAAGAGCATAGGTAAGAATAAGAACAAGAGAAACAAGACGAAGAAGAAGCAGAAGAACAAGAAGTACAAGAAGAACAAGAAGAACAAGAAGAACAAGAAGTACAAGAAGTACAAGAAGAACAAGAAGTACAAGAAGAAGAAGAAGAACAAGAAGAAGAAGAAGAACCAAAAAAGAAAAGAAGCGAAGAACAATGAGGGCAGGAGCAGGGACAAAAACCAGAAAGAAGAAAAAGAAAACAAGACGAGAAATGGACTGCGTTGTTCAAAAATGCAAATGGAAAGCCAGGGAGATAGCAACTAAACTAGAAATAAAGGGAAAGAAAACAAAAGAATGAGAGAAGGAGGTATAGGATTGGATGGAGAGGGAGGAGGCGGATGTAGGGGCAGTAAGAAAGAAAGGACACAGAAAGCGAGGGGTATGGGGTTGAGGGGTGTGGGAGGGGGGGCAGTAAGAAAGAAAGGACACAGAAAGCGAGGGGTATGGGGTTGAGGGGTGTGGGAGGGGGGGCAGTAAGAAAGAAAGGACACAGAAAGCGAGGGGTATGGGGTTGAGGGGTGTGGGAGGGGGGGCAGTGAGAAAGAAAGGACACAGAAAGCGAGGGGTATGGGGTTGAGGGGTGTGGGAGGGGGGGCAGTGAGAAAGAAAGGACACAGAAAGCGAGGGGTATGGGGTTGAGGGGTGTGGGAGGGGGGGGGGCAGTGAGAAAGAAAGGACACAGAAAGCGAGGGGTATGGGGTTGAGGGGTGTGGGAGGGGGGGGGCAGTAAGAAAGAAAGGACACAGAAAGCGAGGGGTATGGGTTGAGGGGTGTGGGAGGGGGGGCAGTGAGAAAGAAAGGACACAGAAAGCGAGGGGTATGGGGTTGAGGGGTGTGGGAGGGGGGGCAGTAAGAAAGAAAGGACACAGAAAGCGAGGGGTATGGGGTTGAGGGGTGTGGGAGGGGGGGGGGCAGTGAGAAAGAAAGGACACAGAAAGCGAGGGGTATGGGGTTGAGGGGTGTGGGAGGGGGGGCAGTGAGAAAGAAAGGACACAGAAAGCGAGGGGTATGGGGTTGAGGGGTGTGGGAGGGGGCGGCAGGGGTAGGGGGGGGGGGGCAGTGAGAAAGAAAGGACACAGAAAGCGAGGGGTATGGGGTTGAGGGGTGTGGGAGGGGGGGGGGCAGGGGTAGGGGGGGGGGCAGTGAGAAAGAAAGGACACAGAAAGCGAGGGGTATGGGGTTGAGGGGTGTGGGAGGGGGCGGCAGGGGTAGGGGGGGGGGGGCAGTGAGAAAGAAAGGACACAGAAAGCGAGGGGTATGGGGTTGAGGGGTGTGGGAGGGGGGGGGCAGGGGGAGGGGGGGGGGCAGTGAGAAAGAAAGGACACAGAAAGCGAGGGGTATGGGGTTGAGGGGTGTGGGAGGGGGCGGCAGGGGTAGGGGGGGGGGCAGTGAGAAAGAAAGGACACAGAAAGCGAGGGGTATGGGGTTGAGGGGTGTGGGAGGGGGCGGCAGGGGTAGGGGGGGGGGGCAGTGAGAAAGAAAGGACACAGAAAGCGAGGGGTATGGGGTTGAGGGGTGTGGGGTTCAGGGGTATGGGGTTGAGGGTTGAGGGGTGTGGAAGGGGGGGGGGCAGTGAGAAAGAAAGGACACAGAAAGCGAGGGGTATGGGGTTGAGGGGTGTGGGAGGGGGGGGGCAGGGGGAGGGGGGGGGGGGCAGTGAGAAAGAAAGGACACAGAAAGCGAGGGGTATGGGGTTGAGGGGTGTGGGAGGGGGGGGGCAGTGAGAAAGAAAGGACACAGAAAGCGAGGGGTATGGGGTTGAGGGGTGTGGGGTTCAGGGGTATGGGGTTGAGGGGTTGAGGGGTGTGGGGGGTGTGAGGGGGAAGAGATAGGCATTCAAACAGACAGACAGGGAGTGAGAAAGAGACACAATAAAAGGATTCAAATACCACGAGAGAGAGAGAGAGGGAGACAGAGACAGACATACAGTCAGGCACACACACACACACACACACGCACACGCACAGAAGTCAAGTCACACACACGCACACGTACAACACACACACACACACACACACACACACACACACACACACACACACACACACACACACAGATCGGTGAGAGAGAGAGAACCAGTGAAACAGTCACAGACACACAGACACACAGTCACACACACACACACACACACACACACACACACACACACACACACACACACACACACACAGGGAAACAGACTTAGAGACAGGGACAGAGATCAGGGGGCTCAAATTAGCATCCACATATTTTTTATGAACAAAAATTAACAAAAGTGGAGGCGGTTGAGGAGAATGTGGGGGGGGGGGGGGGGGTCGGGGGGGGGATGGGTGATTTTCGATGGTGGGGGTGGAGGGGGGGGAACCAGTCAGCCATGAAAAAAACAACCACCAAAAACGGACAGTCCTGTACAATAGTATTTCTCGCACCCAGTGACATTTTAAGCTTGGAAACAACGATACCCCTCCCTTACCCACCCATTCACCCCAATTCCACCCCCCTCCCACCCCCCAACCCCCCCAAAAAAAGAGTGAAGGAATGCATAATTTGGCAGTTGTAGGGTTGAGATGAACGCCAGTAGGGGTAGGGGAGGTTGTGCGTGTGTGGAGGGGAGGGGAGTGCGGAGAGGGGGGGGGGACTGAGGGGGGGGGCGGGGACTTGGAAGAGATAGAAGGGACAATGGGCTATGCGATAATGCTTTGCTGCATCGGGTGAAAAAGAAAATGGGGAAGGGGGAGGGGGGAGGGGGATGTAGGGGAGCTAGACAGGGATGGTGGTATGCCGGGGTGGAGGTTCGGTGTGCTGTGGCGTGCTGTGGTGTGCTGTGGGGGGTGGGAGGAGGGGTGGGGTGTGGGTTTGGGGGGAGGGGGGAGGGGGATGTAGGGGAGCTAGACAGGGATGGTGGTATGCCGGGGTGGAGGTTCGTGTGCTGTGGCGTGCTGTGGTGTGCTGTGGCGTGCTGTGGTGTGCTGTGGTGTGCTGTGGCGTGCTGTGGTGTGCTGTGGCGTGCTGTGGTGTGCTGTGGGGGGTGGGAGGAGGGATGTTTGTCAGGGTGGGGTGTGGGTGTGGGGGGTGGGAGGAGGGATGTTTGTCAGGGTGGGGTGTGGGTGTGGGGGGAGCGGGGGAGTTAGAGAAAAAGGAGGTTGTGTGTGCGCGCTCGTATCAAAGGGTGTGTGTGTGTGTGTGTGTGTGAGTGTGTGTGATGTTATGTGTGTGTGTGCGCGTGCGCGGGTGTGTGTGTGTGTGTGTGTGTGTGTGTGTGTGTGTGTATGTATGTGTGTGTGTGTGTGTGTGTGTGCGTGTGTGTGCGTGTGTGTGTGATGTTTTGTGTGTGTGACGTGTGTGTGTGTGTGTGTGTGTGTGTGTGTGTGCAATGTTTTGTGTGTGTGACGTGTGTGTGTGTGTGTGTGTGTGTGTGTGTGTGTGTGTGATGTTATGTGTGTGTGTGTGTGTGTGTGATGTTTTGTGTGTGTGACATGTGTGTGTGTGTGTGATGTTGTGTGTGTGTGTGTGTGTGTGTGTGTGTGTGTGTGTGTGTGTGTGTGTGTGTGTGTGTGTGTGTGGAAGGGGGAAGGAGGGATAGGGAGGAAGAAGAAAAGGGCTGAGGGGTGGGGGAGGGTGGAGAAAGAGGGCATCATACGTTGTGCGATTTCTGAAGCTGATAAACTAGATCCCAAGAGAGAGAGACAGACAGACAGACAGACAGACAGAGAGACATACATACATACATACAGACAGACAGACAGACAGAGACAGAAGGACAGAGGGACAGAGTGAGAAGCGAAAACGAAACTAACTGAAACAGACTTCGAATGTCCAAGAAGTGTGAAACAAGGATGTCTGCTTAGTTGTTTACTCTTCTTTTTTTTCTTTTTTTCTTTTTTTTTTTTAATCAGAAATGAATTAGTCACTGATCTATTCATAAATGGAAATGGAAAAAAAGGTATTCGGTGAATTCCTGCAATTGAAATATTTCCAGTATTGTTTGCTGATGATGCCATTTGGGATCTTTTTTTATAACCAAACTGAATGATAGTTATGCTCGTTAAATGTCTGTAGAAAAGCAAAATAATACGTTGTAGAAATATTAAGGTCGCTTAGAAAAGTAAGCACAAATGATGTAGAACTGCTTTGGAAGCTATTTGACACACAGGTTGAACCAATTCTGACAAAATTCTAGCGAGGTGTGGGGATTACGAGCAGACAGTAAGGAAACTGAAAACATTCATACGTATTTTATGATATGCATTAAAAAAAATATCTAAAATACCCCTTAACACATCAAACGAACTGATTAATTATGGTAAATTATGGGGAAACATGATCAGTAAA
>NC_134906.1:307500-310000 GCF_041734735.1 Babylonia areolata
AGACAGAAAGAGATGCATATGCACACACACACACTCACAAACACACACACACACACACACACACACACACACACACACACACACACACACACACACACACTCGCACACACACATATCCAACACACACACACACACACACACACGCGCGCGCGCGCGCGCGCGCGCGCGCGCACGCACACACACGCACGGACACATGTATGATTCACCATCATCATCACCCATCTATCTTTTCATATTCCTACCAGTTTAGCCCAACACTGAAGCAATCTGTCCCAATTTTCATTGGAAAAAACAACAATAGCAACAACAAATAAACAAACAAACAAACAAACAGGAGGACGTTGAGCACAATAACCCGCACGAAACAAAACCACCTGTCTGTTTTCATTCCTCTTTAGCGCATACGTATTAGCTTCAGTGCCTCAACACGAGTTACCTCCCCTCTCCAGGCCTTCTCCAAATGCTCTCCCCTCTCACTCTGTCAGCATTCCCCTTCCCACATCTACACCCCCACTCCCCTCTCTCTTTTTTCTGTTTTCTTTTAGTGCAGCCGTCCATTTTAGAAATTGAATTACCTCTTTCCGATTATTTGTATGTTATGCTGTGTTGTTTGAGTTCATCTCACTCTCTTGGGGAATCAAAGGCTATACGAATTTCTTACAACGTTTCCTTTCAACACAGGAAATAAACACAAAGAAAAGAATGAAAGGCAGAAACAAATAAATAATCGATGATTAGATAGATAGATAGATAGATAGATAGATAGATAGAATACATACATAAGAACAATCGTGGATAAACAAATAAATAAAATAAAGGGATAAACAAACAAACAAACAAACAAATGAACAAAAACAAAGCACAAAAAAAAAAAAGAACAAATACATATACAGATAAATAAAAGAATAAATCAACGAATAGATGAACAAACCGATAAATGAACAATCAAACAAATAAACAAACAAACAAGAATGAATGAACAAACAAACAAACAAATAAATAAACAAACAAATAAATAAATATTTGTATGAATGGTAACGCGTTGTTGTTGCTGCTGCTGTCGATGTAGATAACGTTGTCACAGCTTCATAACGTGCTGAACACAAAGCATAGAATGAAATAAGATAAATAGATAAAACATCAAAATAAAAACAATGAAAAAAAATGTCATTATTTTCCACGCTATTGTCAACATTAGATGATATTATCATTAATTGTGCGTGTCATGGGGTGGGATGGGACTGGGGGATAGGTCAGACAGACAGACAGACAGACAGACAGACAGACAAAGCTTTCAATGTCCATTCGGAGTTACACCGCCCTTCACACAAGGGAAAGAGGTTTCCGACAGACAGAAACACATATACTTGTGAACACGCCTCAACAACTGATTTGCATGATCATTTGAACTACAAACACAGACACGCACACGCATGCTTTCAGTCAGATACAAACATAATTATATTCGTTCACGCACGCTCACTCGATCTCGCACAAGGTCGCGAGCGCTTTGCCGCTACCACCCCTATCCAAACCCACCCCTCTCTTCCCAGAAATTGTCACACACACACCGATATATATATATATATATATATATATATATATATATATATATATATAGTGAGAGAGAGAGAGAGAGAGAGAGAGAGAGAGAGAGAGAGAACGAACGAACGAACGAATTTATTTTTCCAGGGTATTGAGATAAGCATAATGACAAGAATGCTTTTTTCCACCCAGCCCTGGCGTTCAAAATTAAATAAATCTAAAAAAGAAAAAGAAACGCACAAGAATAAATAGAGAAAATTCATATCAGAAGAGAGGAAAAGAGGGGGGTGGAAGGGGGGACGAGAGGAGAGAGAGTAAAGAAGAAAAGATGAAATGAGAGAGACAGACAGACAGACGGACAGACAGACTGATAAATCGACTGAGGAGAGAGAGAGGGGTGGGGTGGTCAAAGTTACATTACAAAGTTAAATTACAACACATATCAAAGAAAATGGAATAACAACAATACAGCAATGTACACACAAGTATGAGATGAAAGAAAATGTGGGTAATATGGGAGAGACAGACAGACAGACAGACATTCAGACAGCTGACCAGACAGACAGACAAAGAGAGAGAGAGAGAGATGTAGAAAAATAAGAGACACACAGAGACACATCAATTGAGCTGTATTTAGTTTCTTTTTTGAAAACTCTCTCTCTCTCTCTCTCTCTCTCTCTCTCTCTCTCACACACACACACACACACACACACACACACACACACACACACACACACACACACACACACACACACACACACACACACACACACACACACACACACACGCACTCTCTCTCCCCTCCCCTCCCACCCAACGTCAAATGAATATTATAGAAAGACCAGAAGCAGTCAGATGCCGTTCAATTTTTCCGGTGAATTAGGATAGGGAAAACTTGACAGTTTCCTGAATGGGAGGACATTATCTAAGCACAGCAAAACTGGTTGTACTGTGT
>NC_134906.1:315000-317500 GCF_041734735.1 Babylonia areolata
CACACACACACACACACAGATATATATATATATATATATATATATATAATATATATCTGTGTGTGTGTGTGTGTGTGTGTGTGTGTGCCCAGGTCCTCACATGCTCACAGACACACAAGGGAAGAGTTCTGGATCAGCCAACTCAGGACGCTCTGTCCTCAAGACCTCAACACTCTCTAATTCTCAGGACAGGTCAGGGAGGAAGAGAGAGGAAGGCAAGGCAGGGGGTAGGATGAGAAAAATAGGGGGGAGGTTGAAGGAAGGCGAACTGGAGTCATTCTGAACTTGACGTCATTGTAGAAACACGTCATCGTAGTGATGACGAGTTTCTATTATTCGTCACTTTTATTCACGTGCATTGAGGAAGGCAAACGCCGAAATATTTGCAGTCGGACATCGTTGTTGTTTTTTGTTTGTTTGTTTTCTTTTTTTTTATCACACACACACACACACACACACACATATATATATATATATATGTGTGTGTGTGTGTGTGTACGTCCACTAAAATGCTTTACTATTTGTAAACGACGTGTGTATACACCAACGTCACATCGGTGAATGTTCATATCTACATTTCAAAGTTGCTGTGTGACAATAGGCACCAGTAGGAAAGCTTGATATTTTCACGTTAACTATTCATAAGGAGCAACACCCAAATTAGCATTGTATGGTCATTCCTGAGTGTCATTCTGGTGTCATCTTGAGAGAAACAGAATGAATACAAATTCGGGTGTTATCTTGATAAGAAATGGAATGAATACAAATGGACATGGGACTGTTGACACGTAGGACTACTGCCGTAATTTGTAGTGCACACTGTAGTACACACTGTAGTACACACTGTAGTACACAACGGAGAGAGTTTGAACCCGGCTTTAACATTGAACAGGGAGTTCCACAAGGATCTGCTCTGGAGTCAGTTCTTTTCACAATATGAATTAAATATACCCTCATTACCTGCTTGCAGAAATTATCAGCCACTAAAACGTTAGTCCTAAGCAGATGACACTGAACTTCTGGAGGAAAACAAAAAACAAAACAAAAAACGACACCCTTGAAAATTTCGTCCTCTTTCTTTTCTGGGAACACTAGACTGCTTTCTTGATATTCAGCCCTGGATGACCCGGAATAAACTGCAATTAAATGCTGACAAAACTACAGCAAAGACCATTGGAAAGGAAACCCCCCAAAAATTCTTTCATTATTGTTTTATCCCTCTTCCCAGCTGCATGAAAAGCCCCTGTGTTGTCCTTGAAAACACACTGTCCGTGCAAAAAAATCAGACATATCAAACCTACTACCTTCAATAACGGTGTCAGGAGACAAAAAACGAAATAAAAAGGGAGAAAAAAGGCAGGATCATAAGGTCGATATAAGAAAAGAAACACACACACACACACACACACACACACACACACACACACACACACACACACACACAGAGGATCGTTCTTTCGCGGTCTCAACACCAGCAATAAATCCGCGGTAATGATAAATGTCAGTGTCAGACCGCCATATGGCTACACACCAGAGGAGTCCCTGCACCGCTGCTGAGCCCCTTCGGTGGTGTTTTTGTTTTGGGAGTTCCCCCTGTTGACGACAATAAATGCTTATTAAGTCGGAGCGAGTTAGCGCCACGCCCCCTAACCCCTCAACCCCCCCGCCCCGCACACACACTCAGGCCCCGCCCCCGCACACACACCCCCACCCCCGGCCCCATTCCTCCTGCCCCTCTCCCCACCTCCTGTCTACAGCGAAGACTACCACCACAAGGTCCTTCCCACAGAACCCCACCAGGAATCTGCCGACACTGAAGACTTGGACACTTTGAGCTCACCACCAGCACGGCAGAGAGAGCAGTGAAATTCAGAACTGAGGTCACCATCATAGCAGGGCTTGAAAGGCCCCCAAACCTGAGCATTGGGGGGTGGGGGGTGGGGGGGCTATTTGATGATGAATGATAATGAGGATAATGACGATGCTGCCACACCAGGACTCCGGCACTGAACGACTTGACCTTGAGGGCGTAAGTCGAAAGGGCGTCTGTCTGTCTGTCTGTCTGTCTGTCTGTCTGTCTGTCTGTCTCTCTCTCTCTCTCTCTCTCTCTCTCTCTCTCTCTCTCTCATCATTTCATTCGTTTGTTATAATGGTTTATTATAAATTGAAAGTATTCTCTCACCATCCGTTTATTATAATGGTATGCTATAAATTGAAAGTATGTTGATGTATTCACCCATGTCATAAGGACTATAATGGCCAATGACATTAAAATGTCAAAGCGTCAAAGCGTCTCTTTCTCTGTCTCTGTCTCTGTCTCTCTCTCTCTCTCTCTCTCTCTCTCTGTCTCTGTCTCTCTCTGTCTCTCTCTCTCTCTCTCTCTCTCTCTCTCTCTCTCTCTCTCTCTCTCTCTCTCTGTCTCTCTCTGGTACATGTCACGTCCCAGCGTTTCACAGGACCGAAAGACAGACACCTGCGAAGTTCATCGGCAGCTTTCAGC
>NC_134906.1:325000-327500 GCF_041734735.1 Babylonia areolata
TTGTACTACAATATGATTTGTAATGTACTACAATATGATTTGATACCTAATTATGTTTAGGTATGCATTTGCATACATATATGTATGTACATGTAGACATATGCATGCATGTGTGTATATGTGCAACTGAATATGTATATGCATAAGGGTGTGAGTGTGTTTGGAGATGAGTGTGTGCATATGTGTGTGTGTGGGTGGGTGTGAGTGTGTGACTGTGTTCCCTTCATTTTATTTTTTATAATGATTATGATGGTGCGTTGATTAGCATTATAATTAGTAGTAGTAGCAGTAGTAGTAGTAGTAGTAGTAGTAGTAGTAGTAGAAGTGGTAGTAGTAGTATTTACCATTGCTATTATTGTTGTGTCTTATCGTTACTGTTTTTGTTGTCACAAGGACAGATTGGAAGACTAGGCAATGCCTAAAATCTTTATCCTTGAGTTATAAAGTTTTTGAATCTTTGAATCTTGAATCCCTCTCTCTCTTTCTCTCTCTCTCCTCTTTCTCTCCCTCTCCCTCTCCCTCTCTCTCCCACTCTCTCTCACTCATTCAATCACTCTCTCTCTCCCTCTCTCTCTCTCTCCTATTCTCTCCCTCTCCCTCTCTCTCCCATTCTCTCTCACTCATTCACTCTCTCTCTCTCCCTCTCTCTCTCCTCTTTTTCTCCCTCTCCCTCTCTCTCCCATTCTCTCTCACTCATTCATCACTCTCTCTTCACTCTCTCTCTCTCCCTCTCTCTCTCCTCTTTTTCTCCCTCTCCCTCTCTCTCCCATTCTCTCTCACTCATTCAATCACTCTCTCTCTCCTCTTTCTCTCCCTCTCCCTCTCTCTCTCTCTCTCTCTCTCTATATATATATATATATATATATATATCCCCCCTCTCTCTCTCTTCCACTCTCTCTCACTCATTCAATCTCTCTCCCCCACTCTCTCTTCCACTCTCTATCTCCCTCTCTCTCTCACACACACTCTTTCACTCATTCAATCTCCCTCTCCCCACTCTCTCTCTCTCTCTCCCTCTCCCTCCCTCTCTCTCTCTCCCACTCTCTCTCTCTCCCTCTCCCTCCCTCTCTCACCCCCACCTCTCTCGCTCATTCAATCTCTCTCTCCCCCCCTCTCTCTCCCACTCTCTCTCACTCAGTCAATCTCTCTCTCTCTCTCTCTCTCTCTCTCTCTCTCTCTCTCTCTCCCTCCCTCCCTCCCTCTCACTCTCTCTCTCCCACTCTCTCTCGCTAATTCAATCTCTCTCTCTCTCTCTCTCTCTCTCTCTCCCTCTCTCTCTCTCTCTCCCCTCCCTCTCACTCTCTCTCTCCCACTCTCTCTCGCTAATTCAGTCTCTCTCTCTCTCTGTCTCCCTCTCTCCCTCACCTCCTTTATACAAGAAAAAATAAATAAAACTGCACGCAGGAAAAAAATACAAAAAAAGGGTGGTGCTGTAGTGTAGCGACGCACTCTCCCTGGGGAGAGCAGCCCGAATTTCAAACAGAGAAATCTGTTGTGAAAAAATGAAATACAAAACACAAAATACAGTGCTCTCGAGTCATCTGTGTGAGGAATCAAATCGACCATTCAGGACATCGCCTGATGACAAACCTATGTCCCCTGCAAATGTCAGCAGCCAAAATATCATTCGCTACATTGTGTGTGTGTGTGTGTGTGTGTGTGTGTGTGTGTGTGTGTGTGTGTGTGTGTGTGTGTGTGTGTTCGTGTGTGTTCGTGTGTGTGTGTGTGTGTGTGTGTGTGTGTGTGTTCGTGTGTGTGTGTGTGTGTGTGTGTGTGTGTGTGTGTGTGTGTGTGTGTCTGTGTCTGTGTTGTGTGTGTGTGTGTGTGTGTGTGTGTGTGTGTGTGTGTGTGCGAGCGCGCGCGTATCTGCATGTGTTTGTGTGTGTACGTGTAAAAATGCTTTGGGATATGAATTACTATTGTCCGTGAGCGCCAAAAATGATTTAAAACGATATCAATTTACTTAATATTCTCTCTCTCTCTCTCTCTCTCTCTCTCTCTCTCTCTCTCTCTCTCTCTCTCTCTCTCTCTCTCTCTCTCGCCTAGATTAAATCAACGTAGCAATCGCCACCCACACCACCCCCCACCCTCTCTCTCTCTCTCTCTCCCTCTCTCTCTGTCTCTCTCTCTCTTTCTCTCTCTCACACGCATTCAGCAAGAGAGAGACAGAGACGGAGAAAGAGGTAGAGAGAGAGAGAGTGTGTGTGTGTGTGTGTGTGTGTTGGTCTCTGCGCGCGCGCGCGTCTACGTGCGCTGTAAGCTCAAGTGTCTGTGTTACCCTTTTGATTCTGGACAAAGAAAAAAATCAGCCAGTAATCTGCAAAGTGACCATCCATTGTGTGTGCGGTGCTATCACTCTTTCCTGCTCTTTCTTCTGCACACACACACACACACACACACACACACACACACACACACACACACACACATCACACACACATCACACACACCCACATATCACATACACACACATCACATACACACACACACACACACACAC
>NC_134906.1:335000-337500 GCF_041734735.1 Babylonia areolata
GACGTATATGCAACACGTGCACGCTATATGCTGCTTAGAGATCAATGGCCTAACATCAAAATTTCAGAGTTCTTGAGGCCGACATTTATGCCTATTTCATTTCCTTCGAGATCTAAAATTCTCTCTCTCTCTCTCTCTCTCTCTCTCTCTCTCTCTCTCTCTCTCTCTCTCTCTCTCTCTCTCTCTCTCCCTCTCTCACTCTCACACTCTCTCTCTCTCTCTCTCTCTCTCTCTGGACGCTAATATCGCCGACAATTATCATGGAACAGCCCTTACAGGTTTAAAAATAAGTAAAGTGTACACGCATATTTTGAATAAGAGATTAACCAAATGGGCAGACGGAGAAGAAAAAAAATGTCGAGGAGCAAGCAGGGTTTAGAGCTGATTATGATACCATTGGTCATATTTTTTTTTACAATGTTTGCATTGGTACAGAAGAATCTGTCCAACAATATGGAAATACACACAGCCTTTGTTGATTAAAAAAAAGCCTTTGGTCCTGTTAATCGTAACAGATTATGGAATGTTCTGCGAAAACGAACTTGCTTTTGTTTCATTGTTTGCTTTCACCTTTTCATTCGTTTATGACAGTGGTTTGTTGTAAAATCAAAAGTATGTTGATGCATCCACCGATGTCATAAGGACCTCATGGCCAATGACATTAAAGTGTCAAAGCGTCAAAAAGCCTCTCTCTCTCTCACTCTCTCTCCCTCTCTTCACCCCCCCCCCTCTCTCTCTCTCTCTCTCTCTTTCTGTCATCCATCAGCTCAACAGATATAACTCTGGACCACAGACACACACTCTCTGTCTCTCATCTTTTTCATTTTTCTCTCATCTCTTATTCCTCTCTGTGATCTCTCTCTCTCATCTCTCTCTCTAATCTCTCTGATCTCTCCCTCCCTCCCTGTTTCTTCTGTCTGTCTGTCCGTCTCTCTCTCTCTCTCTCTCTCTCTCTCTCTCTCTCTCTCCCTCTCTCTCTCTCTGTCTCCTCTCTCTCTCTCTCTCTCTCTCTCCCTCCCTCTTCCTCTCTCTCTGACTCATGTCTCTCTATGCCTCTCTCTCTCTCGCCCTCTCTCTCTCTCTGTCTCTTCTCTCTCTCTCTCCCTCCCTCTTCCTCTCTCTCTAACTCCTCTCTATGCCTCTCTCTCTCTCGCCCTCTCTCTCTCTCTGTCTCTTCTCTCTCTCTCTCCCTCCCTCTTCCTCTCTCTCTGACTCCTGTCTCTCTATGTCTCTCTCTCTCTCTCTCTCTCTCCCTCCCTCTTCCTCTCTCTCTGACTCCTGTCTCTCTATGTCTCTCTCTCTCTCTCCCTCTCTCTCTCTCTGTCTCCTGTCTCTCTCTCTCACTCTCTCTCACCCTCTCTCTCTCTCTCCCCTCTCTCTCAGTCTCACCTCAGTCTCTCTCTCTCACTTTTTTCTCTCACCTCGCTCCCTCCCTCTCTCTCTCTCTCCCTCCATCTCTCTCTCCCTCCCTCCCTCCCTCTCTCTCCCTCCCTCTCTCTCTATGTCTCTGTCACTCAACCCCGTCTCTCTCTCTCTCTCTCTCTCTCTCTCTCTCTCTCTATGTCTCTGTCACTCAACCCCGTCTCTCTCTCTCTCTCTCTCTCTCTCTCTCTCTCTATGTCTCTGTCACTCAACCCCGTCTCTCTCTCTCTCTCTCCCTCCCTCTCTCTCTATGTCTCTGTCACTCAACCCCGTCTCTCTCTCTCTCTCTCTCTCTCTCTCTATGTCTCTGTCACTCAACCCCGTCTCTCTCTCTCTCTCTCTCTCTCTCTCCCTCTCTCTATGTCTCTGTCACTCAACCCCCGTCTCTCTCTCTCTCCCTCCCTCCCTCTCTCTCTCTCTCTCCCTCTCTCTCCCCCCTCTCTCTCTCTCTCTCCCTCCCTCTCTCTCTCTCTCCCTCTCTCTCCCCCCTCTCTCTCCCTCCCTCTCTCTCCCCCCTCTCTCTCTCTCTCTCTCTCTCCCTCCCTCTCTCTCTCTCTCCCTCTCTCTCCCCCCTCTCTCTCCCTCCCTCTCTCTCCCCCCTCTCTCTCTCTCTCTCTCTCTCTCTCTCACCTCTCTGTGACAAAACCAGACAGAGTCAACAACTTTGACAGGCATCAGGAAATGCTGCCAACTGTAGTGAAGCGTAAAACTCTGTGTGTGTGTGTGTGTGTGTGTGTGTGTGTGTGTGTGTGTGTGTGTGTGTGTGTGTGTGTCTGTGTGTCTGTGTGTCTGTGTCTGTGTGTCTGTGTCTGTGTGTCTGTGTTTGTGTGTGTGTGTGTGTGTGTGTGTGTGTCTGTGTGTGTGCCTGTGTCTGTGTGTGTATGAGAGTGAGAGAGAGAGAGAGGGAGAGGGAGAGAGAGATCCACACCCTTAAATATCCTTTTTTTTTAACACGGGGGCAACCAAATTATATCTGATGCTGTTGTCATTTTTGTGCTGTTGTGGCGCCAGAGCAACTGGAGATGATTATACTGGGCTGTGAAAGGTGATGATCAGGATGTGGGTGGCTGGGTGAGTG
>NC_134906.1:342500-360000 GCF_041734735.1 Babylonia areolata
GAGGAGTAGGACGAGTAGCAGCAGTAGGAGGGGGGGAGGAGGAGTAGGACGAGTAGCAGCAGTAGGAGGGGGGAGGAGGAGTAGGACGAGTAGCAGCAGTAGGAGGGGGGAGGAGGAGTAGGACGAGTAGCAGCAGTAGGAGGGGGGAGGAGGAGTAGGACGAGTAGCAGCAGTAGGAGGGGGGAGGAGGAGTAGGACGAGTAGCAGCAGTAGGAGGGGGGAGGAGGAGTAGGACGAGTAGCAGCAGTAGGAGGGGGGAGGAGGAGTAGGACGAGTAGCAGCAGTAGGAGGGGGGAGGAGGAGTAGGACGAGTAGCAGCAGTAGGAGGGGGGAGGAGGAGTAGGACGAGTAGCAGCAGTAGGAGGGGGGAGGAGGAGTAGGACGAGTAGCAGCAGTAGGAGGGGGGAGGAGGAGTAGGACGAGTAGCAGCAGTAGGAGGGGGGAGGAGGAGTAGGACGAGTAGCAGCAGTAGGAGGGGGGAGGAGGAGTAGGACGAGTAGCAGCAGTAGGAGGGGGGAGGAGGAGTAGGACGAGTAGCAGCAGTAGGAGGGGGGAGGAGGAGTAGGACGAGTAGCAGCAGTAGGAGGGGGGAGGAGGAGTAGGACGAGTAGCAGCAGTAGGAGGGGGGAGGAGGAGTAGGACGAGTAGCAGCAGTAGGAGGGGGGAGGAGGAGTAGGACGAGTAGCAGCAGTAGGAGGGGGGAGGAGGAGTAGGACGAGTAGCAGCAGTAGGAGGGGGGGGAGGAGGAGGAGGAGGAGTAGGACGAGTAGCAGCAGGAGGAGGGGGGGGAGGAGGAGGAGGAGGAGTAGCAGCAGTAGGAGGGGGGGGAGGAGTAGGACGAGTAGCAGCAGGAGGACGAGTAGTAAGTAGTACTAGTAGTAGTAGTAATAGTGGGAGGAGGAGGAGCAGCAGAAATAGCAGCAGCAGTAGCAGAAGTAGTAGTAGTAGTCGCTGGAGGAGCAGCAGGAGTAGTAGTAGTTATAGTAAAAGGAGGAGGAGCAGCAGTAGTAGTCGTAGTAGTAGTTGTAGAAGCAGCAGGAGAAGGACGACGACTACTGCAAGTGAAGCATCAGTAGTAGCATTGACTGCTGTTGTTGTTGTCAGTTCCGGCAGCAGTATCTCTACCATGACCATATAATCCCCCCACCCACCCCACACCCCACACCCTCACCCCCTCCCATCCTATCACCAGTAGTGGCATCCATGTTGGTGGTAGTGTTGGGAGACAGACAGTGGTGGTGGTGGTGGTGGTGGTGAAATTTGTAGCTGTTGGTGCTGCATCTGTTTCAGTCTGTTCGTAAGCCCCCCCCCTCCTCTCTCTCTCTCTCTCTCTCTCTCTCTCTTCCGCCTGTCTCCAACACAAACACACACTCACATGCACACTCACATATGTCTAATACCCCTCATACCCCCTCTGACTCTTTTCACAACACCCCCCAACCCACCCCCACTCCCACCCACTCACAAACATGAATTCAAACAGCAGAAGACAACAACAGCAGCAACAGCAGCAACAACAACAACAGCTACAATAACAACAACAACCGCTACAACAATAAGAACAACAACAACAACAACACAACTAACAGCTACAAATACAATAACAACAACAATAACAACAGCAACAACAATTCCATGTACAAAAACAACAGCTACAACAACAACAGCAAAAACAACAGCTACAAATACAACAACAACAACAACAACAGCTACCATAACAACAAAAACAGCTACAACAATAAGAACTACAATGACAGCTGCAACAACAACAAAAACAACAGCTATAAACACAGCAACAACAACAACAAAAACAATAGCTACAAATACAACAGCAACAACAACAACAACAACAGCAACTCCAACAACAATAACAACAGCAACAGCTACAACAACAACAACAACAACAAAAACACACGAACGACAAAAACGAAACACGTCCGCACCACCACATCTCGTCTTTTCTTTCTTCCTTCCTTTTCTTTCTTTCTTTCTTTCTTTTCTTTCTTTTCTTTTCTTTCTTCCTTTTCATGCTCCTATCAGCACCTCACAGCCTGTTGATGGCAGCGTTCTGGCTGTTCATCCCCAGAAGAAAAACGTAATTTTCACCACCACCACCACTGCCGCAACCACCGCCACCACCACCACCTCCTCCGCCCGCCATGTTGGCAGTGGGACTTGAGAATCAATCGACTCTTCACACATCAGGAGAGCGGCAAAGGGGAAAAACTCCTGATGGAATTGACCTCGTGGTAACTGCTCAGCCTGACGACGCGTGTTTCCCATTGGCTGGTCCATTGTCGCGGAGTTACGGTCGTGTGCGAGAGACAGAGAGACAGAGAGAGAGAGAGGGTTGTTTTCTTTCTGTATCTTTTTCTCTCTTTTTTTTTTCCTTTCTTTCTTTTTTTTTTTTTTTTTTTTTTTTGTTTGTTTGCTTCTTTCTTTGTTTATTTTTTTCGTGTGTGTGTGTGTGATTAATTTGAAGGTGCTGGTTTCCACTGTCTCCTGTCTGGTTGGAGGTGAAGGAGACGGAGGGAGGGAGGGAGGGAGGGGGGGACTTAGCACGTTAGACACGAGCTGTCCAGCAGGGGAAGATGAGTGGAGAATGGAGAGAGAGAGAGGTGGGGGAGAGGGAGAGAAGAGGGACACAGAGAGAGGGATGGGTGGAATGGGCGAGGAGAGGAGAGAGAGCGACAGAGACAGAAAGAGACAGAAATAGAGAGGCAGATAAAAAAAGAAAGGAGGATTACTACAAAATGAAGTTTAATCATCCTTTCACTCCTATTGGAGTATTGAGGATTACTACAAAATAATGTTTAATTATCCTTTCACTCCTATTGGGGTATTGAGGATTACTACAAAATAATGTTTAATTATCCTTTCACTCCTATTGGGGTACTGATGATTACTACAAAATAATGTTTAATTATCCTTTCACTCCTATTGGGGTATTGAGGATTACTACAAAATAATGTTTAATTATCCTTTCACTCCTATTGCAGTATTGAGGATTACTACAAAATAATGTTTAATTATCCTTTCACTCCTATTGCAGTATTGAGGATTACTACAAAATAATGTTTAATTATCCTTTCACTCCTATTGGGGTACTGATGATTACTACAAAATAATGTTTAATTATCCTTTCACTCCTATTGCAGTATTGAGGATTACTACAAAATAATGTTTAATTATCCTTTCACTCCTATTGGGGTATTGAGGATTACTACAAAATAATGTTTAATTATCCTTTCACTCCTATTGGGGTATTGAGGATTACTACAAAATAATGTTTAATTATCCTTTCACTCCTATTGGGGTATTGAGGATTACTACAAAATAATGTTTAATTATCCTTTCACTCCTATATGGGTATTGAGGATTACTACAAAATAATGTTTTGTTATTCTTTCACTCCTATTGGAGTATTGAGGATTACTACAAAATAATGTTTAATTATCCTTTCACTCCTATTGGGGTATTGAGGATTACTACAAAATAATGTTTTATTCTTTCACTCCTATTGGGGTACTGATGATTACTACAAAATAATGTTTTCATGCCCAGAACAAACATTTCCAAATATACAACATTGACACATAAAAGTTGAGACACCACAAATGTCTTTTAACCTCAGATGTGTAGCTAGGCAACATTTGCAAATTTAATCATCTTACTTACAGCTAAAACGACTTTTTTGGCCTCCTTTAGAGCAAATTACAAAAATCAAAAACCGATTTTGGAGACAACTATTTTTTTTAGGAACATATCTATTTCGCAGCTGATCATAACTGGCACATTCCATTATAAAATGGAATTCATCCCCAATCACAGACATTCCATTATAAAATGGAAAGCATCCCAAATCACAGACATTCCATTATAAAATGGAATTCATCCCCAATCACAGACATTCCATTATAAAATGGAATTCATCCCCAATCACAGACATGATACAAACTTTACAAAACCGTCACAGAGCGGAGGGAGAGAGAGAGAGAGGAGAGGGAGAGAGAGAAGAGAGAGGGCGAGAAGAGAGAGAGAGGAGAGAGAGAGAGAGAGAGAGAGAGAGAGAGAGAGAGAGAGCGGGGAGAGAGAGAGGTGGGGACTAAATCGAGACAAGGACTTGATGGAAGCGCTGCAGACAGGCACAGACAAGGGAGAACAAAAGATGGACGACAGTGAATGTCAGAGGAAATGTGACACGAGGACTGATGGAATTGGCACACTGTCATAAAGAGGGAGGGAGACAGACAGACATAGATCTATAGATAGATAGATAGATTGATTGATTGATTGACTGATTGAGAGAGAAGATTGAGAGAGAAAGAGAGAAACGCAAACTGATGAAATTGGTGCATTATCAAAAAGAGGGAGATAAAGAGAGAGCCAGAGAGGGAGAGGAGAGAGAGAGGGGGGGAGAGAGGGAGGGAGAGAGAGAGAGAGAAACGCAAACTGGTGAAATTGGTGCATTATCAAAAAGAGGGAGGTAGAGAGAGACACAGAGAGAGAGAGAGAGAGAGGAGAGAGAGAGGCACAGAGAGGGGGGGAGGGAGAGAGAGACTGAGAGAGAAAGAGAGAAACGCAAACTGATGAAACTGGGGCATGATCAAAACGAGGGGGGTAGAGAGAGACACACACAAATAGAGAGAGACACAGAGAGAGAGAGAGAGAGAGAGAGAGAGAAGAGAGAGAGAGAGGAAGAGAGGAAGAGAGAGAGGGGAGGAGGGAAAGAAAAGAGGGAGGGAGAGAGAGATTCAAGATTCAAAAACTTTATTACTCAAGGATAAAGATGTTAGGCATTGCCTAGTCTAGAGAGACAGAGAGAGAGGGGGAGGGAGAAAGAGAGAGGGAGAGAGAGACAGACATAGAGAGAGGGGGAGGGAGAGAGAGGGAGACAGAGAGAGAGGGGGAGGGAGAGAGACAGAGAGAGAGGGAGGCAGATAGAGAGAGACAGAGGGAGAGAGAGACACACACACAGGGAGAGAGAGAGAGGAAGAGAGGGGGAGGGAGAGAGAGGGAAACAGAGAGAGAGGGGGAGGGAGAGAGACACAGAGAGAGGGAGGCAGATAGAGAGAGACAGAGGGAGAGAGAGAGACAGAGAAAGAGAGAGGGGGAGAGAGAGAGAGAGGGAGATACTCACAAACACACACACACACACACACACACACACACACACACACACACACACACACACACAGGTAGAAGATAGCAAGGCGATGGGTGAGTGTGTGGGCGGGGTGAGCGCGATGTGAAGGGGTGCAGACAAGGGAGAACGAAACATGGACGACAGTGAAGGACAGTGGGGAAAGTGAAACCAGGAATGATGAAACTGGCCCAGTGTCACAGAGACAGAGACAGAGCGAGAGAGGGAGAGACACAGACAGAGAGACAGAGAGAGAGAGAGAGAGACATACACAGATACAGAGAGAGATATAGACAAATCACAGAGAGAGACAGAAAGAGAGATAGGTACAGAGAGAGGCAGAGAGAGAGATACAGAAAGAGAGAGACAGAGGCAGAGAGAGACACACACAGAGAGGCAGAGAGAGAGAGAATGAGAGGCAGACAGACAGACAGACAGAGACAGAGAGAGAGAGAGAGAGACGAAGACATGAAATTGGTCAGAGTGAGAGGGAGAGAGGGAAAGAGAGAGAGGGGCGGTGGAGAGAAAGAGAGAGGGGGGAGAGATGGAAAGAGAGAGGGGGGAGAGAGAAAGGGGGAGGGAAAGAGAGAGAGGGAGGGAGGGAGGCAGAGAGGGAGAGGGAAAGAGAGAGGGGGAGGGAGAGAGAGACGGAGAGAGAGGGGGGAGGAAGAGACGGAGAGAGAGAGAGTGAGGAAGAGAAAGAGGGGGAAAGAGAGAGAGGGGGTAGGGAAGAAGAGAGGGAAAGAGAGAGAGGGAGAGAGGGAGGGAGAGAGAGGGAGGTGGGGGGGGGGCTAAAACGAAACAAGGACTTGACGGAAGCATGATAGGTACAGACAAGGGAGAACAAAAGATAATAACGAGGGAGATAGACAGACAGACAGACAGACAGACAGACAGACGAATACACTGACAGACACGCAGACAGAGAAGGGAAAGTGAGAGAGATTGAAAGATCTTGTGTGTGTGTGTGTGATCGTGTGTGTGTGTGTGTGTGTGTGTGTGTGTGTGTGTGTGTGTGTGTGTGTGTGTGTGTGTGTGTGCAGTGCGTGCATGTGTGAGTATGCACAAGTTTTTATGTTGATATGTACTTGTATGTATCCTAGTTTCTACTGCATCTGTGTTTGTGTATGATTTTCGATTTATGTACCTTGTTATGTACTAACCCCCCCACCCCCACCCCACACCCCCACCCCCCTCCCCACTCCCCCTATTCTATTCTTAATGCTCCAGTAGCTGCTTCAGTCGGGAATTGTATGCGGAGCCTCTTACTCACACAACCTGTCTAGCCGCCATCTTGAATCGAGCCTCCGAGAGAGAGATTGAAAGAGTGAAAGACAGAGAAGGGGGAGAAAGAGAATGAAACTATAATAGAGAACGAGACAAAGAGAAAGAGGGAAAAAGGGATAGAGACAGAGGGAGAGACAGAGAATAATTATGTCATCCGTATCGACCATAGGCACATTGTCAGAGACAGACAGACAGACAGACGGACAGACGGACAGACAGGCAGACAGAGAGACAGAGAGAGGTGGAGGGAGGGTTAGTGTTTGTGCACATCGAGAAAAAACGAACTGAATGATACCGAAAGGAAAAATGATGTAACCAGTATGACATGGTACGCTAACATGCATGCCTTTCTTCCGTACGGCCCAGAGCGGTAACAAAAAAAGTGAAAAGAGAGAGAGAGAGAAAGAGAGAGACAGTGACAGAGAGACAGACAGACAGAGGGGGACAGAGAGAGACACAGAGAGAGGGACAGATGGAGAGAAAGACAGACAGACAGAGACAGACAGACACAGACAGACAGACAGAGGCAGACAGACAGAGAGGAACAGATGGAGAAAAAGAAAGACAGACAGACAGAGAGGGACAAGTGGAGAAAAAGAGAGACAGAAAGACAGAGAGGGACAGACAGACATACAGCTGGACAGATGGAGAGAAAGACAGACAGACAGAGACAGACAGACAGAGAGGGACAAGTGGAGAAAAAGAGAGACAGAAAGACAGAGAGGGACAGACAGACATACAGATGGACAGATGGAGAGAAAGACAGACAGACAGAGACAGAGAGAGGCACACACACACAGAGACAGAGAGGGACAGCGAGAGACACAGAGAGAGGGAGCAGGGGCACACACACACACACACACACACACACACACACACACACACACACACATACACACACACACACACACACACACACACACACACACACACACACACACACACACACACACACACTGTGACAGGAACATTCAGATAAAGACAGACAGCCCAAAACAAGGAGATCGACACACACCCACGCACACATCCCAACACACACACATCCGCCAACACCCTCGCTCCCCCCGCTCCCCCCCTGTCTCCCTCCAACGCCCCCTCCCCCCCCCCCACCCCACCCCAAACACACAGAAAAAGGGTAGGTCTGCGATTGTGAACAACACTGACAGCCTCGGAGAGACGGGCTTTCAGGACTCACATCATTTGTGTTCATCAATAAATTGCTTGCTTCTGTCTGCTCTGCAACGATTTACATTTATCTGAATCTGTCAAGTATAACAGGTGATATTGAGAGAGAGAGAAGAGTGTGTGTGTGTGTGTGTGTGTGTGTGTGTGTGTGTGTGTGTGTGTGTGTGTGTGTGTGTGTGTGTGTGTGTGTGTGTCTTTGAAATGTATCCACAATCACGATGAGAACAAATGGTTTAATAAAAGTGAGAAAAAAAAAGAAAAAAACAAATTTCTTTGATTATATGACTGTTCTGATAACGAAAACAAACTTTTTGTCCCCCCTGTTTTCTTCAACTTCGAATTGTTCCATTTCTTGTCTTTCCATTACTTTCTTTCTTAAAACAGTAAAAGAAACCTGTTTCTCCTCCTTCCTTCCTTTCTTTTTTAATGTTTTAAGAAAGAAAGAAATACACACACACACACACACACACACACACAAAAAAAAAAAAAAAAAAAAAAAAAAAAAAACAGCGAGAGAGGTGATGACTAAACAAAACCGTTTTCTTCGCACGCAAAAGCATTATCAGGTAATCATTAAAGAAGAATCAAGAAAGAAAAAACAAACAAACAAAAATCCACGCGTATACTTCTATTCCAGACTTTTCCGAGAGGCCAAAGAAAATAAATAAAGCAATAAATAGTCTGTCAGAAAGAAAGGGAAAAGAAAGAAAGAAAGAAAGAGTGAGAGAGATAGGGAAAGAAAGAAAGAGAGAAAGAAAGAAAAAAAGACAGAGAGACAGAAAGAAAGATTGAAAGAGAGAGAGGGGGGGACTAAAAAACAGAAAGGAAATATTGCATTCCACACACTGTTATACAAACATGGCCGAAAGTGAAAGAAAACGAAGGATGAGAAAAGAACGAAAGGAGAAAGGAAAGAAAGAAGGAAGGGGTGAAGGGAGGAAGAAAGGAAGGGAAGAAGGAAGGAAGGGAAGAAGGAAGGAAGGAAGGAAAGAAGAAAGGGAGGAAGGAAGAAAGAGGAAAGGGAGGAAGGAAAGAAAAAGGAAGGAAAGATGGGGGGAAAGAAGAAAGGAAGGAAAGAAGAAAGGGGGAAGAAGAAAAGGAGGAAGGAAAGACGGAAGGAAGGATAGAAGAAAGGAAGGACAGAAGGAAGAGAGAAAGGAAGGACAGAAGGAAGGAACGGAGGAAGGGAGGAAGGAAAGAAGGAAGGACAGGAGGAAGGGAGGAAGGAAAGAAGGAAGGACAGGAGGAAGGGACGAAGGAAAGAAGGAAGGACAGAAGGAAGAGAGAAAGGAAGGACAGAAGGAAGGAAGGAAAGAAGGAAGGACAGGAGGAAGGAAAGAAGAAAGGAAGGAAAATAGAAAGGGACGAAGGAAAGATGGAAGGAAAGAAGGAAGGATGGAAGGAAAGAAAGAAACAAGAAAGGGAGGAAGGAAAGAAGAAATGAATGAAAGAAAGAAGAAATAGAGGAAGGAAGGAATGAAAGAAACAATGAAGAAAGGAAAGAAGGAAGAAAGGAAAGAAGGAAGAAAGGACGGAAAGAAGGAAGGAAGGAAAAACCAACGCTTTCGAAACAAAAGCAGAAGCAAAAGAAAATGGACCAAGAAAAAGAGTATGAAATGAAGGGAAACTATATTATGGAACAAAGGAGCAAAGTAAGCAATAAAACTGACCAAAAGCCTCAACAACAACAACAAAGAGGTCGTTGTTTACCACGCCAAAGATTATTATTGCCTGGCCAACAAAGCGAAATGAGAAACGCAAAAATTAATGTGAGAAAAGAAAGAGGGTGAACAAAAATCACGAAAGAAATAGATAAATAAATGGGTTGATAAATAATTTTACATAACACACACACACACACACACAACACACACACAACACACACACACACACACACACACACACACACACACACACACACACACACACTGCGCTGAAAACGAATATGTCTGCAAAAGAGACCTGAAGACCCCTTTAGACCATCAACACAGAGACGTGGAAAGCTGTCGTCCCTGGGAACAGTACACAGAAGCCTCTCACAAGCTGGAGAGACACTTGTCCACCAGCACAGAGGCGTTACGTCAAAGAAGGAAGTCAGTAATCATACGTTTTCTACACAGATTCTGTAATTATGATATTGATCTATAACCATATTCTGTATCTTGACATCTCAGTGCTTAGCTGTGGAAGTTAGTAATACGTTTTCAATACATTATGTAATTATGATATTGATATCTATAACTACAGTCAATCTGAATCTTGACAGCTCAGTGGATAACTGTGGAAGTTAGTGATACGTTTTCGATACATTCTGTAATTGTAATATTGATATTTATAACTATAATTAATCTGAATCTTGACATCTCAGTGCTTAGCTGTAGAAGTTAGTAATACGTTTTCAATACATTCTGTAGTTATGATATTGATATAACTATGATTATTCCGCACCTTGACATCTCAGTGCATAGCTGTGGAAGTTAGTAATACGTTTTCAATGCACTCTGTAATTATGATTTTGATATAACTATGATTATTCTACATCTTGACGTCTCAGTGCATAGCCGTGCCTCATTGTTTGACAAACAACTGTAACCTACCACAACAACCATGAACACAATTCTGGAGTGCGTGAAAGGAATGTCGACATAGGGCTATGAACTAATACCTTTGAAGGTTCGACCATGAGAATTTCGTTAGAAATAACTGTCCAAAACTCGTCAGCAGAATAGTTATTCTCTTTGAAATACTTGGGCAAGAAGGTACGTCACCGCTGGCAGTAAAACACTGATGCAGCCGAACTGCTTGCAACAGATGCATATCACATTTTTACTATATTTTATCTTCAGCACGTCAAAGTTTATACGAAAGAAAGTAGAGGTTCTGATTCTTGTGTAACAAACTGATGGATTCGGCATCTTTTCTTTAACAATAATTATTTGTATTTGTATTTCTTTTTATCACAACAGATTTCTCTGTGTGAAATTCGGGCTGCTCTCCCCTGGGAGAGCGCGTCGCTACACTGCAGCGCCACCCATTTTTTTGTATTTTTTTCCTGCGTGTAGTTTTATTTGTTTTTCCTATCGAAGTGGATTTTTCTACAGAATTTTGTTAGGAACAACCCTTTTGTTGCCGTGGGTTCTTTTACGTGCGCTAAGTGCCCCTGTCTGTTTCGAAAACTTTTACTTCAATCGATTGTGATTTTTTTCTAGAAGAGTGTATGCTTTTTCATGGAAAGACGGACATGTATTTTTGGTCGATTGTTCAGAATCTTGTGCTCCTCTTTTAGCTGCTTTCTCAGCAATTTCATTGCCATGGATGCCCACATGAGAAGGCACCCAACAAAAACTAACATCAGAACCTTTAATCTTCAAACAATGTACCGAAAGATTTGCCTCAATGACAAAGTCAGGTCTTGTTTCGAGGCTAAATGATTCTGGAGCATAAAGTGCCGATTTGGCATCAACAAATAATGCTATTTTTTAGAAAACTAGTTAATGGCTCATCAAGTGGTTAAACGCTTGTATAACAGCAATTAGCTCAGCCGTAAACATGGAAAGATTCTTTGCAATTAAGTTCGATTTTTCAACTTTAAAAGCAATAAAAGCCACGCCGGCATTTTTGTCACCAAGAATCGATCAGTCTGTAAATACATGTAGATGATTCTGGTATTGTTCTGCCGTGTTTGTTCTAGCAGTATTCGTCGTGATGTTGATATTTTCTTCCTTTTTTGTGAATCAGAATAATTGATATCAAAATCTGCTTCCAGCATTTCCCATAAAGGAATAGGAGTAAAGGTGGTTTTACAGCCAACTCTTTCATGTTAACACCATATTCTTTTACCAAATTTGAAGAGTGAGACGCAACTGTTACTTGTGATGTAAAGGCTTTGGCTCTTTTAGGAAAATCAGTGTCATATCTTACTGTTAGTTCGTCAGCAATGAAATTTTCTGCTCATTGAAGTACCATCTTACGGCGAATTTTGCTGTTGCTAACTCACGATATTCATTTCGGGGAAGAATTCAAGCTGTTTTGTATGTTTGCTGGTTGGATGCATGAGAGGATGTGTGTGTGTTTGTGTGTGTGTGTGTGTGTGTGTGTGTGTGTGTGTGTGTGTGTGTGTGTGTGTGTGTGTGTGTGTGTGTGTGTGTGTGTGTGTGTGTGAAACAAGCAAACAACGGATTATTTTCGAGGTGAACTAAAATAATGTTTTCGATAAAGAACGACCATTGCAACGAAAGGGGAAAAGAGAGAGAGAGAGAGAGAGAGAGAGAGAGAGAGAGAGAGAGAGAGAGAGAGAGAGAGAGAGAGAGAGAGAGAGAGAGAGAGAGAGAGAGAGAGAATGAACGAAGGAAAAGAAAGACAGACAGACAGACAGACTGAAAGACAGAATGAAAGAAAAGGATAAACATGATAATGAAGTAATGAATCAAAGAATGAAAGAACGAACGAAAGAAAGAAAACAAGAAAAGAAAAAAACAAGGAAAGAAAGACAGAAAGAAAGAAAGAAAACAAACAAACGAAACTAGGAAAGACAGACAGACAGACAGAAAGCAAGGAAAGAAGGAAAGAAAACAAGGAAAGAAGGAAAGAAGGAAAGAAAACAAAGAAAGAAGGAAAGAAACGAACTCTCGATTTCTCATTGCAGCTCAGCATAACAAATAACGATGATCTAGAACTGTATTTGAAAACGGATAAAACACTTTTTTTTTTTCAACAAAAAAACAACAACAACATAAAACATACGTCTGCAAATAAATGGAATGTATTGTTCAACAAAGAATACTTTCCAGACAACTTTAATTGAGGAACAAAAACAACAACAACAACAACAAAGAAAGATATGTTATCAGACGTGAACAACAATAAAAAATATCTCCGTTGGAGATATCAATAAATGTGACTGAAATGCCAAGAGTAGAGAAGGGGGGCGGGGGGGGGGGGGGGTGAACACTATCAGCGCAGAAACAAACTGTCGCAAACGGCTGATTCACTCAAATTTCTTGTCAGTCTGTTGCTAATGTTGATACGGCATTTAATAGAAAAGAAATTATTGTACATCAATAAACACACACACACACACACACACACACACACACACACACACACACACACACACACACAAAAAGAAAAAAAAAGAGGATGTAGGAAAGAATGTATTTCATGACGATGAGAGAAAGTTTTTTTTTGAGTTGTTTCTCTGTGATTGTCTCTGTCTGTCTGTCTGTCTGTCTGTCTGTCTGTCTGTCTGTCTCTCTCTCTCTCTCTCTCTCTCTCTCTCTCTCTCTCTCTCTCTCTCTTCTCTCTCTGTCTGTCTCTCTCTCTTGCTTCGTCTTCCATCCCCTCTCTATGACTAACTCCACTCTTTACTAAACATGATTGTTCTCAATTTATCTCTTTGACTCTTGACTCTCCCTCCCCCACACTCCCTCCCTCTCTCTCCTCTCCCTGACCCCCTCTCTCATACAGTCCCCCCTCTCTCTCTGTCCCACTTTCTCTCTCTCTGTCTTTGTCTCTCTCTCTCACTCTCTCTCTCTCTCTTTCTGTCTCCCCCACCCCTCTCTCTCTCTCGCTCTCTCTCTCCCATCCCTCCCCCTAAAGCCTTTCTCCCTTCCTCTCTCTCATCCACTCTCTCCCTCCCTCTCTCTCTTCTGTCTCCCCCACCCCTTTCTCTCGGTCCCCTCTGTGTGTGTGTGTGTGTGTGTGTGTGTGTGTGTGTGTGTGTGTTTCCCTCCCTCCCTCTCTCTCTCTCTCTCTCTCTCTCTCTCTCTCTCTGTCTGTGTCTTTGCCTTTTTCTCTGTGTCTCTTTTTCTGTCTCTGTCTCTCTTTGTGTCTATGGCCGTTGTTCTCTCTGTCTCTGTCTGTCTGCCTGTCTGTCTGTCTCTTTCACTCTGACCGCCCATCCAATATCCATTTAAGCCTAGCGTCTTTGGAGAATGAAATATCTCCTATTCCACACTTCAAACAACACGTTTAAAAGAGTGAATGTCTGAATTAAAAAAGGAGAAAAAGTGTTTTAAAGGAAAACATTGGACAGCTTGACAGTCAGATCAGATCGGGTCGATCCCTTCATATTTCAAACAGAATTAATTTGTTTTTAATCTGTTTCATATGCTGCGGGCAATCTCTCTCTCTCTCTCTCTCTCTCTCTCTCTCTCTCTCTCACTTTCTCCCTCTCTGTCTCTGTCTCTCTCTGTCTCTGTCTATCTCTCTCTTTCTGTCTGTCTGTCTTTCTGTCTGTCTGTATCTCTCTCCCTCTCTCTCTCTCTCTCTCTCTCTCTCTCTCTCTCTCTCTCTCTCTCTCTATCCCCCTCTTTCTCTTTCCCTCCCTCTCTCTCTCTCTATCCCCCTCTTTCTCTTTGCAGTCGGGTTTCCGACATCGTCACTCATGTCAAACAGCGTTAGTCCGTCTGTGTGATTCATGGTTGTCTGGCATCAACCGCAGTGTAATCGTAGGCGCTGTTTTTCGTAACTTACAGAAAGCTTTTGATCTCGTTGACCACGAAATATTACTCACAAAACTCACAAAATTGTCATAGTATCTCAGAGACCCCACCACGCTGTCCTTTTTCGAATCATTCCTTACCGACAGAATACAACATGTGTTCACCAATGGTAGATTCTCTTCTACGGGAGAAATAAAAAGTGGAGTTCCTCAAGGATCTGTTTTAGGGCCACTTCTATTCTGCATATTTATTAATGATCTTCCTTTGTCTTTATCAGACTCCAGAATCTCGTGTGACCTTTTTGCAGATGACACTTCCCTTCGTTCCAGTGCTGTCAGCGTTGCCTCAGTTCAGAATTCTTCTCAAACGGGCTTAAACTATGTTTCTAAATGGTGCAAATCCAACTGTATGACACTTCATCCCCCAAAAAACAAAGAGTATGATTATCACGTCAAGACAAAAGCACCAAGAAAATCCCCTTGTTCTCACTCCATAGATCAAGCTCGCGAGCACCGCGTCTTGGGAGTCATAATTGATGAACTGAAATGGCAAGCTCACATCGATTCTGTCTGTAAAAGGTTGGCACACAGTCTGTTCTTACTCAATCAGCTCAGACCTTACATAAACAGTGAAGCTCGCAAAATGTTCTTCCATGCTCACTGTCTTTCTCACGTCAACTATGCATCTGTTGTCTGGAGCTGTGCTGCAGATGTTCATCTTAAGAAACTAAATTCTCTCCACAAGAGAGCAGCCAGATTAATTCTACCAGATCACTCGCTGTCAACGTTAGAAAAACAAGCCAAATTAAATATCCTTCCACTTCAAAACCAGCTAAAATTCAACAAAGCATTACTCATGTACAAAACACACAATAACTTGGCACCACAATATCTCAAACACCTGCTTACACGAGCCTCATGCCGATACGGCTCTAACAAATACATTTTGCCACGTACCCGAATTGATTTGTTCAAAACTAGTTTTGCATTTTCGGGTGCATCCCTGTGGAACTCCCTTCCTTTGCACATATGAACGGGCAGTTCTCTTCCTATTTTCAAATCAAGTCTGCATAAACATCTTCACCCCTTCCAACAGTAAATAACTCTGATCTTTGAATTACTGTAGACAGTAACAAAGGGGTCAGTTATGTCTTATTTATTGTATCAGTTATTGTTGCTGTTGTTGATGTTCTTTTCTTGCTTTCTCATTTCATCTTGTTTTGTTTTGCTCTTTCTTTTCTTTTCTTTCTCGTTCTATTTCTTATGCATGCATAAATCTATTCATTTCGTTCTATCATCGTGACAAATGTCCAAGTAATATTGGTGATGGTGGTAGTCACTGTAGTATGTTGCACTTGCCACACGTAGATTTCAGAGGCAGTAACAATACTGTACCTTTTGAACACCCGGATGTTTCTGGAACTTCTATACTGATGACCTCTCTCTCTCTCTCTCTCTCTCTCTCTCTCTCTCTCTCTGACTCACTGTCCTATCCATCTGTCAATCTGTGGGGGGGCGGGGGGGGGAGCGTTGGGGGGCGGGGTGAGGGAGGAGGTGCTGTCAGTGTGTATGCGCGCGTGTGTGTGTATGTATGTGTGTGCGCTCGCGCGCGCGTGTGTGTATGCATGTGTGTGCATGGGTGTGGGTGTGTGTGTGAGGGGGGGGGGGTTAACATGTTTTCTGCATTATGTACACCCCGCTGCATGAATACCTCTTCCTTCCATTTATAAGTGTGGTATTTGTAATGGATGCAGATTAGCATGGACAGATTGGAAGAACAGGATGTGCCTAAAATCTTAATCCTTGAATAAAAAACGTTTTGAGTTCTGAGTTTTGAGTTCTGTCTCTGTCTCTCTCGCTCTCTTTCTGAGAAGAAATAGAGGGAGGGAGAAAGAATGGCTGGGTATGGGAGAAAGCTGGTGATATATAGAGAGGGGAGAGAGAGAGAGAGAGAGAGAGAGAGAGAGAAGAAGAGAGAGAGAAGAAGAAGAAGAAGAAGAAGAAAGGCGGAGAAAGAGACAGACAGGTAAAGAGTGAGATAGAAGGGGAGAGAGAGAGAAAGAGAGAGAGAGAGATGGGGGAGAGAGATATATATGTTGAAAAAAAAAGACAGACATATACAAAGACATACATAGACAGACAGACAGAGAGAAAGACAGGCAGACAGCAAAAAGGGAGAGAGACACACACAGATAGAGAGAAAGACAGACAGACAGACAGACAGAGAGAATGACAGGCAGACAGCAAAAAGGGAGAGAGACACACACAGAGAGAAAGACAGACAGACAGACAGACAAAGATAGAGAGGCTCAGAACGAAGATATACAGGAAAAACAAACAAACAAACAACAACAGACTTGGAAAAGGATAGAGGGAAAGGAATCTGTTGACACCTCACATTCTGTTTCTCCCTCCTCAACCATGCTGGGCTCTCAGCTCATACGGTCACTCGCATTTGTATGATAGTCAGTCGTGTCCGACCATCAGAACAGCAGAAGAGGCAACCGCTGCCCCAACCATCTGGACAAGAATTTGATTATAGTGGAGAGAGTGTCTTGCCCAAGCTACATCCCCACTCTCTCGGCCAAGAGGGGTTTAGGACAGTCGGCGTCGGGGATGGTTCCCCAAAGGTCACCTAACCCCCCAAGCTTGCAGCACTACTATCCAATGCAATCTTGCCTCCCAGTTTGAGAGTCATAGTCCTTCACAAAAGACTCAGCTGTAAATGACTTCCATCTACTGCAATGGAGAAACTATTGATCATACATGTGTCGTTTTGCTGTTGGTCCAGCTGTTAGCTTGCGTCAATCTGTGATGTAAACTGGGTGTTGGGCTGTTAGCTTGCGTCAGTCTGTGGTATAAACTGGGTGTTGGGCTGTTAGCTTGCGTCAGTCTGTGATGTAAACTGGGTGTTGGGCTGTTAGCTTGTGTCAGTCTGTGATGTAAACTGGGTGTTGGGCTGTTAGCTTGTGACAGTCTGTGATGTAAACTGGGTGTTGGGCTGTTAGCTTGTGTCAGTCTGTGATGTAAACTGGGTGTTGGGCTGTTAGCTTTTGACAGTCTGTGATGTAAACTGGGTGTTGGGCTGTTAGCTTGTGACAGTCTGTGATGTAAACTGGGTGTTGGCTTTTGCGTCTAACTGTGGGCTTTTACGTGTATGGTCGTGTATGCCTGCTTTCTCTTCTTTTTAAGACTGCTCTTAAAACTCACCTCTTTTCTTCTTCCTAATAGTCCTCTCCACGATCCCTACTACTTACACCCACTACAGCCTGTACCTATTCCGTGTGGGAACCCGAGATGTAAATATCAGTACATAACTCTTCTGGTTTTTCGGGGGGTTTTTTTCTTTTTTTTTTCCTCTCTTTTGACAGCTTTGTTTAGCCATACAGCAGGTCTTGACATGTGCGTGCGTGCGTGCGTGCGTGTGTGTGTGTGTGTGTGTG
>NC_134906.1:362500-377500 GCF_041734735.1 Babylonia areolata
TCCCACTCTCCCCCACCCCCACCCCGGTCCTCTCTCTCTCCCCAACACTGAAGCGCCAACGAAAACATTCGTTAAAATTCACCCGTGTTAGCGCGCCATGTCAAAACTATGGGCGTGCGTACGCGTCAATCTGTCAATTTCCAATCAGAGACAAGGAAAACACAGTTCTGTTTGTCTCGGAATTTCGTGTCTCCGAATGAAAAGAAGGCGGTGTTCATCAAGATGATCAAGAAATATGCCTCCCTGTTCACTATTCATCCCCTGGAGAAAAAAAAAAAAAGCTGTTGGGTGGGGTTGTGTTGGGTTGTGGTTTATTATGACCATTTTCGTTAGTCTATTTTTAGTGTCATTGCACCTCTCTCTCTCTCTCTCTCTCTCTCTCTCTCTCTCTCTCTCTCTCTCTCTACGGAGGGGTAATGACTGGAGTGGCGCGGGGGAAAGTCTTCGGATTATTTGTATTTCTTTTTATCACAACAGATTTCTCTGTGTGAAATTCGGGCTGCTCTCCCCGGGGAGAGCGCGTCGCTATACTACAGCGCCACCCTTTCTTTTCTTTTTCTTTTCTTTTTCCTTTTTTTTTTTTTTTTTTTCCTGCGTGAAGTTTTATTTGTTTTTCCTGTCGAAGTGGATTTTTTTACCGAATTTTGCCAGGAACAATCCTTTTGTTGCCGTGGGTTCTTTTACGTGCCCTAAGTGCATGCTGCACACGGGACCTCGGTTTATCATCTCATCCGAATAACTAGCGTCCAGACCACCACTCAAGGTCTAGTGGAGGGGGAGAAAATATCGGTGGCTGAGCCGTGATTCGAACCAGCGCGCTCAGATTCTCTCGCTTTCTAGGCGGACGCGTATGCGTTACGTCTAGGCCATCACTCCACTGTGTTGTGTTAGATTGTAGTATTTTGAGTTGTGATGGGCTTCGTGTGCGGTGCTTTGGTTTGGACTCAGTTGGATTACTTGGGTTGATTTTGAGTTGGCGTTTTGGAAAGGATTCGTTTTCGTTTAGTGCCACTACTCTTTTTTTTTCTTCTTCTTCATCTTAGCATGTGTAAAGACACTCATCTTCTCCAGATAGATAGTTCACACATGTGTCATTCACACTCACTGGACAGACAAACAGAAAGGTAAGAGTGGGAATCTTCCTCTGTTTCTTTTCTTTTGAAGTAATGAGAAAGACCTCGATTTACAAACGCACACACACACATACACACACATGAACACACACACATGGACACACACGCGCGCGCGCGCGCGCACGCACGCACACGCACGCATGCACACGCACGCACGCACATTAAAACAACGCTATGGTACAGCTTAAGATTCATTAACACTCTGGAATGATGATCATGGTGTGCATGTGACCGGGCGGGGGGCAGGATGACAGGAGAAGAATTTCGGTAGGTAACTTCAGTCTATACTGCACCGGTTACAATCTTTCGGAAAGCATGGACAGGGAGGATGGGAGGTGGAGAGGGGGGAGTTGGTGGGGAGTGGGGGGGAAGGGGCAAGGGGGGCAATTCTTTTCATTAGCGTGATCTCTTCTCTCTCTGTCTCTTTCTCTCTGTCTCTGTCTCTTTGTCTCTCTGTCTCTGTCTGTCTGTCTCTGTCTGTCTGTCTGTCTGTCTCTCTCTCTCTCTCTCTCTCTCTCTCTCTGTCTGTCTGTCTGTCTTTACTGAGTTCCCACAATCAGCTGATTACTTCGTTTACAGTTTACCGGATGTGACATGGAATGTGATAAATCACACACACACACACACACACACACACACACACACACACACACACCTTCGCACGCACGGAAGCAAGCACGAACACACGCACGCACGAACACACACATACACACACAAACACACACACACACACTCACTCACACACACACACACACACACACACACACACACACACACACACACACACACACACACACACATACCTACTCATATAAACATGTCTTCACACACACTGTCCACCTTCTCTCGCCTTGAGGGCCGGATGAAGAAAGGAATAAAAAACGGAAAAAAAAACCGAAGGAATAATGTAATTCTGCTACCCTTTTGAAATAAAACTCGGTTCGGTTCGGTTCGGTTTCCCTCTCTCTCTCTCTCTCTCTCTCTCTCTCTCTCTCTCTCTCTCTCTCTCTCTCTCTCTCTCTCTCTCTCTCTCTCTCTCTCTCTCTCTCTCTCTCTCTCTCTCTCTCTCTCTCTCCAAGTTCCAAACAAGTAAAGCAGTATACCATTGATCTCAAAGACAAATTCAGACAGACAGACAAACAGAAAGGTAAGACAAGGAATCTTTTTCCTCGTCTTCTTCCACTTCTTTTTTCTTTTGAAGTAATGAGAAAGACCCTCTAGTTTACACACACACACACACACACACACACACACACACACACACACACACACACACACACACACACACACACACACACACACACACACACACACACAAAGAGAGAGAGGAAAAAAAGTCTTGACCTTAATTCCCCGTTATTCCAACAAAAACGAACGCAAGACCTTATAAGTGGCAGTAGGCCTAACCCCCGATATATACACACAAAAGGAGGAAGAGAGGTTGAGAAATCACAGAAAGGAAAACCTGTTTCTGTTTTCTTTTTTGTTTTGTTTTTTTGTTTTTTTTTTTTTGTTTTTTGTTTTTTTTCCTCCCCCAGCTCAGAATAAACGTGCTCTTAATTCAGTTTTTTTTTGTATTTGTTGTTGGTGGTGATGGTGATGGTACTGCTGGTATTATTGTTGGTGGTGGTATTGTTGTTGTTGTTGGTGGTGGTGGTGTGATTGTTGTTGTCGTTATTAATGTTGTGTTGTTGTTGTTTAATTGTTGTTATTTGTATTTGCATTTGTATTTCTCTTTTCATCACAACAGATTTCTCTGTGTGAAATTCGGGCTGATCTCCCCAGGGAGAGCGCGTCGCTACACTATACAGCGCCACCCTTTTTTTTTTTTTTTTTTTTTTCTTTTCCTTTTTTTTTTTCTTTTTTCCTGAGTGCAGGTTTTTTTGTTGTTGTTTTTTGTTTTTCCTATCGAAGCGGATCTTTCTACTGAATTTTGCCAGGAACAACCCTTTTGTTGCCGTGGGTTCTTTTACGTCCGCAAAGTGCATGCTGCACACGGGACCTCGGTTTATCGTCTCATCCGAATGATTAGCTCAAGGTCTAGTGGAGGGTGAGAAAATATCGGCGGCTGAGCCGTGATTCGAACCAGTGCGCTCAGATTCTCTCGCTTCCTAGGCGGACGAGTTACCTGTAGGCCACCACTCCACATTTCCGTTGTTGTTGTCAGCGTTACTCTCCGCTTTGTTGTTGATGCTGGGCTGTTTTTGGTTTTCGTTGTTGATATTGTTGTCTGTATCGTTGTTGACTTTTGTTGTTGTTGGTTCATCAAGTTTTTACGCCTTATAAATATTATCATCATAGTAGTAGTTTTTTATGTATTTATCTATTATCTATCTGTTTATTTATTTATTTATTTATTTATTTATTTATTTATTCATTTACTTATTTATCTTTATTTCATTTATTTATTTATTTATTCATTTATTTATTCTTTTTTGTTTGTTTGTTTGGTATTGTTTTTGGGGTTTTTTTGTTGCTGTTATTGTTAAGCAACAACTTTGTCCTGGATGATGAAAGTAAGCTCCGCTACCCCCATGTAAAACAAGCAAACACACACACACACACACACGCACTTACTGTTCATTTGCAAGCACGATCACACATACATTCAATTTTTCATTCATCATGGCGTGGCAGCTAGTGGACTGAGTACAAGCAAGCATTTACAAAAGACCTCGAGCAGGTTAATCAAAAGTATACGAATAGAAATATTTTTATGTTAGACTTAAAGAGAGATATGCCTGGAATTTGACGACAAGTTTTTGGAAGCATGTTCTATTCTATGCTTCCATTAAATGAGAGACTTATCTTAAATAAATCAATTTTAGTCATTGGGACAATAGCTCTGTTTGATTGACGTTGGAAATGGAAACAAAATAATGATTTTAAATATTGTGCGTATGCGTTATGAACAATCTTATGCATAAGAATCAATGTCTTATATCTAAGAAGAAGAAGAAGATCGTAATTATGATCATGATCATGATGAAGAATACGACGATGATGATGACGGTGGTGGTGGTTGGTGGAGGCGGTGATAATGAGCATTAAGATGATGGCAATGATTTCGACCATGATGTGACAAATAAAAGGTATTCACCACCACCACTAACAACAACAACAAAATGACAACAACAAAATGACAACAACAACAAAATGACAACAACAACAACAAAATGACGAAAACAACAACAACAAAATGACAACAACAACAACAAAATGACAACAAACAGCAAACTGGAAATGAAAGAAAGAGGATGGAAGACCATCACGGCAAAAGTCAACGAAACACCACCTTCACCATCACCATACCACCATCACACCCACCACTACCCACATCAACTCTACCCCTGTCATCATAACCACCACCACCACTATTCCCAGCCTACACTGCAACAACAACAACAACAACAGAAAACAAACACTAAAACGATACAATCAGCACCTTCCCCACCACTACCCACATCAACTCTACCCCTGTCATCATAACCACCACCACCACTATTCCCAGCCTACACTGCAACAACAACAACAACAACAACAACAACAGAAAACAAACGATACAATCAGCACCTTCCGCACCACGACCGCGCGACCAAACCCTCTTCTCTCACATTAACAAGGCCAGACATGGCAGATATTTTTAAAACAGTTTTATTCTAAATTATTATTATCATTATTATTATCATTATTATTATTATTATCATTATTATTACAGGTGGGTGTTGTTAGGTATCACCCAGGATTCACAAAAATGTATAAATAAAAAGAAATACACTCTTCATGCACCGGTTGCCATGGAAAAGATTCAAAATGGCCGACAAACAAAAATATTCAAAGCAAAAAAACTACAAAACCATCACAGGTACGTCAGTTTGTCTTCTTTTTTTTCCGTTTTGTTTTTCAATTTGTTATTACCTGAACTCACTTTCTACGTCGGAATAGCATTATATGTAAAATACTGATTTTTTCAACATTTTTGTTTTT
The DNA here is from genome assembly GCF_041734735.1 of Babylonia areolata. Taxonomy (NCBI): domain Eukaryota; kingdom Metazoa; phylum Mollusca; class Gastropoda; order Neogastropoda; family Buccinidae; genus Babylonia; species Babylonia areolata. Next base: position 367,621 of record NC_134906.1, read on the forward strand.
TTAAGAAATGATATTTTCTGTTTTTGATTATATATATATATATATATATATATATATATATATATATATATATATATATAAACAGCTGTGACAAAAGAACTTTCACTTTGACTCGGCCATCCTAACGTAGAAAGTGAGTTCAGGTAATAATAAATCCAAAAGAAAAAGAAAACCTGAAGTACCTATAATAGTTTTGTAGTTATAGAGCTTTTTTTTTCGGGGGGGGGGGGGGGGGGGGGGCGGGGGCGGCCATTTTGAATCGTTTCCATGACAACCCGTGCTTGAAGAGTGTATTCTTTTTTACATTTTTATCCACATTTTAATAGTAATAATATTCAGAATTTAGAATAAAACTGTTTTGAAAATATCTGCCATGTCTGGCCTTATTAACAACTACTGTTACCAACACCATGACGACAACAACAGCAATACAAAACAACATTAACGTCAATACCACCAACAATAACATAAACACCACCAACAGCAAAACAATGACAGCAACACCACCAGCAACAGCAACAACATAACACCATCACCAACAAAATCAACATAAAGAAGAAGAACAACAGTATCAACTAAACTTCACTGCCAACAACAAGAACAACAAGATTTGAACATTGACCAAACCCCATTACCACTACCTACAGCAACAAGAACATCATCAACAACAACACACAAGCAACAACATCAAAACACCACCACCACCAACAACAACAACAACATAACAACAGTAGCAATAGCAACAACATCAAAACACCACCAACAACAACAACAACATAACAACAGTAGCAATAGCAACAGCAACAATACACCACCACCAACAACAACAACATAACAACAGTAGCAATAGCAACAGCAACAATACACTATCGCTACCAACAACGTCAGAAACAAGCAACAATTACATAAACACAAACAACAACAACAACAACACAACAACAATGCACCACCAGCATCACCACTACCAACAATAACAACAACAATACACCACTATCAACAACAACAACAATAATAATAAACCACCACAACTACCAACAACAACAACAACAATAATAAACCACCACCACTACCAACAACAACAACAACAATAATAAACCACCACCACTACCAACAACAACAACATACCTGTAACAATACACCACCGCTACCAACCACCACCACCACCAACAACAACCAACAAAACAACAAACTGCACGAACACTGACCTGCACCCCCCGTGACGGTGAGCCCAGCCCAGAACAGCAAGGCCACTGATATCCCCCAGGTCTGCCCCCCTCCCGTCCTCACTCTCATCCTCCTCATTGTCGTCGTCGTCATCATCGTCGGCGTCGTCGCCTTCCTCGACGTCGTTATCGTTGTTGTTGTTGTTGTTGCCATTGCTCCTCTCGCTTCAGAGGACTTCGAAGCTGCCGAGCACATGTCAGTAGCGATGTTTTGGGGTGTGTGTGTTATCACTGGCTGAAGAACTGGTTATGTTAGTTGTCGTTGCATCTTTCGTTGGCCAAGTAGTCTTCAAGGTGAGGAGTCCTGACACAGACTGTTGGTTTGTTAGTTGATTGGTTGACTGGCTGACTGGCTGGCTGGTTGGTTGGCTGGTTGGTTGGCTGGCTGGCTGGCGTACTGGCTTGCTACTTGTTTGGTTGACTGGTTTGAGTATTGCTTAATGCTGGGCTGATTGGATTTTTTTTTTTTTTTTTTTTTTATAGGAAAAGGCTATGTCCATAAAATGCAAACCTACAATGCGAGTCGCATCGTCGTTTTTTGTTTTTTGTTTGTTTGTTTCTGTTTGGGTTTTTTTGTTGTTGTTTTTTTTGTTTTTGTTTTTTGTTTTTGTTGTTTTGTTGTTGTTGTTTTTTTTTGGGGGGGTTGTTGTTGTTGGTTGTTGTTTTTTTTCTTCTCAGCAAGGGTGGTTTTTTCTGATATCCAAATCACAACATCGCCAAGGAAACATTGTGTTACGCTACCATTACACAGTCTGGGTGTTGACAGCCTTGGACCATTGTCAATGCACTGGAGGCGAGAATCACTTTGTCACTTGTCACCGCTCACTGTTTTTAACCCTCCCTCTGACCAAGTCGGAACCGGAAGCGCAAATCCCCACTTCCGGTCAGGTAGATACGTTGAGGCGTTTCTTCTGCATACATGAAAACAAAAAAGAAAAAAAAATAAGAAAAGGAGGAGGGGGGTGAGGAAGAGGGCAAAAGAAGAAATTTGATTGATTGATTGAATCTTTAATGGGTAAAGAATTAGGCGCAGTAAAGGCCTTTTTACAATTCTGCCCATTTAACGACACAAAACATGAAAATAAAGAACGACACAAAACATAGAAATAAAGAAATAAAATGTATGTATGTATGTATGAAGAGGCGCACGGTAGCCATGTGGCAATGCTCTGTTTCAGTTTCTCAAGTAAAGGGTCACTACGTTCTAACAAATCCATATACGCTGCACCACATACGATAGGCAGATGCCTGACCAACAGCATAACCCAACAGTATCCCGTGAGCAGCATGCACTAGCGCACGCAAAAGAACCCACGGCAGGGTTGTTGTTTTTTTGTTTTTTTGGTTTTTTTACTTGTCCCTGGGAAAAAAATCCTGTTGAAAAAAGAACAGGAGTTTTGTTAAACTCCTTCATTGTAACTGACGAGAATGATAATTTACAGTAGTCAATTCGTGACAGCACAAAAGCAGAAATAAGAGTTTTAGTAGTTTCAACAGTAAAAGGTACTGACGGATAGAGCTGATGTGACGAAGTTCACAACTGACTATGCGTATCAGATTTACTACCTGAGCATGCATGCTGAGGTTTGAGTCAAGAATGACTCTAAGGTTCCTCGCTGATTTAGAAAACTGAACTGTGGCATCACCAACCACAACAGAGGTTGTCAGTGAACGTCTATCACCTGACTGAAGTGAGACTGGATCTTTATTTTCATTCAGCAATACCAGTTAACACCACTGGAAACTACTTAGAATTCATGCTACAAGGATCCCAGTTTGACCAAAGCTCGGCATTCAAGGTCTTTTAGATGCCCGTATTGCATGTCATGGTGATCGTCGTTAGAAAAAAACCCAGTTTGATAGTGAAACGTGTACATTTACAGACACAAAGAAATTACAGGTGGCGCCGGTATCAAGGCGAAGTGCTCTCTGTCTCTGTCTGTCTGTCTGTCTGTCTGTCTGTCTCTCTCTCTCTCTCTCTCTCTCTGTCTCTCTGTCTCTCTTTGTCTATCTGTCTGTCTCTCTATCTCTCTTTCTCTGTCTGTCTCTCTAACTCTCTCCCTCTCTCTATCTCTCCCCCCTCTCTCTCTCTCCCTCTGTCTGTCTGTCTGTCTGTCTGCCTCTCTCTCCCTCTGTCTGTCTGCCTGTCTGTCTGTCTGTCTCTCTCTCTCCCTCTCTCTCCCTCTGTCTGTCTGTCTGTCTGTCTCTCTCTCTCCCTCTGTCTGTCTCTCTCTCTCTCACTCTCCCTCTGTCTCTCTCTCTCTCTCTCTCTCTCTCTCTCTCTCTCTCTCTCTCTCTCTCTCTCTCTCTCTCTCTGTCTCTCTCTCCCCGGGGGACAGCAGCCCGAATTCCCCGAAGAAAAAATCTGTTGTGGCTGAAGTTTAAAACAATACAATACTGTGATACAATGCACTACAATACTGTGATACAATGCAATACAATGCAGGGCAATACTGTGATACAATGCAATACATATACAACACAATAGAATACAGTGCAATGCAATGCAGTACAATACTGTGATACAATGCAATACATATACAACACAATACAATACAGTGCAATACAATGCAATACAATACTGTGATACAATGCAGTACAATACTGTGATACAATGCAGTACAATACTGTGATACAATGCAGTACAATACTGTGATACAATGCAGTACAATACTGTGATACAATGCACTACAATACTGTGATACAATGCAGTACAATACTGTGATACAATGCAGTACAATACTGTGATACAATGCAGTACAATACTGTGATACAATGCAGTACAATACTGTGATACAATGCACTACAATACTGTGATACAATGCAGTACAATACTGTGATACAATGCAGTACAATACTGTGATACAATGCACTACAATACTGTGATACAATGCACTACAATACTGTGATACAATGCAGTACAATACTGTGATACAATGGATTACAATGCAGTACAATACTGTGATACAATGCAATACATATACAACACAATACAATACAATGCAGTACAATACTGTGATACAATACTGTGATACAATGCAGTACAATACTGTGATACAGTGCAATACAATACTGTGATACAGTGCAATACATATTCAACACAATACAATACAGTGCAATACAATACTGTGATACAATACTGTGATACAATGCAGTACAATACTGTGATACAATGCAATACAATGCAATACAATACTGTGATACAATGCAGTACAATACTGTGATACAATGCACTACAATACTGTGATACAATGCACTACAATACTGTGATACAATGCAATACATATACAACACAATACAATACAGTGCAATACAATGCAATACAATACTGTGATACAATGCAGTACAATACTGTGATACAATACTGTGATACAATGCAGTACAATACTGTGATACAATACTGTGATACAATGCAGTACAATACTGTGATACAATGCAATACATATTCAACACAATACAATACAGTGTGTCTGTGTAAAAATGTACGTACTTGCACATATATTTACACGTGTCGAGTTGTATCGTATCATATCTTAGTATATTGTATTGCATTGTATCGTATTGCTCTTTTGTCACAACATATTTCCCTGTGTTTAAATTCGAGCTGCTCATCCCAGGCAGAGTGATATAGCCACCAATTTCTTTGTTGTTGTTATTGTTTTATCTGCCTGCAAGTGTATTCATTTTGTGTTCCTGTCAAAGCAGATTTTTTTTTTTTTTTTTTGGTTTTTTTGTTTGTTGTTTTTTGAGAAAATTGCCAGGGACAATAATAATAATAATAATAATAATAATGGTATTTACATAGCGCTGAATCTTGTGCAGAGACAAATCAAAGCGCTTTCACACCAGTCATTCACACGCATGCATAACTCTAAAACTGTAGAAACTGAAGACAAGGAAGAGGCGGGGAAGGGAGGCTGTTTTGGGAAGAGGTGGGTTTTAAGGCCAGACTTGAAAGAGCTGAGTGTGAAGATTTGACAAAGCGAAAGAGAAAGTTCCTTCTGTTGGTTTTGCCGCCGTGGGTTCTTTTCACGAACGCTAAGTGCACGGTGCACACGGGACCTTGGTTTATCGTCTCATCCGAATGACTAGCGTCCAGACCACCACTCAGGGGAGAAAACTGATACTGGCGAGTGTGAGATTCGAACCAGTGCGCTCAGATTCTCTCTCTTACTTTCTTGGCGGATGTGTTATTGCCAGGCTACCTACCACCCCACTCCATTATGTATTGATTGCCTATGTATGTTTCTACTCTGTGTGTGTGTGTGTGTGTGTGTGTGTGTGTACTGTCTCCACAAAATATTTCCTTGAATGCTGGTACATTAAGGAAATTTAAATACATTCTTTTATATCTATTCCATTCCATGCATGCATACAACCGAGTTTGGAGAGAAAGAAAGAAAGGAAGAACAGAAAAGCAAGAAAGCAACAAAAACAAACAAAAAAACAACAACAAAAAACAAGCAAACAAACAAACAACACACACAAAAAAAGAACAGCAACAAAAGACATAAATAGATAAGAAGTAGAGAAGATTTTTTTTTTTACAGGAAAGGAAAAAAGCCAATGAACGGAAGAAGAAAACAAAAACTGGAGAGGAAAAAAAACACGCAAGAAAAGATAAACGGGGTTCATTTTTCAAGTTAAGAAGACCCCAGCTCCAGTACAAACATCTTCATCATCATCACCAGCAACGACGACAACAACATTACAACAGTGTTAAATCACAAAATTACCCACTGCACAGCTGATCCAAATGGTTATACAGACAAGACCTTCCAAATGTACTTCAAACAAAGCTAAGAGAAGCCTGATGATGAGAAGGATTTTTTTTTCTTTTTCTTTCTTTCACTCTTCCTTTTTTTCTTCTTATATTCTTTTGTCCCTTTCTCTTTGTTGGTTCTGCTCTTTCTATTGTTATCGGCCTTCCTAACTTACCTAGGTCTACTTTGCTATTCTTTGGTGGCGGTGGTGGTGGTGGTGGTGGTGATGATGGTGGTGGTGATGGCGGTGATGGTGGTGATGGTGGTAGTGGTGGTGGTGATGGTGGTGATGGCGGTGATGGCGGTGGTGGTGGTGGTGGTGATGATGGTGGTGGTGATGGCGGTGATGGTGGTGATGGTGGTAGTGGTGGTGATGGTGGTGATGGTGGTAGTGGTGGTGATGGTGGTAGTGGTGGTGGTGGTGGTGGTGGTGTTTTAACTCTTTTTTTCTGTCTTTCTTTCTTCCATTCTTTGTTTTCTTTCTTTCTCCCTTCCTTTCTTTATTTGTAAGTCTTACACACATACATACATACATACATACATATATATATATATATATATATTCATGTATATCTATCTATATATCGCTCTTCCGTTCTTTTTTACGATATATATATATGCATACATCGATATATGTATGTATGTGTGTAAGACTTACAAATAATGTATAATATATAATATATATGCACATGTATGTATGTATGTAGCAGAATTTCTGGATTTGTTTTCACAAATGTAGTCTACCATTCCAATCTTCAAGGGATTTGTTTTTCTTCTCTGATATATGATGCGGAATATGTTGTTGTTGTTTTTGCCTGTAAGGCACGAAAGTAGTGTGTGTCTTTCGCCTTTTTTGGTTTTATTTTGTGTTTTTTGTTTTTTCTTTCTTCCTTCCTTCCTTTCTTTCTTTCTTCCATTCTTTTTTTCCCTATGCAAGTCTTTATTTTCCCTGCCTGAAGTGTTGAGCAGGTTTATTTTCGCTGAAATACCACTCCGGCGTAATTCCTTCATTTGAAGTTGTTCGCCCTGAAACATGAAGCTGTCATGGTTCGGGCATGTGACACGCCACAATTCACTGCAAAAGACAGTTCTACAGGGAACGCTAGAGGGTGGTAGGCGAAGAGGGAGGCAAGCCAAATGCTGGATGGACAACATCAAGGAATGGACCAATATGGATAGCGCTACGCTGATACGACAGGCAGAAGATAGAACCGGATGGCGTCGTCTGACTACGGAATCGTTCCTCATGTCTCCTCTACGCCCATCCCGGGCAGGAGAATGAATGGAAAAAATGGAATGGAATGCCCTGAAACATCTGTATACATTTTATATATATGGTATTTTTCACTAGATTTATAAGTTTTGTTTATTGTTGGTCAATTATATAGATAGATAGGCAGACAGACAAATAGGTAGACATGTAGATAGACTGTCGTAATAATTACAGTGGTTGTCCTTGAACGAATACAATCGTTTTCTATCTAGACGCTACAGTTTATAATTATGTGTAATTTGACACACCTGTGAAACGGTCATTTACACGGATCTCGCTTTCAAAGGGGTCGATGACCTTTTGTGAACAGAATACTTGTGCGTTGTATCATACTTACCTGGGAAGAAAGTGTAGGGGAAAGGTGGTTTGAGTTCCACTTCAGTCGTTGATAAGGAGCCTTGACTTAATGCACACACACACACACACGATGAGTCTTTTAGTTCACCATGGTGCCCAGGTTGTCTTCTCTTTTCTTCTCACATGACTTTCTTCCTGTGCAGCAATGACCAGTTCTCTCTGTGTGGGTGTGTGTGTGTGTTTTGTGTGTGTGTGTGTGTGTGTGTGTGTGTGTGTGTTGGAATTCCTTCACACAAAGAAAAGTGTTGACAATCTGAAAGCAGTATGAATGAAACAAGAGACTGTCTGTGTCTCCAAAGTTCTGAGAGTTGGAAACAGCAAGACTGTCCGACTTTTTGATATTCTGTCTAGATCTCTTTTGGTTTTTTTGCGGACAAACGCTAACACACTTGGACTGTATGCACAAAGGGGGTCAGTTTGACCGTAGTTTTGGCACAATCACACCATGATTTTCTTATTATTATTCTTCTTCTCTAATCCAGTGCTTTAAAACGAGCGATGCATTAGTAAACAGACGGGTTTCCACGACAACTTTTTCACTGACTCTCACCTGGCAAACAAAAATATGAAAAGTTGAATGAGCGGAACCGGGGACAAGTCCGTTGGTAAGAACGATAACCAAAACAAAAAACAAAACAGAACAAAAAAACAGCAACAACACACAAAAAAACAGCAAATAATGCCAAGCCTTCCAAGAAAAAATGCTGTACTTTTTTTCTTCTTTTTTTTTTTTTCACGTTGATGTCGTCAATTAACTCGACTGGAAGTAGAAATTTCCAGGGAAGCTCCTATCCTACTCGTAACTCTGACCTCACACTGTGTAAAAAACCAAACCAAACGCACGCGCACACATCGTTTGACGATTCACCAGTGTTTACATGGGGTTACTGCTGCTGCTGTCATGGGTGTGAGCGAGAGAGCGGCAGTGCGGGTGGAAGCGATGGGTGATATGAACAGGAGGGGATCGTGAAGCGGAGGGCTAGCCGAGAGGCAAGCAAGCCCAAGTGCACAGAAAGAGCACGCGCGCGCTCGAAAACTTTTGACAACCAATCAGAGCGAAGGGCGACAATTTGCTGCGAAGCAGAACACTCGTTTTGGCCGAGACTGTTGGACGGGGTTGGGGGAGTGGGGGTAGGGGCTGGTGAAAGAGAGAGATTAGGGAGGGGGGTGGGAGAAATTAGAGAGGCGATATTACGTGTGTGTGTGTGTGTGTGTGTGTGTGTGTGTGTGTGTGTGTGAGGTGGATACAACTTTTAGTTCCACTCTATCTCTCCCTGTGCTTGTGTATCAATCAGTATTGATTTCTTTCTTTCTGTCTCTCTCTCCCTCCCCCTCTATCCCTTCTGTGTCTCCTCTCTATCCTTCGTTTTCTCTCAAATACACACAGGGGCACACACACACACACACACACACACACACACACACACACACACACACACACCCACGCACGCGCATACATACCCACGCACATACCCGCACATACACACCCACGCACGCACACATACACACAGGCGTGCGCGCGCGCACACACACACACACACACACGCAAACATACAAACAAACACACACACACACACACACACACACACACATACACACACGCACACACACACACACACACACACACACACACACGCAAACATACAAACAAACACACACACGCACACACACGCACACACACACACACACACACACACACACACACACACACGCAAACACACACACACACACACACACACACACACACACAAACACAAACACCATTCACCCACGCATTCATTCAATTGTTTTAGACAGTTCTAACGACATAATAACAGGTATAATTCAACACGATAATTATCCTCTGCGGCACGGCAAAGACAGCGACATCCGCAGACAGGCAAAATGGAAGCGAAGACAAAATTAAGCGCATCGTTCAACGGGTGTTTGGCCGAGTGGGCAGATCTATGGATTAACACCTGCGTTTCTTGAGTTCGATTCCCGGTTTGGGCGCACCTCCTGGGTAAAGGGTGGAGTGATTACTGTCACATAAAACAATACTACTACTACTACTACTACTGGTAGTAATGTGGAGTGATGGCCTAGAGGTAACGCGTCCGCCTAGGAAGCGAGAGAATCTGAGCGCGCTGGTTCGGATCATGGCTCAGCCGCCAATATTTTCTCCCCCTCCACTAGACCTTGAGTGATGGTCTGGACGCTAGTCTTTCGGATGAGTCGATAAACTGAGGTCCCGTGTGCAACATGCACTTAAAGCACGTAAAAAA
>NC_134906.1:382500-385000 GCF_041734735.1 Babylonia areolata
TGTGTGTGTGTGTGTGTTGGGTTTTTTTCATGTAAAGTACCCCGAGCTCTTAGAGAGAAAGGGCGCAAAGTAAATGTACATTATTATTAGAGTTTGGGGTCAGGTCAGGGGCATAGCCCTTGCTACTGGTACCATGTAACTCAGTACTACCTGCCGCATGTGAAGTCTCCCAACGACGGACCAGGCGGAGGAGGAAACCTTTCCCAACTGCTGTGAAGGCGGAAGAGGATGACCAAAGGGCAGGGGGAGCTCTTATCCTTGGCTGGAAGTCCTCCTAGGAGGCGGAACTCCGAAGAAAAAAACCTGCACCTGCCGAGGCCGTTCTACACGTAGCAGCAGTATCTGCACCTGTGGGACTCTGAGCGTCGGTAGGCGAGAGAGTGGGGAAGGGACTGCACAACTACTCTTCACTAAAAAAAAAAAAAAGGTCACCTGTGTTGGTCAGGCATCGCTTCCTGGGAAACTGATGCCTTTGACCGCTCTCGCTGGAGGATGTTGTGCTCTAGTGGCATAAAGACGTTTGAAAACATGAGAACGCTGGCTATTAAGAAGCGTGAGCGAAGTAAGCAGGACTCAACTTCTGGAGAAATTTTTCCCTTGCAACACCTGTGGGAAGTGCTGCGCATCCAGAATCGGCCTCTTCTCCCATATGAGGACACACACCGACAGATAAGCCTGCCTGCCTACTCATCCGTCGGTCTAACGGGAGACTCCATCATCATCATCATCATCATTATTATTATTATTATTATTATTATTATTATTATTATAAAATAGGAAATAAATGAATCAAGAAACCAGAATACAAAATGATGAAAGGTTAAACCGGGACAACATTTCCAAATGAATTTCCATCAGACGTCATATCTTAAAGATCTGATTCTTTATGTTGTGCGTCTGGCATCAATCAAAACTAAGAACGGTTTTGTTGTTGTAGTTGTTGAGGATGCTGTTGTTGTAGTTGTTGATGTTGTTGTAGTTGTTGATGTTGTTGTTGATGTTGTTGTTGTAGTTGTTGAGGATGTTGTTGTTGTAGTTGTTGATGTTGTTGTTGTAGTTGTTGAGGATGTTGTTGTTGTAGTTGTGATGGTGTTGTTGTAGTTGTTGAGGATGTTGTTGTTGTAGTTGTGATGGTGTTGTTGTAGCTGTTGAGGATGTTGTGTTGTGTGTCTGTGGTGTGTTGTATGTTGTTGTAGGGGGGATGAAGATGAGGTTGTGTCGTGGATGAATTGTTGTGGGTGTAAAAGGGGGGTTGCAAGATGAGGCCATGAGATGGTGAAGAGTGGTTTCCAAGCTCAGTTAAATGTCATGCTTTTTCTGTCACTATCATGTTTGTGTTTCCAACATCTCTCTCTCTCTCTCTCTCTCTCTCTCTCTCTCTCTTGCTCTCTCTCTCTCTCTATCTATCTATCTATCTATCTATCTATCTATCAATCTCTCTCTGCCTTTGTTCTGTTTCATTATTTTGCTTTCAACATTTCCTTTGTTTATTATAATGGGTTGTTATAAAATGTTGATGCACTTACACATATCATAAGGGCTTCATGGCCAATGACATTAAAATATCAAAACGTCAAGCCTCTGTGTGTGTGTGTGTGTGTGTGTGTGTGTGTGTGTGTGTGTGTGTGTGTGTGTGTGTGTGTGTGTGTGTGTGTGTGTGTGTGTGTTGCGCGCGTGAGCTCACGTGTGTATTAGTTGGGTTTTTTTCTAGCTATTTCTATGTATATTATTTTTGCAAAAAAAAAAGAAAAGAAAAAAAAGAGGCATTCTTGTTTTGAGACTCTTTTGTTCTGAGAGACAGGTCGTGATAATTGTGATGATGTGATGATGTGATGATGGGCACTAGTGACGTATGAACTGTCGCGGTATTTGTCAGTGTGGCATTTGCGATGTGCTGTTGTTTTTTTTGTTTTGTTTTTGTTTTGTTTTTTTGTTGTTGTTTTTTTTTTTTTTGTTTTTTGGTGTGTTTTTTGCTATGTTAGATATGTATTCTCTTCTCTCTCTCCCTCTCTCTCTCTCTCTCTCTCTCTCTCTCTCTCTCTCTTATTTTTTTTAACAGTTTTCACTTGCAATTCGCAGATGAACGGCTAAAGCGCAATAGCAAACATCTCCAACACGTCCCAGTTTAGGTTTCAAAGCCCGGAGAGGGAACTGTCGTTGGAGATATATGGTGGGGGTCTTCATGCCAGAGGAAGGGTTGTAAGATGGCTGTGGGGTGGGGGATGGGTGGGGTGGGAAGTGTGGGGGGCGAGGAAGGGGCATTCATTGAGTCTAGCCCTGCTAATAAACGATTAGTGTCATCAGTAGGTGTGTGTGTGTGTGTGTGTGTGTGTGTGTGTGTGTGTGTGTGTGTGTGTGTGTGTGTGTGTGTGTGTGTGTGTGTGTGTGTGTGTGTGTGTGTGTGTGTGTGTAATGCGTGTAAATACAAAAATTCAGTGAAGTGGGAGATACGCGGAAAGAAAATGACTGAATAGATATCTCACACACACACACACACGAC
>NC_134906.1:390000-400000 GCF_041734735.1 Babylonia areolata
ATTGATTTTAGTATTTTCCGAAAAAGACCACTTGGGCGAATGAGCATAGTGAAAGCCCTGTACACTGAGAGTAAAACACACAAACGTTTTATGTATTGAGTATAATTTCAAAATGTAATGTTTAAGATGAGAAAGATTAGTTTAAAGCAAATTAAGTCCCCTAGCATTAATTACAGATTAATTTCCCTTTTTTACTATCAGCAACAAAGGCATGCAAAATAAATATAACTTCCATGCTTAGCAAAAGAAGTTCCTGTTTGAACAAAAAATGATAAAAATGACTGCTCTTGTTGTTGTGTCAGAATATCAGATCAAAGTGCCAAGTTTAGAGAATACAAAAAAAGATATAACAGTAAATTCAGTTTGCATATAATTTGTTTCTTTTTTTTAAAAATTTTTGTGCCCATCCCAGAGGTGCAATATTGTTTTAAACAAGATGACTGGAAAGAACTGAATTTTTCCTATTTTTATGCCAAATTTGGTGTCAACTGACAAAGTATTTGCAGAGAAAATGGCAATGTTAAAGTTTAACACACACACACACACACACACACACACACACACACAGAAGAGAGAGAGAGAGAGAAAGAGAGAGAGAGAGAGAACAGAACACCGGGTTAAAACATAAACTCACTTTGTTTACACAAGTGAGTCAATAAAACAGAGAGCAGAAAAGGAAACACCAGCACAAAGGAAAAATCTCTCTTTTTTCGACCCCTCCCTGTCCTTACACGTGCCAATCACAAGCCCTGTCTCTCACATCACATCTTCAGCACCAAATCCACAGAGCTGCTGGGCCATTATTCAGGCCTCAGTCCTTGCTGCTCACACCACGGTGTGAAGGGTTCACTGACTCCTCTCCCGGCCCACAAGGCGCCATTGACGCCATCACAACGAACCACTGGCGTTCACCACAGTGTTCACTGGCTGACAACTGGCCAGGCTGACAAGGAGGCAGGGGGCAGGGGAGGGGAGGGGAGATCACACTCTTTCCCTTTGCCAAGGGGAGGTCAATCTGTGGTCAGAGAGAGAGTGGTGGTTGAAACTGAAGGCGAGTCTTTGGGGAAGAGAATAGACCTGGGGAAGGGTCCGTTTCGATTTTTGTTTTCTCTCCACTTCTCTGTGAACGTGTGGGTTCATGTCTCTGTTGGTCTGTGTCTGTCTGTTGATCACTCTGTCTCCACTCCTCTGTCTGTCTGTCTGTCTGTCTGTCTGTCTGTCTGTCTGTCTGTCTGTCTGTCTGTCTCTCTCTCTCTCTCTCTCTCTCTCTCTCTCTCTCTCTCTCTCTCTCGTGAACTGAATATGACCTGAAACTGAAACTGACTTGTGCATGTCTTTATCTTGCATGTTTGTTTTTTTTGTTTTTGTTTTTTTTTCCTTTTTGCCCAGAGTGTTGGATGCAAACAACAACAACAACAACAACAACAAATGTATTGATGCCTATTCCACTACTCCCTTGAAATTGGATTCGTTTCGTCTCGTTTCGTTTCTGCTGTGCATAGAGTGATTTATGTTGCACGTCTCCTCAGTGGTATGGAAATAGAGTGGTTGCTGAAGTTGGAAAATTGATTACTTTGCACTGGGAAACGTCTCATGTCTTTTAGGAACAGTTGGCGAGAACGGCTATATCTGGGACCAGAGGAGAACAGCATCCATCATGTGGGTCCAGCTCAGCAAGTCATCATCCTCAGACTGCGCACAGGCCACTGCCAGCTCCCCTCCCATCTCTACAAATTTGAAAATTTCCCACGCAGACCAATGTCCGTGTGACACATCGCTCCTCAAACTCCAGCCCACGTCCTGCAAGACTGCCCTCTACACGAGGAGCTGAGGCGCCAGATCTGGCCCAGTCTCGCATCGCTCTGGGACACGTTTGTAGGGAGGGAACGGCGGCAGAGGTCCAGCGGACTACGGACTTCGTCATCCACTCTGGACTGACCGTCTGAGCATGGCCCAGGAACGCTGAAGTCTCGTGTCCCCTCAGTGTACTTTTATAATGTCTTACGTTGATCCTGTTTTGGGTTCGGGCTGGATGTGAAAATGTATCACTGTCAGTTGTATTGTATTGTATTGTATTGTATTGTATTGTATTGTATTGTATTGTGGTTCTCTTTTTGTCACAACAGATTTCTCTGTGTGAAATTCGGGCTGCTCTGCCCAGGGAGAGCGCGTCGTTACACTACAACGCCACCCTTTTTTCTTTTTTTCTTATTTTCCTGCGTGCAGTTTTGTTTGTTTTTTCCTATCCAAGTGGATTTTTCTACAGAATTTTGCCAGAAACAACCCTTTTGTTGCCGTGGGTTCTTTTACGTGCGCTAAGTGCATGCTGCACACGGGACCTCGGTTTATCGTCTCATCCAAATGACTAGCGTCCAGACCACCACTCAAGGTCTTGTGGAGGGGGAGAAAATATCGGCGGCTGAGCCGTGATTCGAACCAGCGTGCTCAGATTCTCTCGCTTCCTAGGCGGACGCGTTACCTGTAGGCCATCACTCCAAATGGTAAAGGTTTTGCTTTGTCTTGTGTTGTCTCTCCTCTCTGTCTTTTACTGTCTGTCTGTTTGTCTGTGTGTGAGGGCCATGTTGCCTGTCTACTTCTGTCTCTGCGTGTCTGTCTGTCTGTCTGACGACACGCATGTCTAACTCTGTCTCTCAGTCTCTCTCTGTCTCCCTGTTCGTCTCTTTCTGTACCGATCAATCTGTCTATCTATCTGTCTGTCTATCTATCTGTCTGGCTATATATCTGTCGATCTTCACCCACATCAGCTGTCTGTCTGTCTTTTTCTGTCAATCTCTGTTTCTCTCTGTATATGTTTCATTCTTTCTTTTTCTCTCCCCCCCCCTCCTCTCTCTCTGTCGGTCTCCCCGTCTCTCTCCCTCACTCTCTGTCCCTCTCCCCCTCTCTGTCTTTGTCTCTCCCTCTCCCCCCCCCCCCCCCACACACACTCTCTCTCTCTCTCTCTCTCTTCTGTCCCTCCTCTCTCTTTCTCTCTCTCTCTGTGTCTGTCTCGCCTTTCTCTCTTTCTATTTCTTCCTCTCTCTCTAGCTCTCTGTACCCCCTGTCCTTCCTTCGCGTTTTCTGTATCTGTCTCTCCCTCTCTCTCCCATACTCTCTCTCTCTCTCTTCCTCTCTCTCTCCCACACACTCTCCCTTTCTCTCTCTCTCTCTCTCTCTCTCTCTCTGCCCCCTCTCTATCCCTATCTCCCTTTCTCCCACTCTCTCCCACTCTCTCTCTTTCCTCCCCCCCCCCCCAACACACCTTCTCCCCCCCCCCCTCTCTGTCTCCCTGTCTCTGAAGCCAGCACATCAGCACCAACGCCTGACTGCAGCCCTGTTTGTGACTGACGTGGTGAGGGAGTCATCAGACATGTATTGTGTTACCCGACACATGGGTATTGATGGAAACGACCCACGTCTGTCACTTGCTTGTGACGGGCCGGCCCTTATGGAATTGTCCGTGTTCTCAGTGCCGAGGGATCTTGGGATCTGTTAGACACGCACACAATGTTGCTTGCTCTCTCTCTCTCTCTCTCTCTCTCTCTCTCTCTCTCTCTCTCTCTCTCTCTCTCTCTCTGTGCTGACAATGACGGAAAATCCCTGACTCTGGTTTCAGCTGGGGGGGTTTTGTTTGTTTTTATGTTGTTTTTTAGAGAATGGTGTGTGTGTGTGTGTGTGTGTGTGTGTGTGTGTGTGCGTGTGTGTGTGCGTGCGCGTGTGTGTGTGTGTGTGTGTGTGTGTGTGTGTGTGTGTGCTTGGTAAGGCGCTTTGGTAGAATCGGTTAATTAAGCGTTCTACTTTTGATCCAGTGGGTTTGTTTGTTTGTTTTTTTGTTTGTTTGTTTACTTTTTTTTTAATCATGTGCGCTAAGTGCTCAACGATTTTTCTTCTCTTTTTTTTAAGACAGGAATGCTCTGTGTTCTCTGACATTGATGAAAAATCCCTAACTCTTAAAGACAGGAATGCTCTGTGTTCTCTGACATTGATGAAAAATCCCTAACTCTTAAAGACAGGAATGCTCTGTGTTCTCTGACATTGATGAAAAATCCCTGACTCTTAAAGACAGGAATGCTCTGTGTTCTCTGACATTGATGAAAAATCCCTGACTCTTAAAGACAGGAATGCTCTGTGTTCTCTGACATTGATGAAAAATCCCTGACTCTTAAAGACAGGAATGCTCTGTGTTCTCTGACACTGATGAAAAATCCCTGACTCTTAAAGACAGGAATGCTCTGTGTTCTCTGACATTGATGAAAAATCCCTGACTCTTTAAGACAGGAATGCTCTGTGTTCTCTGACATTGATGAAAAATCCCTAACTCTTAAAGACAGGAATGCTCTGTGTTCTCTGACACTGATGAAAAATCCCTGACTCTTAAAGACAGGAATGCTCTGTGTTCTCTGACATTGATGAAAAATCCCTGACTCTTAAAGACAGGAATGCTCTGTGTTCTCTGACATTGATGAAAAATCCCTGACTCTTTCTTCATTTAGGAAATGGCAGGTGTGCAAAGTTTAAAAAAAATAATGATAATTATTATAATATAATGTTTGTCATTCGGATGAGACGATAAACCGAGGTCTCGTGTGCAGAATGTACTTAGCGCACATAAAAGAACCCACGGCAACAAAAGGGTTGTTCCTGGCAAAATTCTGTAGAAAAATCCAAAAATCCACTTCGATAGGAAAAACAAATAAAACTGCACGCAGGAAAAAAAATGGGGGGCGGAGCTGGAGTGTAGCGATGCGCTCTCCCTGGGCAGAGCAGCCCGAATTTCACACACAAAAATATGTTGTGATAAAAAGAAATACAAATACAAATAATAATAATAATAATAGGTGGTGTAAAATCAAAGGTGCCTATAGATGAAGAAGCTAAAACGACGTTTCGAGTCTTATCATTTTATTTTCATCTTAAGGTACCTTTGACTCTACACCACCTATTATCATTCTAACTTCGTTTTAAAAGGTCCAGCAGTCATCATTTTTTTCATCGGACGTGCAAAGTGCTAAAAGTTCGTTAGAAATGCCGCATGCCATGATGATATTTTCTGACGTGTGTACGTTGATGGGAAATTCCTAGTCTCTCTTGGGGGTTGTGGGAGCTGGATTGTTTCAGCCTGGTGGGAGCTGGATTGTTTCAGCCTGGTGGGAGCTGGATTGTTTCAGCCTGCTGGGAGCTGGATTGTTTCGGCCTGCTGGGAGCTGGATTGTTTCAGCCTGCTGGGAGCTGGATTGTTTCAGCCTGGTGGGAGCTGGATTGTTTCAGCCTGTAGGCTGAAAGCTGGATTGTTTCAGCCTGCTGGGAGCTGGAGTTTCTCTTGTGTTATCAGTACTCTCAAGGCAATGGCAGAAGCAGCAGAAAAGAGTTCCAGCTGGATCTGGTCGAGGAGGAATGAAAGTAAACTTCATAAGGATTATATTTTGTTACTCAAACTAGGCGTACGGTGGCTCAGTGGTTAAAACGTCTGCCAGAAAAAGATGACTCAGTTCTGAAGTGGCGACAAACCTGGAGGCGCGGGTTCGAACCTGCTGAGGACCAGGAAAAGAAAAAGAAAAGGCAGCAATACAAGGGCATCCAAGAGTCATGACCTGGGTGCGGCCCGGCCCCCTTTGAGTGTAAGGAGTTAACGGCCGAAACACTTGACTGAGGGGGGCCTCTCTGAAGACCTTGTACTATCCAGGTCTCCATAGAATTTCTTATCACTCCAAGAGCTTGCTATGTCCGCTCAGTGTCTTCTCTAAGAAAGAGGATCTTCCTGTCCTTCTGTTGGAAAACTGTGAACCTTCCTGCATGGGAAAGAAATCAGTCGGCTTCCATGCGATGCTTACTTGAATTTGGGATATTGATGTGAAATCCCTGACCGTCTTAAAAGTACTGGGTATCTTGTAGAATGCAAGAACTTTAGTTATCCAAGCGATGGACGGGCGCAATAGCCGAGTGATTAAAGCGTTGGACTTTCAATCTGAGGGTCCCGGGTTCGAATCTCGGTAACGGCGCCTGGTGGGTAAAGGGTGGAGAATTTTCCGATCCCCCAGGCCTACATGTGCCTGAACCCCCTTCGTGTGTACACACAAGCAGAAGATCAAATACGCACGTGAAAGATCCTGTAATCCATGTCAGCGTTCGGTGGGTTATGGAAACAAGAACATACCCCGCATGCACATCCCGAAAACGGAGTATGGCTGCCTACATGGCGGAGTAAAAATGGTCATACACGTCATGAAAGCCCACTCGTATACATACGAGTGAATGTGGGAGTTGCAGCCACGAAGGAAGAAGAGGAGGAATCCACGCGATGTATTCTCTGTGGTATGGATAATCACGAGAAACCCCTGACTCTCTCGGAGATAGTTCGTGGAATAGTGTGTAATACTCGGAGGACTGTAACTGCTCGTTCCATGGTATTCTTTTGTATTATGCAGAGCAGCAGCAGCAGCAGAAAAAGTAGAAGGAGAAGCAATATGACTGTTTGAATAAGTGTTTCCCCCCCGAAAGCGGAGTATGGCTGCCTATATGCAGGGTAAAAACGGTCATACACGTAAAAGCCCACTTGTGTACATACGAGTGAACGTGGGAGTTGCAGCCTACGAACGCAGAAGAAGAAAAAGAAGACGAAAAGAAGAATAAGTGTTTGTTTTTCCAAAGCGGCGAATATTTTGAACTTTGCATTTGTGGGTATCGATGGAAGTAGTGGTTTGGTCTGTAAAATGTATATCTTCTTTGAATAAAGAACTCTGAAATGCGTGAATTCTACACTATTGATATCTCTGGGGATTCTCGTGGTCTGCTGTATGTGTTGTGTGTACAATCTGTATCTGTTTGTGTTGTGTTTACAAAAGTTAAAGGCACAAAACGGCTATATTCAGCGAACCGCATATTCCTTCTACATGATAATGAAATCATCAAGTAAATTATCTAATACAGCATCGAAGATTGATTAATTGTTTAGATGGTTGGTTAGTTTATTAGTTGACCGGTTGATTAATACATGGGTACACGAACACGTAAATGAACAGATAAAGGAATGACTGAAGAAAGAATAAAATCAAATCAATTAGTAAAGACTGACTGTGAGGTAGGTAAGTGGTGGGTTGTGGAGGAATCAAGAGACGAAGAAGGAGAACAGGGAGAGTGAGGAGGACAAGGAGACACGATGTCAGGACGGCAGAAAAGCCATTTCACAAGCAGCTCACAAAACCAACGATCAATAATGACTGGGCGAAAGGTTCAAGCTTTGGGCGTCTCCGTGCCTTGATGGGAAATCGCTCCCAAAGGGTCAAAGGGCAATTGCGTCGAAAATCATTTTTCATCATTTTTCTTTTTTCCCTTTTTTTCTTTTTAAACCCCCTTCAGTGCCAGAGGGAAAGAAAAGAGTAGTACATAGTGAGTAGCGTTTCCAGTCTTAAATCAACATCCAGATCAACCGGCCAAAAACTGAGAAAGAAAAAATAATTATCTAGAGATATACTACCACAGAGCAAGTGTGTTAATCTTCGGCCTTCCATTTCCCTTCTTTGGATGATGTAATCAGTGGCGTCACTGTGTTAACTACGTAATTCATACTACGACACTGAAGAGGGACGTTTCAATAGCAGTTCCTCCTGTTCCTGTTCTGATCTTTGAAGGGAGTCTCAAACCAGCTGCCTGCAGTAATGTTCAGAAAGTTTGATGGTGGAAGTTCGTGACCGTGCATACTTGTTTTGACACTTAGTGAATGGGTTAATTGTGGCATGGTCCTGCGTGATAGATTTTTTTTTTTAATTAAAATAAAAAAAACATAAAGAAAGGATCCAGCAAACCCTTATTGATCAGAGCTAGATGAACAGAGGAACCCTTATTGATCACAGCTAGATGAACAGAGGAACCCTTATTGATCAGAGCTAGATGAACAGAGGAACCCTTTTTGATCAGAGCTAGATGAACAGAGGAACCCTTATTGATCACAGCTAGATGAACAGAGGAACCCTTATTGATCAGAGCTAGATGAACAGAGGAACCCTTATTGATCACAGCTAGATGAACAGAGGAACCCTTATTGATCAGAGCTAGATGAACAGAGGAACCCTTATTGATCAGAGCTAGATGAACAGAGGAACCCTTATTGATCAGAGCTAGATGAACAGAGGAACCCTTTTTGATCATAGCTGAATGAACAGAGGAACCCTTATTGATCAGAGCTAGATGAACAGAGGAACCCTTTTTGATCATAGCTGAATGAACAGAGGAACCCTTATTGATCAGAGCTGAATGAACAGAGGAACTCTTATTGATCACAGCTAGATGAACAGAGGAACCCTTATTGATCAGAGCTAGATGAACAGAGGAACCATTATTGATCACAGCTGAATGAACAGAGGAACCCTTATTGATCAGAGCTGAATGAACAGAGGAACTCTAATTGATCAGAGCTAGATGAAAAGAGGAACCCTTATTTATCATAGCTAGATGAAAAGAGGAACCCTTATTTATCGTAGCTAGATGAAAAGAGGAACTCCTATTGATCACAGCTAGATGAACAGTGGAACTCTTATTGATCACAGCTAGATGAAAAGAGGAACCCTTATTGATCAGAGCTAGATGAAAAGAGGAACCCTTATTGATCAGAGCTAGATGAAAAGAGGAACCCTTATTTATCATAGCTAGATGAAAAGAGGAACTCCTATTGATCACAGCTAGATGAACAGTGGAACTCTTATTGATCACAGCTAGATGAAAAGAGGAACTCTTATTGATCAGAGCTAGATGAACAGAGGAACTCTTATTGATCAGAGCCAGATTAAAAGACAAACCCTTATTGATCACAGCTAGATGAAAAGATAAACCTTTATTGATCAGAGTTAGATGAAAAGAGGAACCCTTACTGATCAAAGCTAGATGAACAGAGAAACCCTTATTGATCAGAGCTAAATGAACAGAGGAACCCTTTCAATCAGAGCTAGATGAAAAGAGAAACCCTTATTGATCATATCCAGATGAACAGAGGAACCCTTATTGATTATATCCAGATGAACAGAGGAGATGAACAGAGAAACCCTTATTGATCATATCCAGATGAACAGAGAAACCCTTATTGATTATATCCAGATGAACAGAGGAGATGAACAGAGGAACCCGTATTGATCAGAGCTAAATGAACAGAGAAAATCAGTTACTGATCATACTTTTCATCAACAGAGAAAACCTTTTTCTTGATCATAGCTAAGTGAAGAAAGGAACCCTGTTTACTAACACTTACCTAACAGTCTTTTCTGTCTGAAGGTTGTGAGCCCAACGATGTCTGACTACTTACCGATATCTAAGATGGTTTATCCATATACAGATCGATAAGATGGGGTGTACAGTGAGTGATGTGTCTGTGTGTGTGTGTGTGTGTGTGTGTGTGTGTGTGTGTGTGTGTGTGTGTGTGTGTGTGTGTGTGTGTGTGTGTGTGTGTCTGTGTGTTGTGTTGTGTTGTTTTGTGTGCATGTGTGTGTGTGTGTGTATTCATGTGAGCGTGTGAGTATATTTATGTCTGTGTGTGCGTGCGTGCATGTGTATCTGTGTGTGCAAGGAACAGTTCAGAGGCCGGGGGAAGGCATGTTAGCAAGAACAACAGCATTGTGAACTTTGTGAACCATTCATTGAACATTGTGTGTGGGGCCGGGGAAGGCATGTTAGCAAGAACAACAGCATTGTGAACGTTGTGAACCATTCATTGAACATTGTGGGGGGGGAGGGGGAAGGCATGTTAGCAAGAACAACAGCATTGTGAACCATTCATTGAACATTGTGTGTGGGGGAGGGGGAAGGCATGTTAGCAAGAACAACAGCATTGTGAACGTTGTGAACCATTCATTGTACATTGTGTGTGGGGGAGGGGGAAGGCATGTTAGCAAGAACAACAGCATTGTGAACTTTGTGAACCATTCATTGAACATTGTGTGTGGGGGAGGGGGAAGGCATGTTAGCAAGAACAACAGCATTGTGAACCATTCAGTGAACATTGTGTGTGGGGGAGGGG
>NC_134906.1:402500-410000 GCF_041734735.1 Babylonia areolata
GCAGTAGTTCCCACACTACTGTACGCCTGCGAAACTTGGACAGTGTACCAACGACATGCCAAGAAGCTGAACCACTTCCACACAACATGCCTCAGGAAGCTACTGAACATCAAGTGGCAAGACAGGACCCCAGACACAGAGGTGCTCGCAAAAGCCACCCTTCCCAGCATCTTCACCATCCTGATGCAGTCCCAGCTTCGCTGGGCTGGACACGTGGCACGCATGCCAGACCATCGGCTGCCCAAAAGGCTCTTCTATGGCGAGCTGCAACAAGGGAAGAGATCACACGGAGGTCAGAAGAAGCGCTTCAGAGATACTCTGAAAGTCTCTCTGAAAGCGTTTGATATCAACCCTGACTCCTGGGAGGAATCTGCAGTGGACCGTGACAAATGGCGCGCTGCTGTGCACAAAGGCGCCAAGTTGTGCGAGGCCAACAGGACTGCTGCAGCTGTTCAGAAGAGGCAGGCCAGAAAGTCACGGGCAAACAAGCTCCCTGACAATGGTATGCCTGTCTTTGTCTGCCCCAACTGTCAGCGAACATTTCGTGCGCAGATTGGACTATTCAGCCATCTGCGCATTCACAGATAGATTCATGAGCATCCTCCCCCCCACCCCACCACCACCCTCCCCCTATCCCCCAGCTGGATGACAACGATGGTCATCATCGATCTCGATGGACACACCACCACCATCATCCTCTTCCTCATCGTCACTGATCATCGAAAAAAAAAACTGATCGATTTTTCCATTTGTGTGGGCCTCTCATTCTCTGTTGTCATAATGATCTTCGAGTTTCCATTGTTCTCCTGTATTTCCACACTCGTGACAAGCTCTGTTATCACTCATTTCAG
Organism: Babylonia areolata; assembly: GCF_041734735.1. Lineage (NCBI taxonomy): Eukaryota > Metazoa > Mollusca > Gastropoda > Neogastropoda > Buccinidae > Babylonia > Babylonia areolata. The sequence goes on from NC_134906.1 coordinate 403,352, forward strand.
ATTCACGGCCACTGTCAGAGGGACGTGGCGGCGGTGGTTTGTATTTATTTATATTTTGTATTTATTTCTTTTTATCACAACAGATTTCTCTGTGTAAAATTCGGGCTGCTCTCCCCAGGGAGACCGCGCCGCTACACTACAGCGGCAACTTTTTTTTTTCTTCTTTTTTTTCCCTGCGAGCAGTTTTATTTGTTTTTGCTATCGAAGTGGATTTTTCAACAGAATTTTGCCGGGAACAATCCTTATGTTGCCGTGGGTTTTTTCACGTGCGCTAAGTGAATGCTGCACACGGGACCTCGGTTTATCGTCTAATCCGAATGACTAGCGTCCAGACCACCACTCAATGTCTAGTAGAGGGGGAGAAAATATCGGCGGCTGAGCCGTGATTCGAACCAGCGCGCTCAGATTCTCTCGCTTCCTAGGCGGACACAGAGAGAGAAAAGAAAACAGGCAGGCAGAGATGTTCACACACACACACACACACACACACACACACACACACACACACACAGAGAGAGAGAGAGAGAGAGAGAGAGAGAGAGAGAGAGAGAGAGAGAGAGAGAAAGGCAAACAGGCAGAGGAGAGGTAAACACACAGACAAACAGACAGACAGACAGACAGGGCAAGAACCTCGCCAGTTCATCCGCAGCCCTTCACGCACAATCTGGAAATGTTCGCAAACATTCTTCAGGAAATCTTGTCTCGATTGACGAGTGCTTGTGAACATGAAAAGAGACCGATTCAGCAAGTTATCGATTTGGAACCGGGTCAAGGGAGAATACTGACGTCTACTTACACCCTCCCCAACACTTAAGTTTTGTTTGATGTCCATGAGCTCCAACCAAAAGGATGTCTGAATATGACGCGAGGTTTAGATGAAGGGTTTGTTGATATACAACAAGTACTCGCACCAACCCACCCCACTCCCCACACCCTCGAAGGAAAGAAATTAAAACACAGCCACCTGCTGTGGTGGTGAAGTGGTTAGTGCCATGGAGTGAGCGTTGGGAGTATGTGGGTTCCAATCCTCTCAGAAGCACATGTCATTGTTGGGATTGGTTTTTTGTTTTTGGTTTGTTTGTTGTTGTTGTTGTTGTTTTTGGGGGGAGAGGGGGGGGTTCGTGTGACACGATACTGTTGCACTCTTAAGGCTTTAGTCTGGAGTGTAACTCTTGTAGGCACGCACACACATACATGCATGCACACACATTCACACACACGCACGCGCTCGCGCGCGCGCACGTGCGCACACACACATACTCGGGTATGATCTTAGTTGTTGTTGTTGTTTTCATGAGAGACACGTGGTTTGAGAGTCACACACACACACACACACACACACACACACACGCATGCATGCATGCATGCACACACACACACACACATGCATGCATGCACACACACACACACACACGCACACACACACACACACACACACACACACACACACATGTACTCACACTCACCCCTTCACGCAAAACTCAGGAAATCAAACCATCCACATGATTTTTTTTTAAAGAAAAGAAAAAAAACATACATAGAAATACACCATGGGAAACTAAAGAAAAATCAAATACAAAACAAATTCAGAAGAAAAGACAAGAGGGTGCAGCACAGAACAAAATAATGATAATGGTATTTATATAGCGCTGTATCTTGTGCAGAGACAAATCAAAGCGCTTTCGCGCCAGTCATTCACGCGCAACGAAACAAACAGGCTGTACTGAACAAGAAACACCGCACCCCACCCCCTCCCAAACCAAAACTGACCACTCTTCACCATCCTAAAGAAACCAGTAATTGCCTACACTTCAGTTTCGTTTGCACGTGCCCAGCCCTTCTCTCTACACCCCTCCCCATCTCCCACACCACCCATCTCCTCACTCCCCATCTCTCCCCATCCACCACCACCTCCTTCCCTCTCTCTCCCTCCCCTGGCAGCGTGATGGGACCAGCAATAGTTCCAGACATTGACAGGAGGTGGCACAGGAAATTGATCGTCTGTAAGGGGTATGCAGTGCAGTGGTCAAGTGGCTGAGGTCATGTGATGGACACAAGTACCTCGCTCGGTGAAGAGGGGGTGGGGGGAAATGGGCGGGGGGGGGGGGGGGTCCTGAGGTTCAGCTCTACACAAAATGTCTCATTGAATTTCTGTTAATCTTTTCTCTGCTGTCTTGTTTGATTGATTCCCTTGTCAGAGTACCAACGAAGGTCTGCCCTCCCCAAAAAAGTGAATGTCAGTCACAGCATCATGTTATTGTCACCATTACCATTTGTGGGTGTCTGTCTCTCTCTCTCTCTCTATCTCTCTCTCAAGAAATGTAAATTTTTTGAAGTAGGTATAGCCGAAATGCGCAACATTGTGTCTGTTTTATCATCTGAGGATGAAATTATAATTAGATCTATTGCAAAATTTATTGCAGAAGCGCAAAAAATAAGACAAGGACTTGTTATACACGGGCAAAATAATATATAATAAGGTAGTTAATCATAGTTGACTGAATGCTGAGATGTTCCGGAATGAAAGTAAGGAGTACATGAAATTATGTATGTGAGAGGATGGTCGAATTTTCCTCTCTTTTTTTTTCTTTTTTTTTTTTTGAAGTGATACTATGTACATATATAATTATGGTGTCAGTGTTACCAATCTTTGTTTGACTGCAATGCTTAAAATCTACATCATAAAGATTATTGTAATCTGTTGATGTGAAAATGTTACCCCCTTGTCAAAAGACCTATGCAGGCAATGACAATAAAACATTTCAAGTTTCAAGTTTCAAGTTTCTATCTCTCTCTCTATCTCTCTCTCTCTCTCTCTATCTCTATCTCTATCTCTATCTATCTATCTATCTCTATCTATCTCTCTATCTATCTATCTCTTCCTATCTATCTCTCTCTCTATCTCTCTATCTCCCTCCCTCTCTCTCTTTCTATCTCTCTCTCTCCCTCTCTCTCTTTCTATCTCTCTCTCTCTCTCTTTCTATCTATCTCTCTCTCTATCTCTCTCTCTATCTCTCTCTATCTATCTATCTCTCTATCTCTCTCTCTCTATCTCTCTATCTCCCCCCTCTCTCTCTCTCTATCTCCCTCTCTCTCTATCTCTCTCTCTCTCCCTCTCTCTCTCTCTCTCCCTCTATCTCTCTCTCTCTCTCCCCCTCTCTCTCTCTCTCTCCCTCTCTCTCTCTCTCTCTCTCTCTCTCTCTCTCTCTCTCTCTCTCTCTCTGGCTGTCTCTTTGTCTTGTACTCTCTCTCTAATTATTTCTCTCTTGTTCACGCCGTACGCACAATAACAATACCCAGTGCTCTCCTTCTAACTCTCTCTCTCTCTCTCTCTCTCTCTCTCTCTCTCTCTCTCTCGGTGGTCAAGAGCAGTGGTCAAGTGCGTGAGGTCATCTGCTGGACAAACACCTTGTCCTGTGAAATCAAAGACGTTTTGGAGGGAACTGTGCACCAGTGTCCCATTGACCTAAGTTTTCATTTTTCGCGCCGTCCGATGAAGTGGAGGTCGAGGGTATAATTGTGCACAGATGAACCATTAACTTTCTCTTAGTTTTTGTTGTTGTTTTTTGTTTTGTTTTTTTGCTGGGTTTTTTTTTTCGTGTCTGTTTGATGGCATTGTTGGGTCACAATCTTTTCAACCACATTATATCACTATCCAAGCTTTTTACATGGATAAATAGATAGATAGATAGATAGAGTGAGTGAGTGAGTGAGTGAGTGAGAGAGTGGGTGAGTGAGTGAGTGAGAGAGTGAGAGAGTGAAAAAGTGAGACAGAGACAGATAGGCAAGCAGGCAAACAGGCAGAAAGGAAATCGGGAATATCTTCCAACAGGGATGGGTGTTTTTTTTTTTAGCAAATAGATGAATAAATAAATAAATAAATAACATTCAAATAAAACGAACAGCTCCTGCCCCAAATGGCTCGTTCAAAACAGTTGCTATCGATTCAAAAGGGGGCGGATGTTGGAACAGCAAAGCTGGTCAGTTTCAGAAAGTGTGACAAGCAGCAGTCATTGGAGCTCTCTCACACGTGCACACAAGAGGCGCGTGCCGGTGACACGGGCACATGCTCCCTACTGCGCTGTTCTGTTCACCTCCCTGTGCTCGTGTTTCAGTCGGTTCAATCTGCAGGAAGCGCTGTTGACTGAATTGATTGTGCGCTCGATTTTGTCCACTCCCCGTTTCTTTAAAAAAAAAAAAGTATAAAAAAGAAAGAAAAAAAGAAACAAAACTTGCAGACATAAAAGGACGTCTTCTCTCTCTCTCTCTCTCTCTCTCTCTCTCTCTCTCTCTCTGCAGTTTTGGTCCTAGGAAAAGGAGACTGCTATGAGAAAGAGACAAACACAAGAGACTGTTATGAAGAAAGACACGGAGGCTGAGACATTGATTCAGACAGACAGAAAGATAGACAGACATTGATTCAGACAGACAGAAAGATAGACAGACATTGATTCAGACAGACAGAAAGATAGACATTGATTCAGACAGACAGAAAGATAGACAGACATTGATTCAGACAGACAGAAAGATAGACAGACAGAGATGAGGACAGACAGAAAGATAGACAGACATTGATTCAGACAGACAGAAAGATAGACAGACATTGATTCAGACAGACAGAAAGATAGACAGACATTGATTCAGACAGACAGAAAGATAGACAGACAGAGATGAGGACAGAGAGTGGCAAAAGATAAAGACACGGTGAAATGTGGACAGAGACGAAGAGATGGAAAAGAGAAGTCTAAAGTCTGAATGATTTATTGTTTAGGCCTTTCTACCCGTGACAAAGGGGGGGGGGGGCGGCGGGGGGGGGAGGGGGGGACTCACTGTGTCTCACGATGTCTGTCCTAGAGACGAAGAGAGGGAAAAGAGAAGTCTAAAGTCTGAATGATTTATTGTTCAGGCCTTTCTACCTGTGACAACAGGGGGGGGGGGGGGGAATCACTATGTCTGTCCTAGAAACGAAGAGAGGGAAAAGAGAAGTCTGAAGTCTGAATGGTTTATTGTTCAGGCCTTTCTACCCGTGACAACAGGGGTGGGGGTGGGGGGACTCACTATGTCTCATTATGTCTGTCCTTTCTCTCCTTTCTAGCCTTTGTTTGCTGTTCATATATTGATGCTGTTCTTTGTAATGGATGTTAACGCGGAAGTCCCTCCCCCCTACCCCTGTTGTCACGGGCAGAAAGGCCTGAACAGTAAACCATTCAGAAAGAAAAGAGACAGAGGGAGACAGATAGATAGACACACACACACACACACACACACACACACACACACACACACACACACACACAGAACAGTAATGTGGTATTTCAGCAGAGACAAAGATAATAAATGCAGCTTTGGCAATGACAATGAACCATTTGGGATTTTTTAGCGTATATTTGGGAGGGAAAAAATTGGAGATGAAGATAGGACAGTAAAGTGGTATTTCAACAAAGAGACAAAGATAATAAATACAGCTTTTGGCAATGGTGAAGTCAAGGGACAAAGACTGCAATTATTAGAATTAATGATAATGACAATGACAGTAAACCAAGTGGAATGATTTTATCGTATATTTGGGAGGGGAAATAGAGATTGGGACAGGACAGTAATTTCGTATTTCAACACAGAGACAAAGATAATAAATGCAGCTTTTGGCAATGGAGAAGTCAGGGGACAAAGACTGCAATTATTAGATTTAATGATTATGAAAATGACAATAAACCAAGTGCGATAATTTTTTTTTTTTTCGCGTAGATTTGAGAGAGAAAAATGGAGATAAAGACAGGAAAGTGATGTGGTATTTCAGCAAAGAGACAAAGAGAAGAAATACAGCTGTTTAGTCAAGGGGAAAACCCAAAATTAAAACCCCCCCCCCCTTTTTTTTCCCCAAAACCCCCCCCAAAATTTTTTTAAAAAAAATTTTTTTTCCTTTCCCCCCCCCTTTTTTTTTTTTTTTTTCCCCCCCCCAAAAAAAAAAAAATTTTTTTTTTTTTTTTTTTTTTTTTTTCCCCCCTTTTTTTCCCCCCCCCCTTTTTTTTAAAAAAAAACCCCCCCCCCTTTTTTTTTTTTTTTTGCCCCCCCCCCCCCCCCTTTTTTTTTTTTTTTTTTCCCCCCCTTTCCTTTTTTCTTTTTTTTTTCTTTTTTTTTTTTTTTTTTCCCCCTTTTTTTAAAAAAATCTTTTTTCCTTTTCTTTTTTTCCCCCTTTTTTTTTTTTTTTTTTCCCCCCTTTTTTTTTTTTTTTTTTTTTTTTTTTTTTTTTTTTTTTTTCCCCTCTTTTTTTTTTTTTTTTCCCCTTTTTTTTTTTTTAAAAAAAAAAATTTTTTTTTTCCCCTTTTTTTTTTTTTTTTTTTTCCCCCTTTTTTTTTTTTTTTTTTTTTTTTTTTTTTTCCCCCCCCTTTTTTTTTTCCTTTTTTTTTTTTTTTTAAAATTTTTTTTTTTTTTCTTTTTTTTTTTTTTTTTCCCCCTTTTTTTTTCCCCCCCCCTTTTCCTTTTTTTTTTCCCCTTCTTTTTTTTTTTCCCTTTTCCCTTTTTTCCCCCTTTTTTTTTTTTCCCTTTTTTTTTTTTTTTTTTTTTCCCTTTTTTTTTTTTTTTCCCTTTTTTCCTTTTTTTCTTTTTTTTTTTTCCCTTTTTTTTCCTTTTCTTTTCTTTCCCCTCTCTT
>NC_134906.1:420000-450000 GCF_041734735.1 Babylonia areolata
GACGGCGCCTGGTGGGTAAAGGGTGGATTTTTTTTTCCGATCTCCCAGGTCAACATATGTGCAGACCTCCTAGTGCCTGAACCCCCTTCGTGTGTATACGCAAGCAGAAGATCAAATACGCACGTTAAAGATCCTGTAATCCATGTCAGTGTTCGGTGGGTTATAGAAACAAGAATATACCCAGCATGCACCCCCCACCCCCGAAAGCGGAGTACGGCTACCTACATGGCGGGGTAAAAACGGTCATACACGTAAAAGCCCACTCGTGTACATACGAGTGAACGTGGGAGTTGCAGCCCACGAAAGAAGAAGAAGGGGAAGAAGTCCTCTGGCAAAATGATGTAGAGGTTTTGATTGGTACACAAGCATAATTATATGCATGCACTCAAGGCCTGACAAGTGCGTTGAGTTATGCTGCTGTCAGGCATCTGCCTGGAATAATTATGTGGTGTAGCGTGCATGGGTTTGTCCGAACGCAGTGATGCCTCCTTCAGAAACTGAAACAGAAAGTGATGATGTAGGCTGATGAGTGGGGCTGATGAACATGTTGCCATGGGTTACCATACTTGGTTTACTTCTTTTTCCCCCAGCTGCACTCTACACTTCATTTCATAATATTTCCTGATGTCATCCAAGCCATAGAGATACAACCAAACCACCTGCAGTGTTGATCAGGAAATTTTATCAATGTTATCAAGACACTTATCCCCGAAAACGGATATGCCTGTCGACATGACGAGGTAAAAACGGTCATATACGTAAAAGCCCACTCGTGTACATTCGAGTGAAAAAAAAAATCTCTTACTGGGGATTATTACTGTGCATACTGTGTGAACAAGAGAGAGAGAGAGACTGACTGACAGAAAGAGACAGACAGACAGAGACAAAGACGGAGAGACAGAGGTTTGATGTCTTATCTAATGTATGGCATATAATATATATAATATATATTGAAAATGTGGAGTGATGGCCTAGAGGTAACGCATCCGCCTTGGAAGCGAGAGAATCTGAGCGCGCTGGTTCGAATCACGGCTCACCGCCGCTAATTTCTCCCCCTCCACTAGACCTGAGTGGTGGTCTGGACGCTAGTCATTCGGGTGAGACGATAAACACGAGGTCCCGTGTGCAGCATGCATTTAGCGCACGTAAAAGAACCCACAGCAACAAAGGGGTTGTTCCTGGCAAAATTGTGCAGAAAAATCCACTTCGATAGGAAAAACAAATAAAACTGCACGAGTGGTTTAAGCGTTGGACTTTCAATCTGAGGGTCCGGGGTTCGAATCTCGGTAACGGGGCCTTGTGGGTAAAGGTTGGGGATTTTTCCGATCGCCCAGGTCAACATAATTATGTGCAGACCTGCTAGTGCCTGAACCCCGTTCGTGTGTATACGCACGCAGAAGTTCAAATACGCACGTTAAAGAGCCTGTAACCCATGTCAGTGCTCGGTGGGTTATGAAGACACGAAAATACCCAACATGCATGAACCACGACAGAGTCATCGGCATGTCGATGTTGGTCGTGTAACGGAAAGAAGAAAAGAAGAAGAAGAAGAAATCAATGAGACATTTGTGTAGAACTGACCCCGGGACCCCCTCTTCACCGAGCGAGGTACTTGTGTCCATCACATGACCTCAGCCACTTGACCACTGCACTGCATACCCCTTACAGACGATCAATTTCCTGTGCCACCTCCTGTCAATGTCTGGAACTATTGCTGGTCCCATCACGCTGCCAGGGGAGGGAGAGAGAGGGAAGGAGGGCGTGGCGGCTGGGGAGAGATGGGGAGTGAGGAGATGGGTGGTGTGGGAGATGGGGGTAGAGGGGGAGGGGCTGGGGAGAGATGGGGAGTGAGGAGATGGGTGGTGTGGGAGATGGGGAGGGGTGTAGAGAGAAGGGCTGGGCACGTGCAAACGAAACTGAAGTGTAGGCAATTACTGGTTTCTTTAGGATGGTGAAGAGTGGTCAGTTTTTGTCTGGGGGTGGGACGTGTTTCTTGTTCTTATCTTGTCATGTGGATCTTGTTTAGTTTACAGTACTGCACTGCACTTTTTTTTCATAATTTTCATGAGGTCTGTAGGTCTGTCCTTTTAGCTATTGACGAAATACAGCCGCTGATACTCTGATACAGAGAATAAGTAAAAAGGAGAAAGACCCGTAAGTGCTGGGGAGGACCCAGAGAAGCATTGTCCTCACCCGCCCTTGGAACAATCCTGCACCACCCTTGGAGGCCTGCGCTGTGTTCACGATGGGTGCAGAGGCACGCACAGGACACTCCATTAAGAATTTAAGGGACACAACTGCTCCCGAACAGAGGCAAAAGAGACCACAGGATGCAACTCCCGACAGCCTTAAAAGAAGTATCCCCATGGGTGTACCAGCCAGTATTTCATGACTGCAGAGCCCACCGGCAAAAGACACCACCCTCCAGCTGCTGAGCACACCCCACAGACCAAACCGCCCCTGCCCGCAGACAGATGAAGACAGTGCAACTCCAGACACAGCCATACGGTTTTATGTGCCCTCCAGAGAGAATCCCAAGTTGTAGTCTTTCCCACTGTCAACAGGACTTTCCCTGTGGTCAGTGGGTCTTTCCTCACCATCACTGGACCTTTCTTCAGGGTCAGCCTAGTCCAGGCAAAGAATTGGAAGTTTTTATATAAAAAAGACTTAATTAAGCTTTGGTGACGGTACATATATGAACATATTGAGAAGGACGCTTGTGTGTCGCAATTTTAGTATTTGGTTACGTTCGTGGTCAAATTAACACAGCGAAAATTATGTATTGCCTCCCCCGCCTCCACCCCCTGTTCATGTGGCTCTGTAGCCTTTTGTGAATAAACCATTTAAGCTCGCTCTCTCTCTCTCTCTCTCTCTCTGTGTGTGTGTGTGTGTGTGTGTGTGTGTGTCTCTTCTCTCTCTCTTGCTCTATGTCTCTCTCTGAAGAAAACAGACTGGACAAAATCCAGCTCACTTTCAGTTCAGACAGCAGCTCTTCCAGAGATGGAAAAGACTGAAAGAGGAGCGCAGGGAGGTGAAGAGAACAGCCTGCCATGATGACACGTGTCCATTTCACTGTCACGTGCCTTCCGTGTGCACGTCTGAAAGCTCCAATGACTGCTGACCGCCTTCTGTGTGCACGTCTGAAAGCTCCAGTGACTGCTGACTGCCTTCTTCACGCTGAACCCACTGCTGACCGCCTTCGTGTGCACGTCTGAAAGCTCCCAGTGCCCTGCTGACCGCCTTCTGTGGTGCACGTCTGGAAAGCTCCATGGAGACTGCTGACGCCAATGACTGCTGACCACCTTCTGTGTGCATGTCTGAAAGCTCCAGTGACTGCTGACTGCCTTCTGTGTGCACGTCTGAAAGCTCCAATGACTGCTGACCGCCTTCTGTGTGCACGTCTGAAAGCTCCAGTGACTGCTGACCGCCTTCTGTGTGCACGTCTGAAAGCTCCAATGACTGCTGACCACCTTCTGTGTGCATGTCTGAAAGCTCCAATGACTGCTGACCGCCTTCTGTGTGCACGTCTGAAAGCTCCAATGACTGCTAACCGCCTTCTGTGTGCACGTCTGAAAGCTCCAATGACTGCTGACCGCCTTCTGTGTGCACGTCTGAAAGCTCCAATGACTGCTGACCACCTTCTGTGTGCATGTCTGAAAGCTCCAATGACTGCTGACCGCCTTCTGTGTGCACGTCTGAAAGCTCCAATGACTGCTGACCACCTTCTGTGTGCATGTCTGAAAGCTCCAGTGACTGCTGACCGCCTTCTGTGTGCACGTCTGAAAGCTCCAATGACTGCTAACCGCCCTGCCTTCCTGTGTGCACGTCTGAAAGCTCCAATGACTGCTGACCGCCTTCTGTGTGCATGTCTGAAAGCTCCAATGACTGCTGACCGCCTTCTGTGTGCACGTCTGAAAGCTCCAGTGACTGCTGACCACCTTCTGTGTGCACTGTCTGAAAGCTCCAGTGACTGCTGACCGCCTTCTGTGTGCACGTCTGAAAGCTCCAGTGACTGCTGACCGCCTTCTGTGTGCACGTCTGAAAGCTCCAGTGACTGCTGACCGCCTTCTGTGTGCACGTCTGAAAGCTCCAGTGACTGCTGACTGCCTTCTGTGTGCATGTCTGAAAGCTCCAGTGACTGCTGACCGCCTTCTGTGTGCACTGTCTGAAAGCTCCAATGACTGCTGACCACCTTCTGTGTGCATGTCTGAAAGCTCCAGTGACTGCTGACCGCCTTCTGGAACTGTGTGAATCCACCCTGATGTTCCAGTGTCCGCCCCTTTGAATCCATGACAAACACAGTTTTGTGTGTGACTATAATTAGGTTTTGTTATGAAAATAATTGTTGTTTATCTTGAAGTAATAAAACTAAAATCAGAGAAATGAGAGACATGGAAAATGGAGAAACAGACAAAAGAGAGTAAAAAGTATCAGGTAAACAGATAGCTAGGTAGAGACAGAACTAGCTAGCTACCTTGATTAATTGATTGATTGATTGATTGATTGACAGACAGAGACAGTCAGGCTGATTGACTGATTGATTGATTGATTGACAGAGACAGACAGGCTGATTGATTGATTGATTGATTGATGAATATAGGTAGAGATGGGGGAAAGATAGAGATTATTGTTTTAAACTGGAATATAAGGGAGACAGGGAGAAAGACGGAATAAAAGAAAATGAGACAGGAGAGAGAGAGAGAGAGAGAGAGAGAGAGAGAGAGAGAGAGAGAGAGAGAGATAGGAGGCTGTTAGATAACAGAGAGAGGAGGAGGTTTTAGGAGAGAGAGTCACACAAACACACACACACACACACACACACACACACACACACACACACACACACACACACACACACACAGACAAAGAGAAACAGAGAGAGAGACAGAGAGACAGACAGACACACACAGAAAAAGACAGAAAGAAAGCAAGTCTTTCCACGTCTCCACTTTATCTTTTCCTTCTCAGCGAAGTGGATGGAGTGGACAAAATCGAGCGCACAATCAATTCAGTCAACAGCGCTTCCTGCAGATTGAACCGATTGAAACACGAGCACAGGGAGGTGAACAGAACAGCGCAGTAGGGAGCATGTGCCCGTATCACCGGCACGCGCCTCTTGTGTGCACGTGTGAGAGAGCTCCAATAAGTGTTTGTCACTTTTCTGAAACTGTGACCACCAACTTTGCCGTTCCATCGTCTGCCCCTTGGAATCAATGGCAAATGTTTTGGCCAGGGGGTAGTTCTGTGTGTGTGTGTGTGTGTGTGTGTGTGTGTGTGTGCACGCACATGCAATGGAAACCCTTTGTTGGATTCAACTGTCCACCGACTCTCCCTATCATCCATCTCTCTTTCTCTCTATGTCTCTGTCACTGTCTGTATCTCTCTCTGCCTGCCTGTCTGTCTGTCTGTTTGTCTCTCTCTCTGTGTTTCATTCTGTCCATCTTCTCTCTCTCTCTCTCTCTGCCTGTCTGTATTGGGTTTCTATACTGATTGTGTGAACAACTGTCTCTCAGAGGACTGTAAGCCACCAAAAACTCATAAGCAAGGTGTCATCTTAATGCGTTGACATTTCTAGGGTGTCAGTGTACCGACAAGTCTTCTCTCCACATTTGCTGAGATGCATATCCCTCGTCAAGTTATATAACACGATTCACTACAGATGCTGAATCTAACTGGAAGATCGGCCAGGCACCGCCCAGAATCTTTATCCTAAAGTAATACAGTACTTTAGTCTTTGAGGATTGAGTCTGTTTGTCTGTGTCTTGATAGATGAATCGGGAGCCAGAAAACAAGACAGACAGACAGATGGTTGTGTGCCAGCAGGGGAAACAATCAATCAGACAGCACAAGAAAATGAATCACAAGTCAATGGGACACTGGTACGAAGCACCTCCCCCCCAACCCCCCTAGCCGCCCCCCCCCCCCACCCCCACCCCCATACCCTCCCCACCCCTCCCAAATGTTTCTGGACTTCCTGGGACAGTGTAGACCTCAGCCACTTGACCACTGCACTGCATACCCCTTACAGACGATCAATTTCCTGTGCCACCTCCTGTCAATGTCTGGAACTATTGCTGGTCCCATCACGCTGCCAGGGGAGGGAGGGAGAGGGAAGGAGGAAGGGAGAGGGTGGTGGTGGATGGGGAGAGATAGGGAGTGAGGAGATGGGTGGTGGTGTGGGAAAGGGGGGGGGGTGGAGAGAAGAGCAGGGCACGTGCAAACGAAACCGAAGTGTAAGCAATTACTGGTTTCTTTTAGTTGGTTGAAGTGTGGTCAGTTTTGTCTGAGGGTGATGTTCCTGTTCATGTGTTGTACTGCTTGTCTACTGGTTCATCTCGTCGTGCTGCACTGCACTGTTGTCTGAATTTGTGCCATGTCTCTTCTTGTATTCGTCAGTAAGGGGAGCGATGGCCCGGTGGCGATGTGCACGCCAAGGAAGCGAGATAATCATGAGCGCATGGATCGAATCCCACACTCACCAATACTTTCTCCCTTACCACTAGACTTTGAGTGATGATGGTCTGGATGCAAGTCTTTCAGATGAGACGATAAACAGCGGTCCCGTGTGTGTGTGTGTGTGTTCGTTCTTTTGTTTAGCGTCGTTTCACTATCAGTGATATTAGACGTTGTGTGTGTGTGTGTGTGTGTGTGTGTTGTGTGTGTGTGTGTGTGTGTGTGTGTGTGTGTGTGTGTGTGTGTGCGTGAGTGAGTGGTGTGGGAAGATGTGCAATGCGGCTTGGCTGACTGAAATGGAGAGGCACGTGAATTTCAGTAATCTGTATATTTGTATATAGCTATTTCCATTTGGTGCCATATAATTTATCTTTATATATATTTTTTTCATTCATTTTATTTGTTTGTTGTTTTCTTCTTATGTTAGACATGTGCTGCAGCCAAAAGAAAATCTCTGTACCAAGTATACACAATAAAGTTTGTATATTGTATTGTGCATTGTATCATAACCCAACACGCTTAGTCAAGCCGGGGGGGGGGGGGGTAAGATAAGAGACAGGAACAAATAAATGGATAAGTCATTAGATTAATGAATGAACGAATGAATGAGTGAAATAAAATAAAATGAATAGACACAAAAATAAATGAATAAAATACGAACATAAAAAAAAGAATAAATAAAAAAGTCAGCAAATAGATAAAGAAATAACTTTTTTTTAAGTAGAAAAAAATGAATACCAATGACAATAACGATACATAAACAAATAATGATAATAATAATGATGATGATAAATAAATAAATAAACAGGGTCGTGGGGGTGACGAGAGAACAATGAGATGGGGAGACCATCCCTGATGACTGCTACAGTAAGTACAGAGCAGAGAGGGGGGATTAAGACGAAGGCAGGGTGGGAAGGAGGGAGGGTGTGGGGGGGAGCACGGGGGCAGCATGGGCAGAGGGGGGGGGGGATGGCGAGAAAAGAGTGTGGTCATCAGGGGAATAGACACGAGCCTCAATTAGATTTTCCCCCTCCATTTTCCAGCCGTGCTGATGGCGAAGTTGAATCTTTGGTGGTGTATACAGAGGTCCATTTGCTACCGTGGAGATTCTGATGGAGGAACTCTTGGTTTGGTTGTTGTTTTTTCTGGGGTGTGAGGGGATGGCGGGAGGGTGGAGGGAGTGCGGGTATCTCTTTGTCTGTGTGTGTGTGTGTGTGTGTGTGTGTGTGTGTGTGTGTGTGTCTGTCTCTCTCTCTCTCTCTCTCTCTCTCTCTCTCTCTATCTATCTTTCTATCTATCTATCTATCTCTCTCCTTTGTCATAGGGACCTCATGGCCAATGACATTAAAGCGTCAAAGCGTAAAAAATCTCTCTCTCTCTCTCTCTCTCTCTCTCTCTATCTATCTATCTATCTATCTATCTATCTATCTATCTATCTATCTCTCTCTCTGTCTCTCTCTCCTTCTGTCTCTCTCTCTCCTTTGTCATAGGGACTTCATGGCCAATGACATTAAAGCGTCAAAGCGTAAAAATTTCTTTCTTTCTCTCTCTCTCTCTCTCTCTCTCTCTCTCTCTCTCTCTCTCTGTGCTGTCTCTATCTCCGATTTAGTTTGTCTGTCTATCTCTCTGTCTGTATGTCTGTCTGTCCGCTTGTCTATGTCTGCACCCGTCTCTCTCGCTCTCTGTCTGTCTGTCTTTATATCTGTCTCTGTCGATGTCGATGTCTGTCTCTGTCCATCCCAACCTCTAAAGCCCTGTCCACGTGAGTGTGTGTGTGTGTGTGTGTGTGTGTGTGTGTGTGTGTGTGTGTGTGTGTGTGTGTGTGTGTGTGTGTGTGTGCGCGCGCGTGTGTGTGCGTGTGTAATATCTTATTCGTTCTATACGGAAGAAGTGTAGATATCAGAATTTAAAAGAATCATTAGTATCATCATTTATACCAGAACGTCACCACCATCAACTAGTTTCAGTGCAGTTCATATGACACGATGTGTCAGCGTAATTTCGCATGTGTGTTTGTTATCAATTGTCTGACTGTATACGAAATGAAAACGAACAGAAATACTTTTATAGAGAAAGAAAGAAAAGAAAGAGAGAACGGAGGGAGAGCAAGGAGATTGTGGGAGTGTCATTGACGATTGTAACATACGTGTAGAGCAGAACAGGGATGGGGGTGGGGGGTGGGAGGTGGGAGGGTGCATGGGGGAGGTTGGAGGGGGGGTTGGGGGGGGGGGAGAAGGCCGTGGGGGGAGGAGGGATGAAGGAGGGAATGTGTTGGGAACACGCCTGCAGAAGACGGGGATGGCCAGTCTTCAAAAAAGTGTCTGCTTCCGTTTCTTATCCATTAGCTTGTTCAGATGAATCGTCAGTGTGTACACATGACTTCACTAGCTATCTGTCCCGAGTGGAATTCTTCTCAAACGAAAATACATCTCGTTTTTTCTTTCTTTCTTTCTGTTTTTTCTTTCTCTTTCTTTCTTTCTTTCCAACTTCATTTCAACTTTCTTTGTCACTGCTGAACTTTCATGTGAGGATTAGAGTCCTGGAGTTTTGGGGGAAACGTTTACAATGAGAATTTGAAATTTGTTGCGGATGAGGAAGACGACTTTGGAATCCTTGTACTACTTTTTGATCTTTCGGAACATGGAGAGAAAATGCCTTTTACCAGACACAGAGAGAGAGAGAGAGAGAGAGAGAGAGAGATACGGATACGGATACGGATGTTTTATTCAATATAGGCCATGGCCCCTCATGAAGGGGTGGTGTAAACAAACATTACAGAGGTAATATATTCAGATATATAACATAACACAGTTATAACCTGAAAATGAGAAAAACAGTCATTATCTGCATTTAGTCTTATTCACACATAATAACAAAAAAAGCGGAAAACTAGCACACACTCAACTGCATATTGTATTTCTAATCTTTAAGGCTTTATACAAGTAAATTGCTAGCTGTTTATTAACGTGTTCCTTAGTGGATGACATAAGCAAATACAGTCTGAACAAGGAGGGTTGCCTATGAAATTTTGAAGGTATCAGCTGATTTCTGAGATCACTTAACACAGGACAACAAAGTACAAAGTGGAGTTCACTCTCCGTCGCACTTTTACATAAAGGACAAATAAGGTCACTATCTTTATGTTGCCTGTAACGGTAATAATGCGTAAACAAATCAGAAATTCCAAATCTAAGCTTTGCCATGATACATTTTAAATGTCTATCCATATTCATAGCCAAATAAACTGGTATCGTATGTCTCAAATTAATCTGTCTGTAAAAATCAAAACGATTACTATCTTGGATATGGCTCGACCATTCCTGCCAACGACAGTCGATTAGTCTCGATCGAAGTATACGTAGAAATCCGCTTATATCCTCTACTCCTTGATTTAGCCACACGTAAGCAAAGCCTAAATCATGCAGTTTTATTCTCACCTTTGACACCCAGTTAGTTCTACCTCTATTATCCAAATCATGTAACATGTTGTAGGCTTTCCTTGGCAGTCTTACGTTTTCCATTCGCATTATTTTTAACCAATAAGAAATACATCTGACAATCGAATTCAAATATATCGGATATCGATTAGTTTCAGCATAGATTAAATCATTAGGTGTTTTCATAGTCACCCCAAGAAATTTCTTTAATGCTAATAAATGAACTTTTTCACAGTGAATTGCTGATTCGTAAAGACCCCAAATTTCAGCTCCGTATTGTGTAATAGGTTGAATCTGACAGTCAAATAATTTCATAAACAATTCAAAAGATTGATTTTCTAAACTGGATAATTTTTGCATGATACAGAAAAGCGCATATTTCGCTCTGCTTGCAAGGTCTTTACATGCAACAGTAAAACTAAGTTTTGACGAAAAATAAATACCTAAGTATTTATAAACATTCACAACTGGCATAAATATTCCATTGTAAGTCCATTTTTCTCTGATCCCTAAATACCCTCCTTTTCTAAACACAATTATATTACTCTTTAACATATTGACTTTCAACTGAAGTGAAGTAGCAGCTCGATATAAATTATTTAACTGTGTTTGCAATCCTATAATTGTTTCAGATATTAAAACAATATCATCAGCCAAAAGAAGTATAAATATTTCTAAGAAGTCACCAATAAACTGTGCACCATGCTTTCCATGACTAACAACTTCAGAGGTCAATTCGTTTATGAACAGAGAGAACAAAACAGGGCTGCATACGTCTCCTTGCTTCACACCAGTAGTACACTGTATGTAATCAGACATGCTGCCTCCACATCTCACCCTCGCTTTCACACATTTATACATACTCATCACACATTTAAGTAGCTTTCCATTAACACCTGCTTTCAACAGAATAGGCCAAAGAATAGCTCTGTTAATGGAATCAAAGGCTTTTTCAAAATCTATAAAGGCAACATATAATTTACGATTGAGAGAAAACTGTTTCTGTACAAAAGCCATCAAAGTAAATATATGATCTATAGTAGAATAATTACGTTTAAACCCTGCTTGATATTCTCCTGTAAGATTATTTTCTTCAACCCATTCCTGTAGTCTATGGTTAATGATCGTACTGTATATCTTACTACTGGTATCACACAAAGAAATACCTCTATAATTGTTGGGATTATTCACGTCACCTTTTTTGTAAAGAGGCAGGACAATGGATTCAGCCCATTCATCAGGATACACTCCTCCATCAAACAAAGAATTGAAAAAAGTTACCAAAAAGTTCAAAATCGGTTCTACTTTACAAGCAGTTTTTAACAGTTCCCCAATAATGCCATCTGGTCCTGCAGCTTTACGATTCTTTAATTTTCTTAAAGCAAATAATACCTCTTCCTTAGAAGTTGGACGATTTATACTGTTTTCATCTTCTTCGTCATTCCCCAATTGCAGTGTATCATTAGAACGGATATCTTTCGTTAGAAGTGCCTTAAAGTGTTCATACCATATTTCAATACTAATGTTATTAAGTGGTTGTTTTCTTTTCATTGAAATCTTATGTACTGTGTTCCAAAACTCTTTCTGGCTTTTTACGGACGTTATTAATTCTGCCAACAATGCATTGTTGTACTGCTTTCTCTTTCTCTTTAGCAAATATTTATATTCTCTTCTAGTCCTACAAAAACGGTCACAATCATTCTTATCTAATGTTCGTCGATATTTATTGAGTAATCTGCGCACATTTCTTTTTGAAGCACGACATTCTGCATCAAACCAGTCTTGCGGTTTTAAATCATTCCTACAATGTATTTGTTTCTTCATACAATCTGCTGCATCCTTTATACATGTATTAAATACATCTAATGCATGATTGATATCAGTATCTATCAAACTAAGTGCAAAAGCAATTCTTTCCAGAAATTCTTGTGAACATAAATTATCGCTATATTGATTAGAACAGGCCTCATTCCAAACAAATTTTTCTACAATATACATACTATTTTGCTCCTTGCTTACATTGTCACCTAAACAATTTACTGTAAATTTCACAGGCATGTGGTCAGAATCAATCCTCTCAGACACTCGCAACTCACACTGCTCTTTTAATGCTCCATATAGGTCACATGACAACAAAAAATAATCATTCACGCTGCAACCACTCTCTGTTATGTACGTGTAGCAACCATGTCGGTCGCCATAACACATACCATTCAGAATGCTTAAATCAAAGGCAGTGCATAAATTCATAAGCAGTTTACCATAATCATTTAACACTTTATCTTCAGATATTCTATCAAGGCTAGCTGGGTGACTGACATGCTGGAAATCTAAAATACCACCAATACTTTGACAATGATGAGATATATTGGAAACTCTACTATTTAGGTCACCACACAACACAATATATACATCCCGGTCACAAGTTAAAAGACACTCAGACAAAAAATCTTCTAGTAAAGCAATTCCGTTTTCACAGTCAAAATAAGAATAATACGGTGAACCTTGAGGAGGCACGTAGCAGCACACATACAATATATCACAAGCAGTACCAAACAAAAAACGATCAATAATAAATGCACAAAAATTATAAGATTGAACAGCAACGTGTTTTACATACTGCAAATACACATTTCTAACAAGACATATCACTCCTCCAGATCGTCTCCCTTTTGCTGTAAACTTCACAGCCGGTACACAGAAACTTTTATGTCCGGAAAAGACAGAAGAGTTGAAATCATCAAGAAACGTTTCGACAAGACAAATGAAATCAAATGAGCGGACAAATGAAACAAAATCATTATCTTGTAATTTTCGCATAAGGCCATTCACATTCCAGTGCAGAAAAGAGAGCTGTTTTGCTTTACTTTTATTATTCACATCGTCTGGCAAATCAACATTATTTCCATTATCAAACACACGCTCAACTTCATGACACACATTTACAGGAGACACACTACACACACTGTCCTCAGCTGACCTCTCACACACACCGCTCTCCTCACCAAAATCACGTGCAGGTTCGCTGACACTGACACTCGCTGCGATCGGTGCAACCTCTCTTTTTTCAACCCCACCAGAAGATGCATTATTTACAAACAAAGGCCGGCCAGCCTCTCATTTCCAATATACCAGATTATTGTGGGCATCAACAGAATACTTTTGTCCATCAATCAACAGATGGTTAAAAACCATCGTCGCCCTTTTGCCCTCCTGTCTGGCCTTCTTTAAATGAGGGGTTAGCCGCCGCCTTATGTCTCTCACACCCTTAGAAAAATCTTCACCAATGAAAACATTTGAACCTTTAAGTTTTCCTTTCGCCTTAAGGATGTTTACCTTCTGCCTGTAGAAGGTGCAGCAGGCGATCACCGGTGAGTCAGGCTTGGAGCTCAGGCGATGTACCCTGTCCAGCTCCACGTCTTCCGTCATGTCCAGGCTGTCCGTGAAGAGGTCCTTAAGCCTGCCCTCGCAGTCTGCAGGAGTCTCGTTCTGCCGCCTGGGTAGACCGTAGAACAGTAAGTTGTTCCTCTTGGAGCGGCCCTCCAGGTCGTCGATCCTCCTCTCGCAGTCTTCCAGCTTCTCGTTCAGGTCGCTGTTGATTTTCTTCAGGTCCCGATTCTCTTTCTTCAGCTCCGTCACCTCCTCTCTGAGACCTTTCATTTCTTCTTTCAAGCCAGCGTAATCATCAGACAGGTGCTGCACTTCCTGCTTGACGTCGTCGATCTTAGCGCCCAGGATATTCATGACATCACTTAGTGTCGGCTCCTTGACTGGTGGCGGGGTCGAAGAGGTGTGTGGGTCACTCGTCTTCTCCACACTAACCCTACGGGCTGATCCTGCGCTGGCCAGTCGTGTTTGCCGCATAGACGAGTCTTTGCCTGTGGCTGGGTTGGGTCCTGGGTTGCTCTCAATGTCGCCACACCGTAGCAACAAACTGCCCCAGAATAAATAGGACAGGAGCAACCCAAGGGTTACACCGTCTATACGCCGTGCGAGTCTCACAATGGCCACTTGCGAAGCCTTTCTCTTCATGGCCCGCTTCAACATAAAACTGAGGAAAGTCGACACAAAGCGGCCACAAACAATCCTCATTTCTTCAGCAGAAGAAGGCATGGTTCTTGAAAATATTCGTAGCAAAATCTGAACCTCCTGGCAGATGTATATCCAGAAAAATCAACGATTGTTTTAGGAGCTCGTACAATGCGTCCACTCGCAGCAACAACAGTTCACAGCCCCCCCGAGAGAGAGAGAGAGAGAGAGAGAGATACCAATACGGATACGGATACACCGGGTACAGCTGTTTTATTCAATATACGGCATGGCCCCTCATGACAAATACAGAGACAGTCTTACTAACAGACACACAGACAGCTATTAAACAACCGAGTAGGGTTTTTCGGGTTTTTTGTTTTGTTTTGTTGTTTTCTGTGTGTGTGTGCGTGTTTTTTTTAGCACTATTATTTCACAGTCCGATTTTGCTTACCACGATTTGTGTCTCAGTTTTTAAAGTATTCACACAAGCTTGTCGGATCCTATTTTCCATGGGAAACCTATCGCTATCTTCCCCACTGATCACAACACCCGCTGAGCTATCGCGACATCTGCAACCACATTTCCTGGCCGCTGTTCTTAATGGTCGATAGAGTTACTGCCCCTCTCTGCGAAACTGGTCGCTCTTGTCATTTGTCTCCCTTGCACTTCCGGCGAACGGCTATTTTTTGTCACATCATGACTCCCAATGTCCTGAAAGGAACAAAAATCACGGTTTTAAAGAACAAAAGAAGAGTAACGTGAAGTAGAGGTTGGTATTCTCACAATATTTGTTAGTTTAGCGTTCTAAATTATTGTATATATTGATTGCATTTTCGTGGTGGGACCACTAACGGAAAAAAAGCAAGATGGTGGCACGGTATTTTATGACTGAATCCGTATCGAAACTGAGTAAAATAACATACAAAATAAGAGTCGAAATCCACTGAAAATGGGTCACAACATCTACTAATGGTAATATCGTTTCTTACATACACAAAAATTCCCGGTAAAATAGGTTCCCGAATTTAGGATGCTAAGACAGAACTATACCACATTCCCGAGTTAGCCCTTTTGGTAGAGTTGAGTTTAACGACCTATCGGCTTCACGCCCTTAAGGTCAGTTATCCCTTTTCAACTGCTGACCCTTAAATACCAATGCAGATTAGTCACTGGACTATCACGGGTGTCTGGCTGACCCCAAGCTGAAATCCTAAGCTAAGTGTTGTGAGTTCGAATCTCAGACAACCAACAGAAACATTGTCTATTAATATCGCTGCCCAACTTCAACAATCGCGTCATTCTTTGGTGTATTAAACAGGTCCCCTTCTCACTATCCTAAAAAAAAGATGGTTGGTTACCCCCGTCGGTCATATCACGTGAGGCGGGTGTCGACCCCCCCCACCCCCCACCCCACCCCCACCCCCATGCCCCCTCGAACCTCCCCACCTCCGTCCCCCCCACCCCCAATCCCCACCCCGAAAATCAAAAGTAATTAATGAACTAGAAATACACTGGACTGATTCGGTCCATCCCCTCAGTGAGGAACTTCGGAGAATCATAGTGACGTATATTCGGAAACACCCTGTGCTATTTTTAGATGTGGTTTATGGCCTATCGTGTTACCATTACGGGGTGATTTAAAATCAGTCAAGAGCAACCTACCAGAGGTATATCTGTATTTCGTGAAGATGTTCTGAATCAAATAAGGGAAGGTGGTACGTATCATTTGGAGACAGAGCCTTCCACTCTGATTGTACTTTCTGTACCTCCTTTACCACTCTTCTCCCCACCCCCATTCATACGCACGCGCGCGCGCGCGCACACACACACACACACACACACACACACACACACACACACACCATGAACAAACAACTTTGGGAATTATCTCCAGCACCGGATAGATACAGAAATACCTTTGGATATTCTGAGGAGAAATATCGCTCTGGAAACACTCTAAGAGAGTTTCGACCACTAAAGCATCGAGAGCACTTTGCAGCTCACCTCTCGATCTGAGAGCAAAAATATTTCATCTGCACAGAAAAATAGTAACAAGATAATTATTTGAACTCAATATTCATATGACGACAGTTCCTATCACCAAAAAAACGTCTTTCAACCAACAACTTTCGGAATATCTCTGGCACCGGATAGATACAGAACTACCTCAGGATATTTCGGGATGGAGAAAGTGTCGCTTTGGAAACACTCCAAGAGGGTAACTTCTCAGGATGTGTCCGCCAGTTTATGTGTTCAGAGGAAAAAGGCAGAGGCGGTTGCCATTCTGGAAGAGTGACAGATCGCTTTGAAAAACCTACACAATTGTGGCAATTCTAGGGACCGTCCCCCCCCCCCCCCCCCCCCCCCCCCCGGAACCTCCCCCCCCCCCCCCCCCCCGCCCCCCCCCCCAAAAAAAAAAATGTCCTGTAGGGTTAGATGTGTAGAGGGGGTTTGGGGAGGGGGGTCGTTATGAGACATTACGCCGCTCTATAGTCTGTTCTCAATGGGTCGTCGTCTGTGACATTTTAGGTTGTTGGAATGGGTGGCCTCTGTATATCGGACATCTGAATCGGTGATACCGCTCCCCCCCCCACCGACCCATCCCTCCCCCCTGGCCCCCCACCTCCCCACCCCTCCGCCACTTACCCCCTCCTCACTTCTTATCTTCTACATTTCATTTCTGTCTGTCTGTCTGTCTGTTCTCCTCTCTCTCTCTCCCTTTCTCTCTGTCTGTCTGTCTGTTTCTGTTTCTGTTTCTGTCTCTGTCTCTGTCTCTCTGTCTGTCTGTCTGCCTGATTCTGTCTCTGTCTGTCTCTGTCTCTGTTTCTCTGAGTGTGTGTGTGTGTGTGTGTGTGTGTGTGTGTGTGTGTGTGTGTGTGTGCGTGCGTGTGTGTGTTTGTTAACATTTACTCATTTCTTGTGGTCTTCACACCTTTCGTTTGACATTTTCCCCTTTCGAGGGCTGGATAAAAAAAAAATTTAAGCAATTGTTTGCTTACTCTTTTACCCTCAGAAATGCAAATTCATTCATTCAAATTTCATTCATTCGTCCATTCATTCATCCATCCATTCATTCATTCTCTCTCTCTCTCTCTCTCTCTCTCTCTCTCTCTCTCTCTCTCTCTCTCTCTCTCTCTTAGTCACTTTTATTTTAGAGAGATTGCCAGGTATTAACCAAAGGTTCCCATTTCAGACACCACTGACCACAAGGATCGAGAGCACGCTGCATATCTCCTCTCAATCTGACAGCAAACAATATTTCATCTGTACACAGAAACAGAAATAAGATAATTGAATTCAATATATAGACGATGACAATTCCTGTCAAGAAATTCCTTTCGCAATAATCGGGTCAGTTTCTTTTTTTTTTTTTTCCTAAATCAAAATCATCGTGTTGAAAAACTCTCTCTCTCTCTCTCTCTCTCTCTCTCTCTCTCTCTCTCTCTCTCTCTCTCTCTCTCTCTCTCTCTCTCTGTGCTTTGTTTTTTGAGTCACTGAAATATTTCAGCTGATTTTTGTCCCCTTTCGGGAGAAAAATGCATAACTTAATTATGTCATACAAATGAACAATAATTTGAAGCAAACCCAATATTCCGACCTAATGATACTAATAATGAATGACATTTTGTAAAGCGCATTTCTCCATAAGTTAATTCAGACTCAGTGCGATGGCAATCACCCGTTCCCACGCCAACCACGCCCGGTTTTGATGACCAAACTCAACCATACACACACACACGCACCCACGAACATAGAACACTGATTTCATAGAACAGAAACAGAAAAAGCTCAAATTACCAGTAGAGAGAGAGAGAGAGAGAGAGAGAGAGAGAGAAATCACAAGAAAACGCCTCACAGAACAGATGAGTTTTTATCTGGGATTTTAACAGGAGAGCTGCATGGTGTTGAAGACTAACAGGTGGCGAATTTCAGACAGTGCGACCATAGACACTAAAAGTGCGGGAAGCAACAGACTCTAAGTTTATTTTAGGGATTTATTTTTCCGGTTCTCTCTCTCTCTCTCTCTCTCTCTCTCTCTCTCTCTCTCTCTCTCTCTCGAATTCGAACTCGAACTGGACGCAGCCATGTGTAGGTTTTCAGAGGATGCGTTTTGTTATCAGTAAGTAAGGCCACCAACACTTGAGACTGAGGCCAGCTTTCTAATTCGAGTAAGTCTGTTTTTAATTTTTAATTTTGATTGTATATACATCAAATTTCAATTTGTCTATCTCATTTTCTCAGAACCTTGATAATGATCGCACTGCAATTAAAAACAAAACTTTACCTGTTTATATAACCCATTTTGGCCTTTTCAGTCAGTTTTGTACACATGAAATTCTGATAGTTTATACATGTCTTTCGTTATCTATAGCTATATTATTCTCTTTATGCTCTCTCTGTATCTGTCTGTCTGTATCTCTCTGTCTCTGTCTCTCTCTGTCTCTGTCTCTCTCTCTCTTGTTGTCACAAGGACAGATTGGAAGACTGGGCGATGCCTAAAATCTTTATCCTTGAGTAATAAAGTTTTTGAATCTTTTTTAATCTGTGTGTGTGTGTGTGTGTGTGTGTGTGTGTGTGTGTGTGTGTGTGTGTGTGTGTGTGTGTGTGTGTGTGTGTGTGTGTGTGTTATGCTGCCCTGCTTTAGAAGACCTTAGATTTCAGTTAATTCCACACAAAAAATACACACACCCATCTCCATTTGGACTTGTTTTCCTGATGTCAGCGACAAACGAAACCATTATGAAGCAGCTTGGTGTTTACTTGTATAAAGCATTCAAAACACGCAATGCATTATGTAGTTAATTGTCATTTTTTTGTATTCTCAGCTTGTACTTGAACATTTACTGAAGTGTATTGTTGGTAGTATACCTTATTGTTGTGGATTATTGTTCACTGTACCCCCTTCACGAGGGGCCATGGCCTTATTGAATAAATCACACACACACACACACACACACACACACACACACGCACGCACGCACGCACGCACACACATTTATATATATATATACACGCGCGCGCGCACGCGAGAGAAAGAGATTGAAAGAGACAGACAGACAGATAAAGGAAGACAGAGAGACGGAGGTGGGGAGGAGAGAGAGAGGGAGTGAGAGAGAGAGAGAGAGACGATGCACAGATAAAGAATCGAGAGACGGAGGCAGACAGACAGACAGACAGACAGACAGACAGGCATGCGGGTAGACAAACCGACAAACAGAATATAATACGAAACAATAATCTTGATTTGCACGGGTAACATCGAGGAAAGCAAAACTGTCGGACTTTGGGGTGGGTTTCAGTTATTTCAAGTTTGTTGGCTGGTGCGGGGATTCACACACACACACACACACACACACACACACACACACACACACACACACACACACACACACACACACACACCACAACACACACACACACACACACACACACACACACACACCACAACACACACACACACACACCACAACACACACACACACACCACAACACACACACACACACACACACACACACACACCACAACACACACACACACACACACCACAACACACACACACACACACACACACACACACACACACACACACACACACACACACCACAACACACACACACACACACACACACACACACACCACAACACACACACACACCACAACACACACACACACACACACACACACACACACACACACACACACACACACACACACCACAACACACACACACACACACACACACACACACACACACCACAACACACACACACACCACAACACACACACACACACACACACACACACACACACACACACACACACACACACACCACAACACACACACACACACACACACACACACACACACACACACACACCACACACAACACACACACACACACACACACACACACACACACACACACCACAACACACACACACACACACACACACACACACACACACACACACACACACACACCACAACACACACACACACACACACACACACACACCACAACACACACACACACACACACACACACACACACACACACACCACAACACACACACACACACACACACACACACACACACACACACACCACAACACACACACACACACACACACACACACACACACACACACACACCACAACACACACACACACACACACACACACACACACACACACCACACACACACACACTCACACACACACACACACACACACACACACACACACACACACACACACACACACACACACACACACACACACACACACACTCACACACACACACACACACACACACACACACACACACACACACACAACACGACACAAGACGAGAGTTAGAACATGAAACACTGAACACTGAAACGTTTAGTATCATTAGCTGTAAAGCTTTAGTGACACAGCCGGTACAAATCAGACCAAAAATGGTATAAAACAGATCGAATGGAACAGAAAGGAAACACGTGACTGAAGCAAAATAAACTACTAAGAGATAAGCGGCACTTTGGTACATTGTCATTAGCTTAGATAGTCCATGTGGCAGGGGAGGGGGGGGAGGGAGGGGGGGTACTGTGCGTGACGAGAGAGAGAGAGAGAGATGGAATCGGCGTATGGGTGGTGAGAGGTAGGTCTAGGTGAGTGGGATGGGGAGGGTGCGGAGGTGGGGGGTCGGCAGGAAGGGACGAGGGGATGGGGGTGCTTGGTTTCGGGGTGGGGAGGGGGGGGGGCATGATACGTTAACGGTTCAGCTGGTTGGAGCAGCGCCGGTGTAGATAAGAGAGCACTCATTCAAACAAAAACGAAATGTCACAGACAACGACCCATTCAGAACAAGTCCGCACGAGTGTAATGTCTACCCAACGAGCCCACTTCCCACATCTAAACACGCCCCCCGGCGTGGTTTTGAGACATCGCCAGAGCGACCCCCCTTTGTGTAGCACCCAGTACAATCCGTTTCTCACTCACATCAGTCGGACCAGTCACCCTCATTCCTCTCACATCGTACACAATCTTTGGTAGATAGGGTGGGGGTGGGGGTCGGGGTGGGGGTGGTGGTTGGAGATAATATCGTCCAATAGCTGTCTTCAGATGGTAGCTTCTGAGTGGTATAGAAAAGGCAGCAATGCAAGGGCATCCAGGAGTCATGACCTGGGTGCGGCCCGGCCCCCTTAGAGAGTAAGAAGTTAAGATCCGAAACACTTGACTGAGGTGGGGGGTGGGGGGGGCTTCTTCCCTTGTACTGTCCAGCTCTCCCTAGAGTTTCTTATCACTATCACTTATTACTCACTTGCTGAATCTCATGATATTGCAGGGTAGTTCTGTAAATATATAGGCCGGAGGAGTGACGGCACATCCTAGACTAAGTGGAGAAATTCAGTCTCCAGATCATTCTGATCTCCATTGTTCATCAATTAACTGACCGACCCCCCAAAGTGTAGGAAAAAAACAACAACAAAAAACCTCAAACCTTTGAACGGTTTGTGTGCTCATAACTGTAACTGATTCCACGATAATATCATTCGAAAATCACGTCTGTGAATATATGCTTTTGAAAAAAAAAAAGTGGAAGTCGGGTGTGGCAAGAATTGAAATTGGCAAGAGACAATAAACATTACTAGACAATGAACTATAGTACTATATAATCATTTTCGTTCCTGCAAGCGCACAGCATATCAGTCCGATGCATATGTATAAAGCTTAACATCGGCTTGCACACTGGCAAATGAAAGATCCCAACGAACAAACCCAGAAACGAAACGGAAATTTCCAATTCCATTCCCCTGCACGTTCAGTTACCCCTATACCTGTGAGATGCGGACCATTTGGCGTTTTAATTGAATCCATTTGGACCATATGTTACTGTGTTTATGGGGACAGCCGCACATAAACAGGTAAATGAATAAATGAATGAATGAATATACATATGTGTGTGTATGTGTGTGTGTGTGTGTGTGTGTGTGTGAATAGATAAAAAAATAAATAAAAATAAATACATAAAATCAAACCTTTCTCAAACCTCCAGAGTATGTGAAGGAGTAATCCCATGGTATTACTAACACCAGCAACACACACCAGCAACAAATGGATGAAACAGAGAAGGAAGACGAACAATGGCTAACAAGATGGACAACAACAACAAAAAAGCACCCAAAACAACTAAAATGACGCGACGAACAAGCTGCAGCTCTGACGAAAAAGGAGCGTGGACAGCAAATTTACATTGACGGCGATCATCCTGGAGGATAAAAAGAAAATGACAGAAAACACAACTAGGGGAAAAGCCACACGACAAATTACACAAACATGCAAGAGCACGATCAGCATGCTACTTGTGGGATAACAAACAAAAACAAACAACCCAATACGCGATCCACTGCAAACCTGTTGACAGTGGGAAAGACTACAACTTGGGATTCTCTCTGGAGGGCACATAAGACCGTATGGCTGTGTCTGGAGTGGCACTGTCTTCATCTGTCTGCGGGCAGGGGCGGTTTGGTCTGTGGGGTGTGCTCAGCAGCTGGAGGGTGGTGTCTTTTGCCGGTGGGCTCTGCAGTCATGGAATGCTGGCTGGTACACCCATGGGGATATTTCTTTTAAGGCTGTCGCGAGTTGCATCCTGTGGTCTCTTTTGCCTCTGTTCGGGAGCAGTTGTGTCCCTTAAATTCTTAATGGAGCGTCCTGTGCGTGCCTGCACCCATCGTGAACACAGCGCAGGCCTCCAAGGGTGGTGCAGGATTGTTCCAAGGGCGGGTGAGGACAGTGCTTCTCTGGGTCCTCCCCAGCACCTACGGGTGTTTCTCTTTCTTCTTCAAAAACAACCCCAACCAGTACCTGATCCACTGCAGACACAACAGAATGAGAAGGATGGACACAATATAGTTCAGTTATCCCTGATGACACCCCCGAAAACGGAGAGTGGCTACCTACGTGGCGGGGTGAAAACGGTCATACACGTTAAAGGACACTCGTGTACAAGTGGAGTGATGGCCTAGAGGTAACGCGTCCGCCTAGGAAGCGAGAGAATCAGCGCGCTGGTTCGAATCACGGCTCAGCCGCCGATATTTCTCCCCCTCCACTAGACCTTGAGTGGTAGTCTGGACGCTAGTCATTCGGATGAGACGATAAACCGAGGTCCCGTGTGAAGCATGCACACGTAAAAGAACCCATGGCAACAAAAGGGTTGTTCCTGGCAAAATTCTGTAGAAAAATTCACTTCGATAGGAAAAACAAATAAAACTACACGCAGGAAAAAATACAACAACAAAAAAGAAAAAGAAAAAAGGTGGCGCTATCGTGCAGCGACGCGCTCTCCCTGGGGAGAGCAGCCCGAATTTCACACAGAAAAATATGTCGTGACAAAAAGAGAAATCCAAATACAGATACATACGAGTGAGCGTGGGAATTACAACCCACGAACGAAGAAGAAGATCACTGATGACAAATCCGTCTGATTTCCATTCTACTACTACCATTACCACTACTACTGATGATGCTGCTGCTGCTACTACTACTAATAATAACTAACACCAACAAGGGATTTTTATGAGGCAGATGCCTATGAATATTCCCGGGCATAGTGGACCACGTGGTAGAATAGGCCTCTGGGAAACACGGTAAATGTGAAATAGCTGTCTCATGAGAATTGGGGATCGTCTGCATGAATAGACGCCTGAAAAGGCCATGGCTTCCTGGACGTCCAAATTCTCGGTCTCAGGAAAAGTCTGTGCTCGAGAAGGATATGTTGAATTTCGCTATCGTTGAATTATTCTTTGAGTGTGTGATATTCATTTTGCTATCCTCGAGCAATCAAGATCAACAGAAATATCCTATGTTGTAGGTGAGTTACTTTCTGTTTGTCCAAACTTTCAAAAAACAAAGTTTGGATTGTTGTTGACTGGCTTATGCATGTCTGGGATAGCCGCCATGTGTTATGCTGGTGCGAGGTGGGTTTCTTTGCTGGGGTAAGATAGACAGATCCCCGTCGGGACTCATATAACTGGCCTGTCTTGGCCCATAAACTGCATTCTAGTTATACTGTCTCTCAAACCCGCTCATGTTCTTCCTACTGCATGGAACTTCTTTAAGTTTGGGTTTGTTTGTTTGTCGTGGGGGGGGGGGGGGGGTTGCTTTTTTTTTGGGGGGGGGGGAGAAGGGGGTTGGAGGGGGTCATGATCAGGGTGCGCAAGGAGTGAAATCGTTGATGTTTGTTTGTTCGTTTGTTTTGTTTGGGTTGTTTGCTGTTGTTGTTGTGTTTTTTTTGTTTGGTTGGGGTTTTTTGTGTGTGTGTGTGTGTCTGTGTGTGTGTGTGCGAGCGTGTGTGTGTGTGTGTGTGTGTGTGTGTGTGCGAGCGTGTGTCAGTGTGTGTGTGTGTGTGTGCGCGCGCGCGCGTGCATGCACTCACACGCGCGCGTGTGTATGTGTGAATGCGTGCGTGCATGCGTGCGTGCGTGCGTGTGTGTGTGTGTGTGTGTGTGTGTGTGTGTGTGTGTGTGTGTGCTTACCCAAGAAAATAATGCTGATTACAATTTTTTCAAGGAAACCTGCCAAGATATCGCCGACTGTGTCATACGGAAACCTTGGCGTTTTTCTTTCCCTGAAACACCATGTCACCAAAAAAAAAAAAAAAAAAAAAACAAAACAAAATTGTCAGCTAGCCTACTGAGAACTCAAGCGTATCTCTTCAATTGGCTCACTTCTTTCAGAAGAAGGTCCAAGACTCTTGTCTATTCTTACATCATTCCTCGCCTCGATTTCTACAACTCATTGTGTCTGTCTTCTGTTTCAGTCTCTGTCTTCATTGGCTGTCCTCAATCCGTTATTCAACCTCTTCAGCACATTCTGAGAACTCTGCTGCTAGGTACTTTTGTAAATCTTATAGAAATCAGCCTTGCACTCCTCTGCTTTATACATTGCACTGTTTTCCAGTTGAACAAAAAATGAAATGCAAGTGTTCCCCTCTCAGCTTCAAAGCTATCACAGGCTCTGCTGCTCGGCGTGTGTTTGAACTTCTCCATACATCCACATCTTCCAGGACTCTTCAATCCATTGCTCAGTGACATCAGGCTCTTCTTGGCTTCCCACTATCACACGCAAACAGCATGGCCAACGAGCCTTTTCTTTTTCTGCAGCCACGTTCTGGAACTCTCTACCATACTCTCTACCAGAGCTCTCTTTTTTTTCATTTGATCTTAATCGCAGCTTTGTTTGTTTTGTTTTAGTAGTAGTAGTAGTAGTAGTATTTAAGGGGAAGTTACTTCACTAGGGGGTGAGTGTATCACAGCCTTGTGGCCGCCAGCCAGACTTTAAAAAAAATTAAAATACACACACACACACACACACACACACACACACACACACACACACACACACACACACACACACACACACAGTGTCAAGACCGACGAATTCACAGAGAGGGGAAGTAACACTACGGCAGAAGAGGAAGGTGTTGTAGATGAAGCGATGACACCAGGTGTTGTGATCAGTGGACAAGACAACGATAGGTTTCTCTTAGAAAACTTCTCTCTCTCTCTCTGTCTGTCTGTCTGTCTGTCTGTCTGTCTGTCTGTCTGTCTCTCTCTCTGTCTCTCTCTCTCTCTCTCTCTCTCTCTCTCTCTCTCTCTGTCTCTCTTACTTCGTTTTGTTTCATTAATCGCTTTCACCATTTCATTCGTTTATTATAATGGTTTGTTACCAAAATGAAAATAGTTATGTTGATGCCATGTGGTAAGGACCTCATGGCCAGTGACATGAATGAATCATGGCGTCAAAACGGCTCTCTCTTCTTCTTCTTCTTTTTCTTCTTCTTCTTCTTCTTCTTCTGCTTCTTCTTCTTCTCTGTGTCTCTTTTTGTCTGTTTGTCGGTATATGTCTCTACCGCTCTCTGTCTCTTTCTGTCTGTCTGTTTCTGTCTGTCTCTAGCTGTCCCTCTGTGACTGTTCTGTTTCATCCACCCAAGCCATGAATGTCGTAACTGCACAATTAATTATGTACCTTCTGTCTCCATGCAGAATGATCCGATATAAGTGGACCAATAACGACGAAGCTGCCCAAGATTAGTTATCGGCGTCTGTCCGCTGTCCCCTCTGTGCCTGGGGAGCCATTTCCATTATCACCCCGATAAATCTACACTTCAGCTGGGAACCATTCCCATTCACAATGCGTTTCATCGAAGAATTTTTTCCCCGCAACATATCCATGCATACAACTTTTTTTCATTCTTTTTTTAACATTTTTTTAACATTAAAAAAGTAATGTTCTCCCCTCCATCTCTCCATTCATTTGTAATGGATTTCTTTTTTCTCCAGACATACAGGCAACTTACTGCACGTTTTACAATTCCTCAAGGAGGGTCCTTTGCAACACCGTCTGTTAGGCTTTCATCACGAATGTGCAGTTCTGTCTGTGAGCCTGGCTGAAAGGGGATGGGGAGTGGGGGTACAAACTGGCGGTTACAAACAGCTGGCATTCATTGAGTGTCGTGAAGGGACGACGAGCCTTGCGGATCAGTGGTAGGTTTCAGCTTGCAGTCATCCGAAATCACGCTATCAGTGATAGGTTTCTGCTTGCAGTCATCCGAAATCACGCTATCAGTGATAGGTTTCTGCTTGCAGTCATCCGAAATCACGCTATCAATGACAGGTTTCTGCTTGCAGTCATCCGAAATCACGCTATCAATGATAGGTTTCTGCTTGCAATCATCCGAAATCACGCGATCAATGACAGGTTTCTTCTTGCAGTCATCCGAAATCACGCTATCAATGATAGGTTTCTGCTTGCAGTCATCCGAAATCACGCTATCAATGATAGGTTTCTGCTTGCAGTCATCCGAAATCACGCTATCAATGATAGGTTTCTACTTGCAGTCATCCGAAATCACGCTATCAATGATAGGTTTCTGCTTGCAGTCATCCGAAATCACGCTATCAGTGATAGGTTTCTGCTTGCAGTCATCCGAAATCACGCTATCAATGATAGGTTTCTGCTTGCAGTCATCCGAAATCACGCTATCAATGATGGGTTTCTACTTGCAGTCATCAGAAATCACGCTATCAATGATAGGTTTCTACTTGCAGTCATCAGAAATCACGCTATAAATGATAGGTTTCTACTTGCAGTCACTGTCAGAAATCACGCTATAAATGATAGGTTTCTACTTGCAGTCATCAGAAATCACGCTGTCAATGATAGGTTTCTACTTGCAGTCATTAGAAACCACGCTATCAGTGATAGGTTTCTATTTACAGTCATTAGAAATCACACTATCAATGATAGGTTTCTACTTGCAGTCATCAGAAATCACGCTATCAGTGATAGGTTTCTACTTGCAGTCATCAGAAATCACGCTATCGTGCCGCGCCGAGGATGAACGTTTGATCTTCGTACGTGAAGAAAGAACCATCGTCATGGCGCGTTCAACGTCTGCAGAAGTTTATGAATACTCGTGTCTAAAAGTTGTTGGGTTTTACCTCGACTAACTTTAACGAAACTACTTTAACGAAACCATTCTCGACAATGTGTTCCGAGAGTGGGTGATGTGACCGTATTAAGGAGGTCATTGACTGAAGTGTTCATGCAGGGGAATTATTCCCCTTTCTTCTGTTTGTTTCAGGTTTGCACCAAACTAACTTACAAGTTGTGTGCAGGTGTCTTCTGCTTGCCTTATCCATCATTTTCCACACCCTGTATGCGACCGCCTTTTGATTCCCAAGTTCACTGCACCCGATATTATTATTGCTCTTAAACAAACCTAAGCCCGTTCCTACTTGTGTCTTGGCTGTATTAATGGACGGCATCTGTCTCAGGACGACTGTCTTTCGTTGTTTCCAGGACAAGTCTGTCTCGCACTGTCTCAGCAGGTAGTTGTTTAAAACACAGCCGAACTTGGGAAGGTTCTTTCCCCCACTAGTACCCCCTTTTACACTTTTGGTCGGCATTTTCTTTTATTAACTTTTAATGATTTATTCTACCGCTTTGTCTATGATTTCCCCTGTCTGCCTTGTTTATCGTGACTGATGACAGAAATGAACTATTTCATGATGATATTTATCAGTCTGGGGTTTAAAATTCAAAACTTATGCGAAACTGAGATCGTACCTATATGAAACCTATATCGTAGCCAACCGTACTTGGAAGGTAGACTGCTACATTGCTCCGCGAACACAAACTCAAACGTAAACATCACCCTCATTTACAATTACCCATTATCACAGGTACTGTACGATTTGTGCGTTGGTAGTAACGGCACCTGTAGGTGTATGACAATCAGTCAGCCGTTAGCCAGAACTAGGCTACATCACAGATCAGTCACGGTTGATGTTTGTTTGTTGTTTGTTCGTTTGTTTGCTTTTTGAATGAAAACTGTGCACACATGAATATACATGATTATTACTATTATCATGGCGGGCTGATGTCACAGTCTGTGGAACAGCATGCAGACAGGGTGAACCTGTCATCAAGTAAAAAGTAGTGCAGTGTTAATTATGATAATGAACATAATAATTATTATAATAATAACAATAATCATCATCATCATCATCATAATCAGACGAAGAAGAACGATGATGATGATGATGATGATGATGACGAATTTCATATCATTTGTTATTTCCATGCGTGATGATGAT
Organism: Babylonia areolata; assembly: GCF_041734735.1. Lineage (NCBI taxonomy): Eukaryota > Metazoa > Mollusca > Gastropoda > Neogastropoda > Buccinidae > Babylonia > Babylonia areolata. The sequence continues at coordinate 448,572 of NC_134906.1, forward strand.
AATGATGATGATAATGACGATGATGATGTGTGATCATCATCATTATCATTGTTGTTGTTGTCCTCCTCCTCCTCCTTCTTTTTCTTCTTTTTTTTCTTCATCTTATCATTATTGTTATTGTTATCATTATTATCATTGTCATCATCATCATCATCGTTGTTGTTGTTATTGTTGTGGAATGTATGAACTCTTCTTCTTCAGTCTTCCTCATAAGCGACCACAATCATCATTTTGATTATAACAGTCTTCTGCAGAGGTAGACCATGCACAACTGTGATGAGAAAAGAGTCTCTTTTGAGAATTGTCTGTGTACCATTAGATTTGAGATGGTCATTATTTTTTATATTTTGAGGTCAGTGGTTTTTCCACGGTTCTAAATTTATCCCGATCAGTTTTCGGAATCTGCTTCGGTTGAGTGATTATTCTCAAAAGTTAAAGTCTGTCAGATCTGTAACAACCACAACGAGAAGGAGAAGAAGAATGTTAATGGTGATAATGATGATTACGATGATGGTGATGATGATGATAATGATGATGATGATGATAATGGAGATGATCGAAGGGGAGGGTCATGTGTCACGCGTATCACCGCCCACCCAAGGGACTCTACTCTTGATTATCCATAATCGTCTGCTACACTTTCATTCATGTTTCCTAGGAAAAGTTGACTCCTAAAGGAAAAGTATATTTTGTTGTGGTATTTGATCATGGAGAAAACAAAATAAGTCTTCCATTCTGGATATAGAACTATGATAGCAGCAGCGAATGAAGAAATTATCGAAAAGTTAGTTTTCAATTGTTCACCTTCCGGATCAGTCACGTGACAGTCAGTCCTCAAACATGGCCCATGGGGAAGCATTGTTTGGGATGAGAGGTACACTAAAGTGAGCGGATGACATCTTCAGCAGCTGTCGAGCTGAGATCTTTATCTGCGTCTCCCTTCGCCTTTCTAGCTGTTTTGCGATCTGGAATCGACGGGACTCAAACAACATGGGCTCCAGAATACGGTAAATCAAGAGTGAAAGTACGTTTCGCATGAAGTGATCTGTTGACTGAAGACGAACCTTCCAAACTCTTGCATGAGCATCGTGCACAAGGATGCAATTACAATGTACTGGTGGATCAAACGGAAATTTACTCGGAACAGCAAAGTAACAACAATGTCCGGTTGTCTGTCTTTCAGACATATGAATATTTTTTTCTGATATTTAACTTGCGCACGGCCGCAGGCTAATCCGTGGAGTTCAACATTGGCATAAGTCGGTGATGCGTCATTTCACGGAAAGAATGTCTTTCTGCGTTTGTTTTGATTGCAGGATGATGGTTCAGTTAAAACAAACAGCATTTGTTTAGAGAGATCTTTGTCATTTTAGATTTTCCAAGTTCTGCCTCAGTCCAGTGTGCCTGTGTGTGCATTAGTGGTTATTTG
>NC_134906.1:452500-465000 GCF_041734735.1 Babylonia areolata
TAAGTGCAGTTGTGGGCCTAATGTCAGGCTGTTTAAGTGCAGTTGTGGGCCTAATGTCAGGCTGTTTAAGTGCAGTTGTGGGCCTAATGTCAGGCTGTTTAAGTGCAGTTGTGGGCCTAATGTCAGGCTGTTTAAGTGCAGTTGTGGGCCTAATGTCAGGCTGTTTAAGTGCAGTTGTGGGCCTAATGTCAGGCTGTTTAAGTGCAGTTGTGGGCCTAATGTCAAGTTCCCCACAAAAAGGTTTGGTTCCCTACACCCCTTACGTAGTGCTTGAAAAAACCCCCGCAAGGCACAAACCAGTGAACCTGATCACATGCACACATGTGAATATAATGCATACTTATATATATATATATATATATATATATATATATATATATATATATATATATATATATGCTTTTTCTTTGTTTCAGGATGTGCTTACGGAAATTCCAAAATTTGCCTTCCCTTGCAAGAGTGAAATGTGAGTTGCTGAATTCATACTAACAACAGACTCATTTTGAACAAAATTTATTGAGAACCAGCATGTGTGCACACAAGTTTTCATCAGAGAGGCCTTAGAATGCACTGGGCAATCTAGAACAGTTAACAGCAATGGCAAGCAAGAAAATTGTGTCACAGTATCGGTATCAGTAACTCAAAGAGGCGTCACTGCGTTCAGACAAATCCATGACCGCTACACCACATCTGCTAAGCAGATGCCAGACCAGCAGCACAACCCAACATGCTTAGTCAGGCCCAGAGGAAAAAATAAATAGATGAAGAAAATCATAATAATGATCAGATAAAATAGATTTTTTTTTAAATTAAAAAAAAAAAGTAAACCAATAGATAACAAGATGATTTTTTTAATTAAAAAAAAAAGATTTTAGAAAAAAAATAATTAAAAAAATCAAAATCAAAAAAAGTGTTTAAAAAACACAAAAATGTTGCTCGATTTCTATCTCTCACTCTCATTTCCTTTCATGAATCTCATACTTTTGTGTACATTGCTGTATTATTGTTCTTCCATTTTCTTTGATATGTGTTGTAATTTAACTTTGTAATGTAACTTTGACCACCCCCCACCCTCTCTCTCTCTCTCCTCTGTCGATTTATCAGCCTGTCTGTCTGTCTCTCTCTCTGTCTCTCTCTCTCTCATTTCATTTTTTCTTCTTTGCTCTCTCCCCTTTCTCCCCTGGTATCGCCTGCGACGCCATTTTCGATACATATGCAGATTAGCTTGTCGTGTGGCATCCTGAACTCGCTGGCTCGCTGTGGAGTGTGTTGTTACCAAATCTCATGAAGAAACTTTCCATTCGACCTTTGACACATACACAATGCTCGGTGTAGCTGCGATTGTTTCGCTACCCCATGAGGAAAACGGAAAAATTTTTAATTGTCGAAACTGTTAAAGTGTTCTGTCCTCCAGAATGCTAACTCACGTCAGGAACGCTATAGCGTTCCATCGCCCGGAGTGAGTTAATCTTGGTCTTGACGCGAGTCATTCGGATGAGACATCAACTAAGAGCGCTTGTGTAGCGTACACTAAGACTTGGCGCATGTATTAACAAAGAACCCATGGCAACAAATGAGTTCCTTGCAAAATTCTGTAAAAATAAATCCACTTTGATAGGAAAACATATATACACGTGCAGGCAGAAACGGGCGGTACTACACTGTCGTGTCTTTTTCTGGAAAGCAGACCAAATTTCACACAGAGAAAACTGGTGTGACAGAATGTTATATGGTACAATGCAGAATGTCATTGTAAAGAGATGCAACCCCCCCACTAGTTGACTAAGGTATGAGTTAAGCTACAGAGAAGTAGGAGAAAATAAACGAGCAGATAAACACATTTCTGACATTGAATTATGACAATAATAACAAAGATGCTTAAAAAAAAAAAAAGGAGATTGGATGGGGGGTAGAGGGTTTATTCTTTCCCTTTTAATGCAGTAATTCGTTTCTGTATTTTCAAGCAGGATATATTGTCAGTTTTGTTATTTTCCTAAAGCATTTGTGTGTGTGTGTGTGTGTGTGTGTGTGTGTGTGTGTTTTCATAACAGTTTGCAGGTTGAACAGTTTGTGTTTGTTCTCACGGATATGGAGGGGATGTTCCGTTATGTCTACTGTCGCCATGGTCCCCGCTCGAATACCTGTCTCTGTATCATGAGGTATGAGGATAGAATAGAAATAACAAGTGTTTGTGTGTGTGAGTTCTATATGTTTGTGTGTGTACTACAGACTTGTGTGTGTGTGTATGTATGTATATATATATATATATATATATATATATATATAATATATATATATATATTTGTGTGTGCATTTTTTCATGTTGTATCCCCAACTGGACTGATTTTTGGTGACTGAACTGTCTGTGTATATATAATATATACAATACTATCCTCATCCTGTAAGTAGCTTCACCTCAGCATCAGTTGTGCCCTCTGGCCATTCCTGACAATGACTTCCCAGAGTGGGTGAAATGATTGTGTCGAAGAGGTGATTGAGGTTTCCTGGGTGTTCTTCCCATTCTTTGTGTTTCTTTCAGGTCTCCTGGCTGGCACACAAGTCGAATGGTGTCTTCTGCTTGTTCCGTCCATGATCATCTGCATCCTTAATAGCTGCCTTTTGATTCCTTCACTGCACCATACAATGGATTTTTAGGAGTTTCTAATCCTCTTCTTCTTTTGTGAGCTGCAACTCCCACGTTCACTCGTATGTACACGAGTGGGCTTTTATGTGCATGACAGTTTTTACCCTGCCATGTAGGCAGCCATACTCCGTTTTCAGGGGTGTGCATGCTGGGTATGTTCTTGTTTCCATAAGCCACCGAACGCTGACATGGATTACAGGATCTTTAACGTGCGTATTTGACCTTCTACTTGCGAATACACACGAAGAGGGTTCAAGCACAAGCAGGTCTGCACATATGTTGACCTGGGGCATCGGAAAAATCTCCACCCTTTACCCACCAGGTGCCATTACTGAGATTTGAACCCGGGACCCTCAGATTGAAAGTCCAACGCTTTGACCACTCAGCTGTTGCGCCCATCTTCTGATGCTCTGAAATAGGCCTTGACCTGCTCTGACTTGTGTTTGTTCTGCATTGAAGGACGCTCAAGTATGCATCACGTGGTCTCACTAGGAGCGTCTCTTGTTCCCAGGATCAGTCTCATTGCCTCATTTTGAATTCTTTGTCTAGTTTCATAAGGCTGCGTTAAGGAAGTATCGTTTCATGAGACTGTGTTAGGAAAGTCGTTTCATAAGGCTGTGTTAAGAAAGTATTGTTTCATCAGGCTGTGTTAAGAAAGAAAGTATCGTTTCATCAGGCTGTGTCAAGAAAGTATTGTTTCATCAGGCTGTGTCAAGAAAGTATCGTTTCATCAGGCTGTGTTAAGAAGGTATCGTTTCATCAGGCTGTGTTAAGAAGGTATCGTTTCATCAGGCTGTGTCAAGAAAGTATTGTTTCATCAGGCTGTGTCAAGAAAGTATCATTTCATCAGGCTGTGTTCAGAAAGTATCGTTTCATCAGGCTGTGTTCAGAAGGTATCGTTTCATCAGGCTGTGTCAAGAAAGTATCGTTTCATCAGGCTGTGTTAAGAAAGTATCGTTTCATCAGTATTGTTTCATAAGCTGCGTTAAGAAAGTATCGTTTCATCAGGCTGTGTTAGGAAAGTATTGTTTCATCAGGTTGTGTTAAGAAAGTGTCATTTCATCAGGCTGTGTCAAGAAAGTATCATTTCATCAGGTTGTGTCAAGAAAGTATCATTTCATCAGGCTGTGTTAAGAAAGTATTGTTGGCCCTAGTCCACTATCAGTCAGTGATTGATACAGCTGGAAGAGGTGGTGGTGTTGTTCTTCTTCATTCATAGGCTGCAACTCCCACATTCACTTGTATGTACATGAGTGGGCTTTCATGTGTATTCATGACCGTTTTTACCCCTCCATGTAGGCAGCCATACTCTGTTTTCAGGGGTGGTGGTGTTTAGTGCGTTTGGTTGCCATTGTTTTAGTCTGAAAGTCCCTTTTAGCATTTCCTAACAGTGTTTTCTTAAGCTCAGCATTCTGTCAAACTGCATTCCTAAGTAGTGTAGACTATCTTTTTTTTTCCAATCAGTATCCCATCGGATGACACAGCTGGTCATGACTTGCTAACAGTGTTTAGTTGTTGAGAGTGCACAGCAACGTTTGGTCTTTCAATGGATTGATGGCAGATCCTGTCTCCTGGCACCATTGGGCGATAGTCTTCAGTTGTTTCTGGATGGCTGCAGTTCTTTCTTGAGCATCTTTCAAAGTTTTGAAGACCAGGCCATCATCCGCTAGAGTAAGGACACAAGCTATTCCATTGTTGTGAAGATAGATATGCAAGCCCTTGGTATTGATGTTGTAGAGGACAGGGTACAGGGGAAATCCTTGTGGCATTCCTGTGCTCTCATTTCATGTGTTACACTGTGTGTGTTTGTGTTAACTCCCATCAGCTGAGTTCCTGATATTATACTTTCTTCCTCGTTTAGGTATAATAGTCTGACTGTCATGGCATACTGGGACACCTCCTTGAAACTGAAGCTGACATGATTCATCCTTGTTTCCTTGTGGCTTGTTGGAAATTTAATTAACCATAATGAACAGTTTATTAGTTATTATCAGTAGTTACGTTCTAATTTTTATTGACTCACTTGTATAAACAAAGTGAGTCAATGTTATAACCCGGTGTTCAGTTGTCTGTGTGTGTGTGTTTGTGTGTCTTTGTGTCTATGGTAAATTTTAACATTGCCATTTTTTCTGGAAATACTTTGTCTGCCAATTCCAAATTTGGCTTAAACATTGTAGGACTAAAATCTTCACAGTCATACCAATAATAGGTTGTACGTCTCCCGAATTTAGCTGTATTTCCGCATCATTAATTGTTTCTTGATTCCAAACACACTGTTACCCCTTTACTGTTTACTGCATATGAATATTCTAAAGTGGACACTGAATTCACTAGAATGAACATAAAAGAAAATTTGAATCGACCGTTTCACTGAGTTAAGATCAGCCTTGTCTACACTGGTCTGTGCAGACCTTGACAAAACATGTTGCAGAGCCTGACGTGATGGCAACGTCTTCCTTACCACCAAATTAAAATAATTTCTTAAATAATCATTGACGTGTTTACTACATATGAATGTCTGAAAGGGGATACCAACTGAACTAGAACTAACAGAAAAGAGAAATTGAATGGACGGTGTCATAGTTTCTCAGTGAGTGTAAAAACAAGCTTGTCGAGCATGGATCTCTGCAGATCTATAAAAACCGACACATATTACACTCAATTTGATGGGAACATCTCCTTTACCTCAGACTTGAAAGAAATTCTAAAATACCCGAGATATACCAAAATAGCATGATTTAAACAGCGTGAACACTTCCATCAGTGTTGTCGAGTCATTCTGCTTGAAGAACATGCTCAAATAATAATTGTTGAATGTTGTCGTTGAACCGGCGTTAGCACAGTGAAAAAGACCACTCATTCTTGACCCAAACATCCATGGTTCAAATGTGCTTTGAAGCCTTTTTCTTTTTTGATTCTAATAACGCAAAACTGTATATGATAATGAATAGAGAACACATTTCAACAAACTAATTTGTATAAGTTTTTATTATTTCTTGTTTTTATTAGTACAGAAGTAATAGTGTTACTATTGATATTGGCATTGTTGTTGTTACAATGATTATGATGATGATGGTGATGGTGATGATGATGATGATGGTGATGATTACCAGTCGTAGTAGAAGCTGTAGTTCTGATAGTTGTTATTGTATAATGATGATTATGATTGTTATTTTGTTCTAATAGTTGTATAATGATGATTATGATTGTTATTTTGAGTAGTGTTGTGAGCACTATTCTTCTTCTTCTTCTTCTTGGTGGAGTTGCTGTTATAAGTAGTATTATGACTATAATTATGAGTATCATTAACATGAGCTGGTATTATTCTTATTGTTTATATCATTATTACAGTGATGTAACTTTTTTGAGGCTCACTCCCAGTTCTTTGATCCTCTTTTTTTGTTGTTGTTGCAGTCACCTTTGCTGGTTCGATATCTTCTACAAGATGCTGAACTTTCTAGCGGAGATAGAGAACGGGTCGGAGGAGAATGACCCTTCACCTTTCCTGGAGGCCACGTTCATGCAGGACATTCCGATGCCAGGGATCCCCGTCACTATCGTCGCCGGTCGCCATGTGAGTGGACGATGACATGAAACAGGATTCATGGGGGACTGCCGTTGGAGGGACATGGTGGTGGTGGTCTCCACTCTGAGGGAGAGACCCTCACTCAGTCTGGCTCCACGGCGACTAAGCCATTGTTGTTGTTAGTAGGGGGCTTACTAAGGTGGTGTCCTAAGTATGTTAAATGAGAATAGGCAGTACTGAACACCACCAAAGTGACTCAGCAGCAGTGCAGGGTCTCCTCTGGTGTGTGGCCTACTGGCGACCTAATATCGATGGTCCCTGCAGACTGCCAGCACTGGGAATGTGATAGACAAACCCGGGTGTGGTTGTTATGGGGAACTCGGAATGAGCAGCGTGGGGGTAATGCCACTGAAACGGTGCAGATGGTGGGGGCAGTGAAAATAAAACAAAACAAAAAACGCATGAGACTAGAGAGTTTCAATTTCATTTTCAGCTTTTCAGTTTTTCAAGAAGGGTTCGCCACATGTTCTAGGCAGATGCCAGGCCACCAGCACAACCCAACGCATTTAGTCCGACCTTGAGTGCATGCATGTGTGTATACTTGTGTCCCTGTCAGAGTGGATTTCTACAGAATTTTGCCAGAGGACAACACTCTCATTGCCATGGGTTTCTTTTTCAGTGTGCCAAGTGCATGCTGCACACATGACCTCGCTTTATCGTCTCATCCGAATGACTTAGACGCTCAGTTTGATTTTCTTGTGGAACTTGGGAGAAAGGGTGAGACCAGGATTTGAACCCAGACCTTCACACTCTCTGTATGGCAGACGTTCGTCTTCACCATTCTGCTACCTTCCTCCTAATACTAGAGAGACACTGACACTGATTTTATTGCCATGGGCAAAGACACCCTTTTGGCAAGGGGGTTACAATACATAGTGCTGATAAGCATCAACCAAAATTGTTTGGCTGAAATAGAAACACATATCCAAAAGCAAACAGTCAACAGTGAACCAAAATATGCTCATCCACACTTGCACACGCTGACGCACAACCACTCATACATTCACACGCATTACATACACCAACATACGTTTATCATCACACACTTCTCCTGATCCATTGTAGCTTTCAAGACGACCATCTGGCGACTGACCAGATCAAGCCAACTTTAATCCCTTATTCCACACTCCTATCCACCAGTAACCGAAGGGAAAACTAAATATTAGTATTCTTTCTTCAAAAATCGCTAGCTTCTTGCGAAAGACATCATTGCTTCATCACGTTCAGTTGAGAGTACTGCTATAAGATCTCTTTTTTGTGCGGCTGGTTCACTGAATAACTTGTATCCTTGCAGAGGAGAGAGAGAGAGCGAGAGATTTGAGTGTTTGTTGGCAGTCTTTGTCCCAGTCAGGATAACAGACGTTGGTGAGCTGAGGTTGAGAAGAGGGGGGTTTGGGTGTGGTGGATGTGGTCATCTTGTTTTTTACATCTTTCCTCTTGTAAGCGGAAGACATACCTTTTTTTTTTCTTTTTGATAAGGGGCAGAGGATGGAGGGGAGGGGGGGTGTGACTATGTTTGAGTAGCTGAGTGTATGTGTATGCATAACTTGTGTGTGTGTGTGTGTGTGTGTGTGTGTGTGTGTGCTGTTGATAAATAAATGTCTGTCTGATTATTTCTGTGTTACAGATGTTAAATTTCACTGCCCCAAAACCTGATCAACTGCCAAGTATTCCCACCAGTGTAAGTGTACGCCTTTTTTCTCTCTCCCTCAAATAACATACCAAATACTGTACACCTTTCTCCTCCCTCCGTCAAATAAAATACCAAATACTGTACACCTTTCTCCCTCCCTCCCTCAAATAACATACCAAATACTGTACACCTTTCTCTCTCCCTCCCTCAAATAACATACCAAATACTGTACAACTTTTTCCTCCCTCCCTCAAATAACATACCAGATACTGTACACCTTTCTCCCTCCCTCCCTCAAATAACATACCAAATACCGTACACCTTTCTCCCTCCCTCCCTCAAATAACATACCAAATACTGTACACCTTTCTCTCTCCCTCCCTCAAATAACATACCAAATACCGTACACCTTTCTCCCTCCCTCCCTCAAATAACATACCAAATACTGTACGCCTTTTTTTTTCCTCCCTCAAATAACATACCAAATACTGCACACCTTTCTCCCTCCCTCCCTCACTCAAATAACATACCAAATACTGTACACCTTTTTTCTCCCTCCCTCCCTCAAATAACATATCAAATACCGTACACCTTTCTCCCTCCCTCCCTCAAAGAACATACCAAATGTTGTTTAGTGCCGTTGTATATAACTGACTGATTAAACAGACTTACCTCAAGCTCTGCCTAGTGAGCACTCCCTGAAAGAATTAGGATTGTGTGTGCTAGCCAGTTGTTTCGTCATCAGTTTGTGCCCAGCTAGCATTGCTTGTAACTACAGACGAGTCCGTTACTTCACATCTCATCATTCTTTTGATGAGAGCTTTTATTTGTGGTTTTTTGTTTCACTGATAACACTTTTGTGTCCTTTTCTTCTGCTGCATTCCACTGCAGAGTTTTTAATCCTTTTTTGGGGGGACACCTGTTGTAGGATATAGTGCGAAGTACATTGCCGTACATTGTCTGTGTAATTGGGCATGTCTTATTTATTACCTGTGTTGTTTCCTGGATACCATAGATATAGTACCTGTGCAGTTAAGTGTCTCATAATACCGGTCTTGTATCCTGGATACCATAGATATAGTACCTGTGCAGTTAGGTGTCTCATATTACCTGTCTTGTATCATGGATACCATAGATATAGTACCTGTGCAGTTAGGTGTATCTTAACACCTGTGTTGTTTCCTGTATACCATAGATACAGTACCTCTGCAGTTAGGTGTCTCGTATTACCTGTCTTGTATCCTGGATACCATAGATATAGTACCTGTGCAGTTAGGTGTCTCATATTACCTGTCTTGTATCCTGAATACCATAGATATAGTACCTGTGCAGTTTGGTGTCTCATATTACCTGTCTTGTATCCTGAATACCATAGATATAGTACCTGTGCAGTTAGGTGTCTCGTATTACCTGTCTTGTATCCTGGATACCATAGATGTAGTACCTGTGCAGTTAGGTGTCTCATATTACCTGTCTTGTATCCTGGATACCATAGATGTAGTACCTGTGCAGTTAGGTGTCTCATATTACCTGTCTTGTATCCTGGATACCATAGATACAGTACCTGTGCAGTTAGGTGTCTCATATTACCTGTCTTGTATCCTGGATACCATAGATATAGTACCTGTGCAGTTAGGTGTCTGGTATTACCTGTCTTGTATCCTGGATACCATAGATATAGTACCTGTGCAGTTAGGTGTCTCATATTACCTGTCTTGTATCCTGAATACCATAGATATAGTACCTGTGCAGTTAGGTGTCTCATATTACCTGTCTTGTATCCTGAATACCATAGATATAGTACCTGTGCAGTTAGGTGTCTCATATTACCTGTCTTGTATCCTGGATACCATAGATATAGTACCTGTGCAGTTAGGTGTCTCATATTACCTGTCTTGTATCCTGAATACCATAGATATAGTACCTGTGCAGTTAGGTGTCTCATATTACCTGTCTTGTATCCTGAATACCATAGATATAGTACCTGTGCAGTTAGGTGTCTCATATTACCTGTCTTGTATCCTGGATACCATAGATATAGTACCTGTGCAGTTAGGTGTCTCATACTACCTGTCTTGTATCCTGGATACCATAGATATAGTACCTGTGCAGTTAGGTGTCTCATATTACCTGTCTTGTATCCTGAATACCATAGATATAGTACCTGTGCAGTTTGGTGTCTCATATTACCTGTCTTGTATCCTGAATACCATAGATATAGTACCTGTGCAGTTTGGTGTCTCATATTACCTGTCTTGTATCCTGGATACCATAGATATAGTACCTGTGCAGTTTGGTGTCTCATATTACCTGTCTTGTATCCTGAATACCATAGATATAGTACCTGTGCAGTTTGGTGTCTCATATTACCTGTCTTGTATCCTGGATACCATAGATATAGTACCTGTGCAGTTTGGTGTCTCATATTACCTGTCTTGTATCCTGAATACCATAGATATAGTACCTGTGCAGTTAAGTGTCTCATACTACCTGTCTTGTATCCTGGATACCATAGATATAGTACCTGTGCAGTTTGGTGTCTCATATTACCTGTCTTGTATCCTGAATACCATAGATATAGTACCTGTGCAGTTAGGTGTCTCATATTACCTGTCTTGTATCCTGGATACCATAGATATAGTACCTGTGCAGTTAGGTGTCTCATACTACCTGTCTTGTATCCTGGATACCATAGATATAGTACCTGTGCAGTTTGGTGTCTCGTATTACCTGTCTTGTATCCTGGATACCATAGATATAGTACCTGTGCAGTTAGGTGTCTCATACTACCTGTCTTGTATCCTGGATACCATAGATATAGTACCTGTGCAGTTAGGTGTCTCGTATTACCTGTCTTGTATCCTGGATACCATAGATATAGTACCTGTGCAGTTAGGTGTCTGGTATTACCTGTCTTGTATCCTGAATACCATAGATATAGTACCTGTGCAGTTAAGTGTCTCATACTACCTGTCTTGTATCCTGGATACCATAGATATAGTACCTGTGCAGTTAGGTGTCTCGTATTACCTGTCTTGTATCCTGGATACCATAGGTATAGTACCAGTGCAGTTAGCCATCTCTTTTTACCTGTGTTGTTTCCTGGATACTATAACCATGGATACAATTACTTGTGGAATCAGGTGTTGTTTCCTGGCTATCATAGATGTATAGTACCTCTGCAGTTAGGTGTGTCTTACTACCTGTGGTTTCCTGGATACCATGGTGTAGTACCTCTGGAGTTAGCCATCTCTTACTACCTGTGGTTTCCTGTATACCATGGATGTAGTACTCTGCAGTTAGCCATCTCTTATTACCTGTGTTGTTTCCTGTATACCATGGATGTAGTACTCTGCAGTTAGCCATCTCTTATTACCTGTGTTGTTTCCTGTATACCATGGATGTAGTACTCTGCAGTTAGCCATCTCTTATTACCTGTGGTTTCCTGTATACCATGGATGTAGTACTCTGCAGTTAGCCATCTCTTATTACCTGTGTTGTTTCCTGTATACCATGGATGTAGTACTCTGCAGTTAGCCATCTCTTATTACCTCTGTTGTTTCCTGTATACCATGGATGTAGTACCTGTGGAATTAAGTGTGCCTTACTACCTGTGTTGTTTCCTACATACCATGGATGTAATTTTCTTCTTAATGCCCATCTCATGTTTTCCTTGATACCGTAGATATAGTACCTGTGCAGTTAGGTGTATCTTAACACCTGTGTTGTTTCCTGAATACCATTGATATAGTACCTGTACAGTTAGGTGTATCTTATTAATTGCGATGTATCCTGGATACGATAAGTATATTACCTGTGCAGTTTGGTGTGTCTTATTAACTGCAATGTTTCCTGGATACGATAGGTATATTACCTGTGCAGTTTGGTGTGTCTTATTAACTGCAATGTTTCCTGGATACGATAGGTATATTACCTGTGCAGTTTGGTGTGTCTTATTAACTGCAATGTTTCCTGGATACGATAGGTATATTACCTGTGCAGTTTGGTGTGTCTTATTAACTGCAATGTTTCCTGGATACGATAGGTATATTACCTGTGCAGTTTGGTGTATCTTATTAACTGCAATGTTTCCTGGATACGATAGGTATATTACCTGTGCAGTTTGGTGTATCTTATTAACTGCAATGTTTCCTGGATGCGATAGGTATATTACCTGTGCAGTTTGGTGTGTCTTATTAACTGCAATGTTTCCTGGATGTGATAGGTATATTACCTGTGCAGTTTGGTGTCTTTTGATTCCTGTGTTGTTTCCTGGATATCATGGGTATAGTACCTGTGCAAAATGGTGTATCTTATTAACTGCAATGTTTCCTGGATATCATGGGTATAGTACCTGTGCAAAATGGTGTATCTTATTAACTGCAATGTTTCCTGGATATCATGGATATAGTACCTGTGAAAAATGGTGTATCTTATTAACTGCAATGTTTCCTGGATACCATAGATATAATTTTCCTCTGGAAGAAAATGCCCAGTAATTTTAGACAGAAAATGTCCTTTATGCTCGTGTTGTGTTCTGAGTACTGAGGCTCAGCTCCAGTCAGAGCAGACAAGCCAGTCTTTTTTTATTTTGAAGAATAACTCAGCTTGGCCAGTCTTTTTTTATTTTTAAGAAT
>NC_134906.1:470000-522500 GCF_041734735.1 Babylonia areolata
GAGTACAGGATCTTCAAAGTGCCTGTTTGATCTTCTTCGTGAATATACACGCAAAGGGTGTTCAGGTACTAGCAAGTCTGCACAAATGTTGACCTGGGAGACGGAAGAATCTCCACCCTTTACCCACCAGGTGCTGTTACTGAGATTTGAACCCAGGAGCCTCAGATTGAAAGTCCAAAGCTTTACCCACTTGGCTGTCATTTCAATCTTGAGCTGAAAAGTTGACAGAATGGTCAGTGTCTGAATGTACGTTCTTGGTTTGTGTGGGTGAATCTGACTATACTTGTGTCTGATTTTCTTTTTACGTGGTCAGTGTATTTGTATTTTCCTTTTTTGTCCCAACAGATTTCTCTGTGTGAAATTCAGGCAGCTCTCCCCAGGGAGAGCGTGTCGCGTCTTCTAGGTTCTGTTGCATTCTGTTGCACTGATATTGGCAATGTGTTCAACCTTTGTATGGCCCTGGCTGGTAAGTTGGTTGTAAACAACAAAGACAATGATCCTAATGATTGTTCTGATGGAAGGAAAGAAAAATAAACAACAACAAAAACAACAACAACCAAAGCTGACAGATGGATTTTTTATTGCAGGCAGCATCTGTTCATCCCCCTACTGCCTTCACATGTTGTCGACATGGTCACGTGAGTGTGTTGTTTTGTTTTGTTTTTGTGGGTTTTTTTTTGTTTGTTTTTTTGTTTCGTTTTTAACCCTTCCACTCTTGACTCACTTTGTTATGCTCTGTGTTGAGAAATGTTCCCGAAAAAGCAAAATTCATGCTTTTGATATGTATTTGTCTTAATTAAAAAGTCATGGTAGTGTGTGTGTCTGTCAGAGAGAAAGAGAATAATGATGTGTATTTGTGCATGAGTGTCTGTCCAGTTAAAAAAAGAAAGAAGAATTTGATGTTAAATCTTACATATCGTATGAAATAGGTCTAAAAAAAATTTCTTCATATTGAATTATTGCTGTACCCCATTTTAAAGGCCTTGCTCAGCTGAATACAAATCACTTTATTTCATAAAAAATAGCTTGATAAATGAAGAAACTCCGCCTGTTGCTATTTTGACAAATTTTGCCATGTGAGAATTTGTGTGCAAAAAAACTGGATTTTATAGCACAGTATCAAAAAAACGATCAGGTAATATAGCTAGAAAAAAATTAGGCATCTTTACTATAAACAAAATATCATTTTCCTTAATTTTTAGCTGTTTCTGTTGTTTAGTATACATGCAGTGATGCTGTAAAATTGGAGATTTGTCCAAAAGCTCAAAATGACAGGCAAAAAAGCTCAATTTTAATGAACTTCAGTCGACTGTGACTTTGGTTCTAATACACAGAGAAACATAATTTTTGTGGCGGGATGTTTGTTTTGACATAGTTTTAATCTAAGCTTGTTTAAATGTTGTTTTTTACAGATTTTTTTTTTTTTAAGTTTGCCGGTAGCTAAATATGCATTACAATACAATGCAATACAAAAAAAGTTTTTGAAATGAAGAAAAAGATGTTTGTGTTGTGTTCACAGTGCTCCTATGCCGTATTTAATTGGGGTTCCTTCGTCACTCATGGAGGTTAGTAGACTGTTTTACTGAATCATATCTGTTGCAGTCAGTGTGTCATATTCCACGGGTGGAAAAAAATAATAAATAGATAGATAAATAGATAGATAAATTATAAAAAAGCACCAAAAACCTGTTATTGTTACCATTTTCCATAGTAAGTTAATGTCATTGGTGTTTGGTAGAATGTCTGCATTAGACAATTTTCTGAAGTGGCATTTTGGGGGGTTGTATATAGGCAAAAATTTGTCTGTAGTGTTTGGTAAAAATTCTATCATGCTCCACTGTTTGTGAATATGATGTATTGAAAAAAGAAAACTGAGAAAAAAAACAGTGAATAGTTTGTGTAATTATTTGTCAGGTTTGTGTGAACCAGCTGATTTCTGTCAATTATGGTATCTGATGCAAAAATTTGACAGTTTTTGTAATCATTTAATAGTTTTGTACAAATCAACTGATTTCTGTCAATCAGCATTTCTGATGCAAAATTTTGCGTGGGGATAACTGATATAATTAATGTGGAAACTGTTTCATAGCCTGGATTCACCAGACAAACAAATGAAGTCTTTTTCTGATACGTTATTGCTGTTCCTAGTCATTGGTCTTATAAACAACTCTTTTTTTATCGACTAAATCTTTGAATACATTTCATGTTTGACATATAAAACATTCAACAGTCTTTTAATCAACTTTTTTTTATGGACTTACCATTGAATACATTTCATGGTTGACATCCAAAACATTCAACAGTGATATAATCAACTTTTTTTGATGGACTTTCCATTGAATACATTTCTTTTTTGACATCCAAAACATTCAACAGTCTTATAATCAGCTTTTTTTTTGGTGAACTTACATTGAATACATTTCATGTTTGACAACCAAAACATTCAATAAAGTCTTCTAATCAACTTTTTTTTATGACTTTGCCATTAAAGACATTTCATGTTTGACAGCCAAAACGTTCAATAGTCTTATTATCAACTTTTTTTGATGGAATTACCATTGAATATATTTCATGTTTGACATCCAGAACATTCAACAAAGTCTCATAATCAACAGGTTTTTTTGTTGGGGTTTTTGTGGGGTTTTTTGATGGACTTTCCATTGAATACATTTCATGTTTTGACATCCAAAACAGTCAACAGTCTTATAATCAACTCTTTTTTTTTTTCTTTTTTTTTTTGATGGACTTAACATTGAATACATGTCACGTTTGACATCCAAACCATCCAACAAAGTATCGTGTGTGGAGACATCCAAAGCATTCAGCAAAGTATCGTGTGTGGAGACATCCAAAGCATTCAGCAAAGTATCGTGTGTGGAAACAGGTGATAGAAAGGAAGCAGATGGACCTGGGGGACGCGGTGATCGTTGACGCTGACAGGAACAAAGTGAGGTCTGAGTACGATGATCTGGAGGCACTGCCTGACAATGTGGTGAGTGCTCCACTTCCACACACATGCAGTCACACACACTGCTCCACTTCCACACACAGGCAATCACACACACTGCTCCACTTCCACACACAGGCAATCACACACACTGCTCCACTTCCACACACACATGCAATCACACACACTGCTCCACTTCCACACACAGGCAATCACACACACTGCTCCACTTCCACACACATGCACACACACTGCTCCACTTCCACACACATGCACACACACTGCTCCACTTCCACACACAGGCAATCACACACACTGCTCCACTTCCACACACACATGCAATCACACACACAGGCACACAGGCACACACACACACACATGCATATACACATTTGTGCACACACAGGTACACACACTTGCAAGTGCACACACCACATGCACACATGCACGTGGATGTACATCTGTGAATGTCTTTAGTGTTGGCGTGTACTGAGTGTGTGTGTGTTTTGTGTCATTGACACATTTCTTTGTCTTGCGTAGAAAAAAAAATCTTTTATTATAGTGTCTTATGTTGTTAATTTCTTTAATAATTTGATTCCCTTATTGGTTTTGAATATTAGCACTCTGAGCCCCATTTTAAGGAGTGACAGTGCATTATAGATACCTGTTATCGTTATTAGTATTATCATCATTTTGTTGATTTAGTATTTTATTATTAATATTCTTCTTATTGTTGTTATAGTTATTATTGATAACCTTATTGTTTTTGTAGCTATCATTATGATGTTGATGATGATTATCATTATTATCATTATTCTTTTTATTTATTTTTACTATTATTACAGTTATTATTATTATTGTTGTTGTTGTTGTTATTGTATTTGTCTTTTTATCACAACAGATTTCTCTGTGAAATTTGGACTGCTCTCCCCAGAGAGAGCGTGTCGCTACAGTACAGCGCCACCCTTTTTTTTTGTATTTTTTCTTGCATGCAGTTTTATTTGTTTTTCTTATCGAAGTGGATTTTTCTGCAGAATTTTGCCAGGAACAACCCTTTTGTTGCTGTGGGTTCTTTATCGCATTACCTCTAGGCCATTACTCCACATTACTACTAGTAGTAGTTGTAGTAGTCATGGTAGTATTGTTTTATGTGACAGTCATCTTACCTGAAACGCCAGCTGAAGACCCAGAAAGTGCAGACGTCGATGATGGAATCGGGGGACGCTGTGTCCTGGGCCTTTCTGTCTGCTCTTGTCAGGCTGATCAGTGAGTGTGTTGGTTTCTTCTGCTGTTGTCTCCATGTATTACCTGTGTGTGTGTGTGTGTGTGTGTGTGCGTGCGTGCATGTGTGTGTAAGTGTGTGTCAAAATTTTAATTTTCAAAAAGGTCTGTTTTTCTGTGTGTGTGTGTGTGCATGAGAGTATTTGTATACATGTATTCGCTTGAGCATGTGAATGAATATCTTTGCAGGCACATGTGAGTATGTGTGTGTGTGTGTGTAACAAATATATATTTTTTCAAAATGGTCTGTGTTAGTGTGTTTGTATGGTATGTATTTGTATCATACACATGTATTTTCCCCAGCAATCTATGCATTTTTTACCTTTAAGTATAATACATCTTTTTTTTGACATTTGATTAGACATCTTAAACAGAATCAACAAATATAAATGTATTGTTTTTAGAGTTCAGGTTTCGTTAAGCACGCTATGGGTCGCTTGACCTGTTCAACACAAAATCAGTGGGTCATTTTCAGATTTTATGGTTGATAATGATAAAAATATTAATGATAAGAAGAAGAAGAAATTATGTAGTGCCTATGCTGTAGGGCTCAAGGCGCTTTAAAGAGAGGTATTCAGTAGAATCACGCCCACACAGTTGAAAAGAAAAACAACACACACAAACATGAACGAGAAGTACACAAGAAAACGGAATGCCTCGGGGGGTGTCTTACATTAGTTTAAGAAAGTGGGGTTTTCAGGGAAGAAGAATAAAGTGAACGCCCACAGAGTTGGCAAAGAAAAACAACACACACAAACATGACCGAGAAGTACACGAGAAAATGGAATGCGGTCTCCACTCTGGGAGGGACGCTCACTCAGTCTGGCTCTGCGACTAAGCCATTATTGTCGTTAGTAGGGGGCTTAATAGGTGGTGTCCTAAGTACGTTAAAACAGAACAGGCACCACTGAAACAGGCACCACTGAACACCACTGAAGTGACTCAGCAGCAGTGCAGGGTCTCCTCTGGTGTGTGGCCTCCTGGTGACCTAACATCGGATGTTCCCTGCGGACTGCTGACGCTGGAACTGTGACGGACAAACCCGGGTGTGGCCATGTAGGGAGGAATCTAAATGAGCAGCGTAGGAGTAATGCCACTGAAACGGTGCAGATAATGGGGCAGCAAAAAAAAAAAAAGAATGAAGTGACAGAGTGCCTGTTGTACAGAGGGACTCAGTTCCAGACAGGCTATGAAAAGAGGAGAGAGAAAAACACTGTCGGAAGGACTTTTGTTCTGACAAAAGGGATACAAAGAACTGTGGAGTGATGGCTCGATGGTGACGCATGATGATACCTAGGAAGCGAGAGAAGGACCAGTCAGTTGACAGGACTGGATGGAGATGTGGCTGATGTCTGTAAGTTATTTTGGGGGGTCAGCTGATGCAGTCGTTCCCATGACCAGGTGGGTACCGAGACGGCCTCAAGTTCTATGATGACGGTCCCATCACGTTTGACGGAGACGCCTTTGTCCAGTCCAGCACGTCTCGCTCCACACAGGTGTTCCTGGAGAAGATGCTGCAGCTGCAGATCTTTCAGCAGGTGAGCTTCCTTTCTTTTTGTCATAATTATTGGGATCATCATTATGATTAGGATGATTGTTAGTATTATTATGATTATCATGGTTATCATTATTATTGTTGTTGTTGTTGTTGTTCTTTTTGTCATTAGCGGTTGTAGTAGTAGTAGTTGTTGTAGTAGTAGTAGTTGTTGTAGTAGTATTTGTTGTTGTAGTGGGTAGTAGTGCGAGAGGGTGGAGAAGAGACTGTACAACTCTCCTTCACCTTAAGAAGTACTGTGTGCTGATCAGGAAAGCAGGTACGCCAATGAACCCAAAGTAGTAGTCGTATTATTATTATTATTACTATTATTATTATCATCATCATCATCATCATCATCATCATTATAACATCATAAGAAAATACTTTATTTACCTTTGTATAATTATTTTTTAAATTTTATTTGTTCTTTTTTTGTTTTGATGGCAGGTTTTGGCAAGTAAAAACAAAAAAAGAAAATGTTTCCCTTCATATTACTTTGTTTCGGTCGACACACTTTGGTTAAAAAAATAAGCCGACTTTGGATCCTAGCAGCAAAGTTTTCAGTTTTACAGGCTCGTACAGAGTCATTGATGTCTGGAAAAGTATTGGAAAAAATATATTTTGCCCTTTTGGGTCTGGAAAAGTCTTGGAATTTAATTAAAACATATGAGAAGCATCATTCAGCAAAGATCTTAATGCATTAAAAACAAACAAATAAACAATGGAAAAAAACAGAGTTGGTGAAAATTGTGTTTTGGTGCGTGTGTGTGTGTGTGTGTGTGTGTCTCAAGGCCTTACTAAGCACGTTGAGTGGGGCTGATGGTCAGGCATCTGCTTAGCAGATGTGGTGTGTATCAGTATCTGTATCAGTATCAGTAGCTCAAGGAGGCGTCACTGCATTTGGTCAAATCCGTATACGCTATACCACATCTGCCAAGCAGATGCCTGACCAGCAGCGTAACCCAATGCACTTTGTCAGGCCTTGAGAAAAAAAAATGATAATAATTTTTTTTTTTAATACAATAATAATGATGATGATGATAATAATGATAATAATAAATATTTTTAAAATCAATAATAATAATAAAAATAAATAAAATTAAAATAATAATAATAATAAAGATTAATGAAATAAAATAATTTTGAATTTTTTTTTTTTTGTTATAGTATATATATATATTTTTTTATGATAATAATAATGTGGTGTGGCTTATATGAATTTGTCCGAACTCAGTGATGCCTCCTTGAGTAACTGAACAAACCAAACTGAACTCTGTGTGTGTGTGTCTGTGTGTGTGTGTGTCTGTCTGTGTGTGTGTGTTGTGTTGTGTGTGTGTGTGTGTGTACAGTTCATCAGCGGCCGACTAGATCTGTTGAACAGTGGACAGGGATTCAGCGACGTGTTTGAGCAGGAGTCCATCAAGTATTACAACCACGTCAACACACAGTCCAAGTACAAGGAATGGCTGGCGGTCAGTACTGGAGCTAAGGTTGTTTACTTGTGTTGTGTTGTATTGTGTTGTGTTGCAATGTTTTGTGTTGTGTTGTATTGTGTTGTGTTGTGTTGTGTTGTACTGTGTTGTGTTGTGTTGTGTTGCATTGTTTTGTGTTGTGTTGTATTGCTTTGTGTTGTATTGTGTTGTGTTGTATTGTGTTCTGTTGTGTTTTGTGTTGTATTGTTTATTGTATTGTGTTGTTATATTGTATCGTATTGTGTGTTGTATGGTATTGTATTATATGGTATTGTGTTTTATTGAATTGCATTGTATTGTACTGCATTGCTTTGTAGCATTGTATATTGTGTTCATTGTATTGCATTGTGCACATTGCATTTTATTATATTGTTTTTTAATGTGCTGTATGATGTTGTAGTGTAGTGCATTGCATTGCATTGTGATGAGTTGCATTGCATTGCATTGCATTGTGATGAGTTGCATTGCATTGCATTGCTTTTTGGCACAACAGATTCCTGTGTGTGAAATTGGGGCTACTGTCCCCAGGGAAAGTGCTGCACCACCACTCCCCTTGTTTCCTCTCTCTCTTTTACCTGTCTGCCAGTGTATTCTTTTGTTTTTCAATCAAGATGAATTTTTCTACACATTTTTTTTTCCAGAGACAGCCCTTTTGTTGCCATGGGTTCTTTTACATGAACTGAGTCATACTGCACATGGGATCCTGATTTCTCATCTCATCCAGTTCAATGTTTGTCACCTAGTTTAAAGTGATGATGGGGATCAAGGGATGAAGAATCAGGCTGTCAGATGCCTCTACAGGTGTCAACAGGGCTGCAGTAGCAACAACAACCAGCACATCATTGCTAGACTTTGGGGGGGTTTTTGCTTTGTTTTTTGTTTTGTTTTGTTTTTTGATGTGTTCCCTGTAATATGCATTATTTTAAGCATTGTTAAAATCTGATTTCCTTTAAAATGATTTTCAGGATGTGCCATGTAGTCCAAGGTGCTTTGTAGTCATTGAGATATATCTGTCTGTCTGTGTATCTATCTGTCTGTCTGTCTGTCTGTCTCTCCCATATTCTCATAGACTGTAGCGGCACCACACATTTGGCAACCAGCCTCCTCCATCCTTCACAGTTGTCTGTCCTTCTGACTGTGTCACTCAGGGTCAGACCTGTCCATTGTGAGATGTTGTCCTCCCATCTCTTCTGCCTGCCTCTTCTCCTCACTCCCTGCACTGTTCCCTGCAGAAAGGTCTTGGCCAGTCCTGATGAATGTGAGACATGGCCATACAACGTCACTTTCCTGTACTTTACAGCGCTTGGTCAGTAGATCATCATGTGGCCCAACGGCTTGCTGTACTTTTCTATACACTTCATTGCTTGTGCTGTGGTTAGTCAGTAAAACACATTGGGATAAATGGAGGTGAAGGTTCATGTGTTTGTGTTTGTTTCAGAAGAAAACCAGGAAGCTGAAGATGATAGACCTGAAAGACAAGGTATGTTGGTTCAGAGCAGTGGTGATAGTTCAGGGTTCACCAAAAGATGATAGACCTTAAAGACAAGGTGTGTTGGTTCAGAGCAGTGGTGATAGTTCAGGGTTCACCAAAAGATGATAGACCTGAAAGACATGGTGTGTTGGTTCAGAGCAGTGGTGATAGTTCAGGGTTCACCAAAAGATAATGGACCTTAAAGACAAGGTATGTTGGTTCAGAGCAGTGGTGATAGTTCAGGGTTCACCAAAAGATGATAGACCTTAAAGACAAGGTGTGTTGGTTCAGAGCAGTGGTGATAGTTCAGGGTTCACCAAAAACATGATGGACATTAAAGACAAGGTGTGTTGGTTCAGAGCAGTGGTGATAGTTCAGGGTTCACCAAAAACATGATGGACCTGAAAGACATGGTATGTTGGTTCAGAGCAGTGGTGATAGTTCAGGGTTCACCAAAAACATTCTGACTGAAATATCCAGGAGTTTGGGGTAGAGGGGACGGTATATGCTGATTGGAGTTGTAAATCACTGGGTATTGGATAACCCAGTTTTATGGCGGTTTTTTTGTTTGTTTGTTTGTATTTTGTTTGCGTTTCTTTTAGGATTGAAGGGGCGTGTTTTGATCTGCAGAACCAGGAATGATTTTTTTCTGGAGACTGAATATTCTTCTTTTTTTTTTCTTTTTCTTTTTATAAATCTTGGAAACTTTTTTTCAGGGGTAAGGTTTTAACTTTCAAAAGCACAAGTTTGTGTGTTTGTTGTTGTTGTTTTAGCATTTATCAGATTTCTTTTCAGATTGAAAGTTTTGACACAGTGTTGTTTGTTGTCCTCCTCTTCATTCATGTGCTGCGACTCCCACAGTTACCACGGTTACCAGTACATACAGGGGGACTTTGATGTGTAGGACTGTTTCTACCCACTCCAGGAAGGCAGTCATACTGCATTTTATTTTCAAGGGGGTGGAGGGGGTATAAAATGATAATGATACTGATTATAATGATGGGTATGTGATGATAATACATTCCTTGTGACCCCAGTACACTTGGTAATAAAGACATATTCTATTCTATTCTATAATCCTGATTATAATAATATGTATCAATAATGCATCTATAATCTATAATCTATCTATCTGTCTATCTATAATCTATCTATCTATCTATTTATTTATCTATCTGTCTATTGATCTATAATCTATCTATCTATCCATCTATCTATCTATCTATCTATCTATCTATCTGTCTGTCTGTCTGTCTATCTATCTGTCTATCTATCTGTCTATCTATCTATCTATAATGGGGAGGGAGGAGATGTGTTGCTTGTTGTGAAAATGAAGGTTTAGATTTTGGCTGAATATAAGAATTTTTTTCTTGTTTATCGTTTCAAGAATTGAAAACTGTGTGTGTAACAGGCAGCTCCTGCTGTGAGCATTGCCGTGCAGTCTGTGAGTTTGTCTGTCTGTCTGTCTGTTGTTAGTCCCCAGCACAGTTTGTTCTGTCCCTTGGACAAGGTTATCCCCCCTGCCGTGCAGTCTGTGAGTCTGTCTGTCTGTCTGTTGTTAGTCCCCAGCACAGTTTGTTCTGTCCCTTGGACAAGGTTATCCCCCCTGCCGTGCAGTCTGTGAGTCTGTCTGTCTGTCTGTTGTTAGTCCCCAGCACAGTTTGTTCTGTCCCTTGGACAGGGTTATCCCCCCTGCACTGTATCCTCCCGCCTCTTCCTCTTCACCAGTGTATCGTGATCAGGATCGGACATGGTAAAGTGCAGTGTATCATGATCAGGATCTGACATGGTAAAGTGCAGTGTATCATGATTAGGATCTGACATGGTAAAGTGCAGTGTATCGTGATCAGGATCGGACATGGTAAAGTGCAGTGTATCATGATTAGGATCGGACATGGTAAAGTGCAGTATATCGTGATTAGGATCAGACATGGTAAAGTGCAGTGTATCGTGATTAGGATCTGACATGGTAAAGTGCAGTGTATCGTGATTAGGATCTGACATGGTAAAGTGCAGTGTATCGTGATCAGGATCGGACATGGTAAAGTGCAGTGTATCATGATTAGGATCGGACATGGTAAAGTGCAGTGTATCGTGATCAGGATCGGACATGGTAAAGTGCAGTGTATCATGATCAGGATCGGACATGGTAAAGTGCAGTGTATCATGATCAGGATCGGACATGGTAAAGTGCAGTGTATCATGATTAGGATCGGACATGGTAAAGTGCAGTGTATCGTGATTAGGATCAGACATGGTAAAGTGCAATGTATCATGATTAGGATCTGACATGGTAAAGTGCAATGTATCGTGATTAGGATCTGACATGGTAAAGGGCAGTGTATCATGATTAGGATCTGACATGGTAAAGTGCAGTTGGAGAATTTCTAGCCATCCGGGCTCACACTTGGACATTATGAGTTTTTGATTACCTGCAATGAAGAAAAAAATGACGATAATCAGTGCAGTTTTCAGGAAAAAGGATAGAGACTGAAACTGAAAGAGAAAACTATACTGTTGAATGCTCCTATTACTTTACTTGTGTCGTTTGCTAGATTTTTTTTATTTTTATTATTATTGTTATAGCTGAAAGTTGATTATATATTCTAATATAATACATAAAAGGATAGACTGGAAGAGAAAAATATGCTGTTGAATACTTTATTACTTTATTTGCGCCGTTTGCTAGAATTTCTTTTTTTTTTTTATAGTTAAACGTGGATTGCATGTTGTGATATAATAGATGTATGTACTCAGTGTTCTCTTTCTGTTGTAGAATAAATGCATATAAAACGAAGAAAGAACACAGCTGTTGTTTGTCACAGTTGCAATTTTTGGTTGCCCCATTGACAATAGGTTACATACTTGCTAGAAGATTGAAATATTAGTAATATTAATTATAAGGTTAATAATGATAAAAGGAATATTGATAAATGCTTGTCTGAAAGAATTTGTTCCTCAAACTTGTGCCGTCAGGTGTCATCTTTGTATCATTTCTCTCCCTTTGCTTTTGCCTCCAACCCCACTTCCAGCACCCCACCTCTTGTTCTTCCCTTCCCCTTCTCCTCCCCCCCCCCTTCCCTCATGCCCCCCTCCCCACTCCCACAACCCCACTTCCAGCACCCCACCTCTTGTTCTTCCCTTCCCCCTCCCCCTTCCCCCCTCACCCCCCTCCCCCTCATGCCCCCCTCCCCACTCCCACAACCCCCCTTCCAGCACCCCACCTCTTGTTCTTCCCTTCCCCTCCCCCTTCCCCCCTCACCCCCCTCCCCCTCATGCCCCCCTCCCCACTCCCACAACCCCCCTTCCAGCACCCCACCTCTTGTTCTTCCCTTCCCCTCCCCCTTCCCCCCTCACCCCCCTCCCCCTCATGCCCCCCTCCCCACTCCCACAACCCCCCTTCCAGCACCCCACCTCTTGTTCTTCCCTTCCCCCTCCCCCTCCCCTCATGCCCCCCTCCCCACTCCCACAACCCCCCTTCCAGCACCCAACCTCTTGTTCTTCCCTTCCCCTCCCCCTTCCCCCTCCTCCTTCCCCCTCCCCTCATGCCCCCCTCCCCACTCCCACAACCCCCCTTCCAGCACCCCACCTCTTGTTCTTCCCTTCCCCTCCCCCTTCCCCCCCTCACCCCCCTCCCCCTCATGCCCCCCTCCCCACTCCCACAACCCCCCTTCCAGCACCCCACCTCTTGTTCTTTCCCTTCCCCTCCCCCTTCCCCCTCCTCCTTCCCCCTCCCCTCATGCCCCCCTCCCCACTCCCACAACCCCCCTTCCAGCACCCCACCTCTTGTTCTTTCCTTCCCCTCCCACGTCTCCTCCCCCCCCCTTCAATCATGCCCCCCTCCCCACTCCCACAACCCCCCTTCCAGCACCCCACCTCTTGTTCTTTCCCTTCCCCTCCCCCTTCATCCCCCCTCCCCACTCCCACTTCCAGCACCCCACCTCTTTTTCTTTCCTTCCCCCTCCCCCTTTCCCCTCCCCTCATGCCCCACCCCCACCCCCCTCATGCCCCCCTCCACATCCTCCCCCCCCCACCCAACCCTCATACATCTTCATTTTGCACTGTTGGGGTGTGGGTCTCTTCAGCACAGTCTGTATTTGAATGTAACAAAGTGTCTCCCCTTTCATCCACAGTGTGTGTGTGTGTGTGTGTGTGTGTGTGTGTTCATGGGTTCTGAAAGTGCCTATAAGTATATCTAAATGTGAGTAAAAGATTTGTATGGCTAGTGTATGTGTGTGTGTGTGTGTGTGTGTGTGTGTTCATGTGTTCTGAAAGTGCATATCTGAGTGTGAGTGAAAGCGTTGTGTGTGTGTGTGTGTGTGTGTGTGTGTGTTCTGAAAGTGCATATCTGAGTGTGAATGAAAGCATTGTGTGCGTGTGTGTGTGTGTGTTCATGTGTTCTGAAAGTGCATATCTAAGTGTGAGTGAAAGCATTGTTGTGTGTGTGTGAATATAGAATAGAATAGAATAGAATACTTTTTATTGTCATAAAACCTTAAAGTTTATAAGACACAATGAAACATAAACATAGTCTATGTGTGTGTGTGTGTGTGTGTGTGTTCTGAAAGTGCATATCTGAGTGTGAATGAAAGCATTGTGTGCGTGTGTGTGTGTGTGTTCATGTGTTCTGAAAATGCCTATATCTAAGTGTGAGTAAAAGATTTGTATGGCTAGTGTGTGTGTGTGTGTTGTGTGCTCATGTGTTCTGAAAGTGCGTATCTGAGTGTGAGCGAAAGCATTGTGTGTGTGTGTTCTGAAAGTGCATATCTTGAGTCCAAGCAAAAGCATTGTGTGGTGTGTATGTGTGCATGTATATGTGTGTGCATGTCTTGTGAAAGTGTGTATGTGTGATTGAAAGCATTGATTTAATTACACATACTTAACCGTTGAAAGCATTGATTTAATTACACATACTTGACCGTTGAAAGCATTGATTTAATTACACATACTTAACCGTTGAAAGCATTTATTTGTATGGGTAGTAACAAGCACATGTATATAGCAAGTGGGTTTTTTTGTTGTTTTTGTTTTTTTTAATCAGTGTAATTTTTGTATGAAAGATGACAAGTTCTTTTTCTTTTACGTCTTTCTTTAGATTTGATAATTGGGCATTCATAGTGTGTTGAATTCTGTTTTGTAGATTTGATAATTGGGCATTCATAGTGTGTTGAATTCTGTTTTGTAGATTTGATAATTGGGCATTCATAGTGTGTTGAATTCTGTTTTGTAGATTTGATAATTGGGCATTCATAGTGTGTTGAATTCTGTTTTGTGTTTGGGATTGTGAATTGCTCGATCATTGTATGGTATTTAATGCCTGGGTTGGTTTTGTTTTTACATAATTTTCCGTACAAGTATTATGTATTATTTTGCTTGTGTTCAGGCACAGTGTGACTTGTGTTCAGGCTAGTTTTTGGAATCTTTTGGTGAAAAATTGTTGGAATGGTCGACATGAGAGGCATGTACTATGTGCAGTAAATTATGTGCACGGATGTAACTGTTCTTTTGCCCAGTTTTAGTTTCCTGTTTTGGGCCAGATACTACAGAATCAACATGGACAGCTCTGATAAGGCCCAGTGTGGTTGGCAGGACAATAAGCAACAACAATAATGGTGTCACTTTTTGTGGACAGAGGCTGAATCAAAGAACAATACTTGTTCTTGGTGCCCCCCTGTTTGAACGTGGTGATGTTCTCTTTCAGATGAACGTGCAGAGGAAAAGGATGATGTCCAGACTGAGAGAGGTACGTTGAATGGTATATATTGTCACACTTTGTACTGGATACTATTTTGGGGGGCAAAAAAACAAAAACAAAAAGGGAAAATATTATATGCATTGCAAAACTCTAAATTGGTTATCACTTCACATAAACTTGTACTGTTTGGTAAAGATATACACATGTAAACAGATGATATTAGTTTGTTTTTGATTTTTACGAAATGCGGTGTTTACAAATACAATATGTTTGTGTAAAAATGTTCATGTGCTGTTATTATTTTGTAGAGTTTGTGTGTGTGTGCGTGTGCATATATATATATAGAGAGAGAGAGTGTGTGTGTTTGTGGTTTATGTGTGTGTGTGTACAATGTGCTTATATGTCGTTATTGTGTAGTTAGTGTGTATATGAAAGTTTATGTGTTGCTGTTATTGTGGGGTTTTTGGGCGTGTTTTTTTTTTTTGTATATGAAAGTCTGTGTTCTTAATGTGTGGTGTATGTGTCTATGAAAGCTTATGCGTTGTTATTGTGTAGGTTCTATGTAATGAAAGTTTGTGTTGTTATTTTGTAGTTAATGTGTATATGAAAGTTTATGTTTTGTTGTTATTGTGTAGTTTTTTGTGTGAGTATATGAAAGTTTGTGTTGTTAATGTGTAGTGTGTGTGTGTCTGTAAAGGTTTGTGTGTTGTTGTTGTTAGTGTGTATATGAAAGTTTATGTTTTGTTGTTATTGTGTAGTTTTTTGTGTGAGTATATGAAAGTTTGTGTTGTTAATGTGTAGTGTGTGTGTGTGTGTCTATAAAAGTTTAGGTGTTGTTGTTAGTGTGTATATGAAAGTTTATGTGTTGATGTTATTGTGTAGTTGTTTTTGTGTATTGTGTGTGTGTCTGTAAAAGTTTGTGTGTTGATGTTAGTGTGTATATGAAAGTTTATGTGTTGATGTTATTGTGTAGTTGTTGTTGGTTTTTTTTGTGTGTGTGAGTATGTGAAAGTTTGTGTTGTTAATATGTAGTTGGTGTGTCTATAAAAGTTTGTGTTGTTGTTGTTGTTAGTGTGTATATGAAAGTTTATATGTTGCTGTTATTGTGCAGTTTGTGTGTGTGTGTGTGTGTGTGTGTATGAAAGTTTGTTTTGTGAATGTGTATTGTGTGTGTCTATAAAAGTTTGTGTGCTGTTGTTAATGTATATGAAAGTTTATGTGTTGCTGTTGTACTTTCTGTGTGTGAGAGTATATAGAAATGTGTGTTGTTAATGTGTAGTGTGTGTGTCTATAAAGGTTGGTGTGTTGTTGTTACTGTGCAGTTCAACGAAAACTTTGTGAGCGCTCGTTACTCCTTCGCTTCTGGGTTCAAGCCCTCTGGGTCCAGGGTGAGTCGAGACCTACACACCTTGGCTTGAATTCGTTACGGGTGTGTGCGTGTGTGGGGCTGTAAGGTTTTGTTGTGTGTGTGTGTGTGTGTAAAAATAAATATGAAAATGAATAGATTCATCAGATATATATATATATATACACACACACACACACACACACATTCATATTAGATTTCTCTAGTTTTAATTGGTTTGGTTTGTTTAACCTTTTTTATATTAATGTTTGGAAATGCAGTTAATTACTGTTCTTGAGCTCTTTTTTTTTTTTTTCTTTTTTTTTTTTTTTTTTTTTTAGCCATTTTATGATCTTGAATCAAGGAACATTTATGTTTTTTTCGTATCACAATAAGCTGCTGAACAGTTTCAAAAAAAGTATATGTGAAGATTTTTTTTTTTTCTCTCATACATGAGACTGATCTGGCTGAATCAAATTAAGTATATTGTATTGTATTACTGTGTTCTCACAACAAAGTTATTTCTCAGTTGTGAAATTCAGGCTGCTCTCCCCTGAATGAGTGTGCAGAACCACCACTCCCCACTCCTTACCCCCATCCCCTCCTTCCACCACCCTTTTTTTTGTACAGAATCTCAGTTTATTTTTAATCCGAAAGACGACCTGCAAGAGTGCCAGTGTGGTGATCAGTGATGAGCTCAGGGAGAGAAAATCTGTCACAGCTGGTTGCTTTGAGTCGATGAATTCCCCTTCCCATCCTCCTCCTTTCACGAGGGAGTTGCCTGGCAGAATCAGGGTGGGCATTGGACTTTTGATCCAGTGTTCACCAGTGCTCTGAGTTCGAGACCTTGTTTGGGTGTGTTGGAGTGTCTTTGGGATGGGCAGGTAACTCCCGATTTTCCTCCATCCAGGTGTGAATAGGTACCTGACTTTCGGTCAGGAAAGGTTACCTCACTCTGGAGGATGGAACGCTACAGCGTTCCCAATGTAAGGTAGCGTTCTGGATGACAGAACGCTATAGCGTTCCCGACGTAAGGTAGCGTTCTGGATGACAGAATGTGAAAGCAGTTTCGACAATTAAAAAATTGTTCACGTTTTCCTCATGGGGTAGCATAACAGTTGCAGCTACACCGGGCATTGCAAACGTGTCAAGGGTCGAATGGAAAGTTTCTTCTGGAGATTCCATAACAAAACACTCCACAGCGAGCCAGCAAGTTCAGGACCCCACACGACAAGCTGATCTGGATACGTATCGAAAATGGTGTTGCAGGCAATAGAAGTTGAAATTTTTGGAGCAAACTAGATCACGACAGCGGCTTTTACCACTGCTGAAGTGATTGAAATGCTTCAAACTGAAGGTTTCGACATCGACGAGGATGACGAAGATGTTGAATAAAGTATCTGCAGTGAAGAAAGCAACCAGCAAGAATGTATTGATGATGACTCAGCTTCTGAGAGCAGTGAAGAGGGAGGGGGGTGGGCATTCACACAACGTGAAGAGGGGGGTCAGTGGGTCAAGTACAATGTGTTTCATTCAGTTACTTTATATTTTGTATTTTTTGTGATTTTTTTTTCCTAACCCTAACAAAAAAAAGCAAGGGACAGAACTATTTGTCCAGAGTGAGTGAAAACAGTGGCCGGAGAGGATTGAGGCCCCACCTTTCTGTGCCATACCATAGACATCATGGAGATGTATTCATTGTCCCCATAGCCATAAAAGGCTATAATGATAATGATGGTAATGACAGATACTTGTTGAGCGCTTTCCTTGCTAAGAGGGAGCTCTCTTCTTCTTCATCGTTCGTGGGCTGCAACTCTCACGTTCACTCGTATGCACACAAGTGGGGTTGATTGTGTATGACTGTTTTTACCCCGCTATGTAGGCAGCCACACTCCGTTTTCGGGGGTGTGCTTGCTGGGTATGTTCTTGTTTCCATAACCCACCGAACGCTGACATGGGTTACAGGATCTTTAACGTGCGTATTTGATCTTCTGCTTGCATATACACACGAAGGGGGTTCAGGCACTAGCAGGTCTGCACATATGTTGACCTGGGAGATCGTAAAAATCTCCACCCTTCACCCACCAGGCGCCGTCACCGTGATTCAAACCCGGGACCCTCAGATTGACAGTCCAACGCTTTAACCACTCGCCTATTGCACCCGTCGGGCGCTCTCAAAACGCTTTACAAATAAGTATTAAACACACAAACACACACACACACACAGCTGCTTAAAAAAGGAAGAAAAAAGTGATGATTCAACACACAAAGGCATGAAACATGTTCAAAGAGTATGCATATTACATTGTTTAATTACAGACACACACACACACACACACACACACACACACACACACACACACACACACACACACAGAGAGTGTTCACACGTCTTAAAACTAAATGTCATCAGAAAGGTATAACAGGTCGATGCACAGGCATTTTCAAAAAAAGGTGCATTTTCAGACCAGTTTTAAAAGATTGAAAGGAGCGGGGGAGTGGTGGCAGAGATTGTGAGGTTTAAAAAAACAAAAAAAACCCTGTTCTGGTGACCTTTAACCTTTGACCTCTTTCACACAGCCCCCCTCACGACCTCCACCCCCCTCAGCTTCGGCGCTTCGTGGCAGGTCCTCTCAGGTGTCCCACAGGTGACAGTCTGCTTGTTTGTGGTTTGCCTGTCAGTCTGTGTGTGTGTGTTATCTGTCGGTCTGTCTGTGGTCTGTTTGTAATGTCTGTCTGTCTGTCTGTCTGTTTGTTGATCTGTGATCTGCCTGTTTTATATGTTGGTCTGTTGTCTGGTATTCTGTCTGTCCGTCTGTCTGTCTGTTTGTTGATCTGTGATCTGCCTGTTTTATATGTTGGTCTGTTGTCTGGTATTCTGTCTGTCGGTCTGTGGTCTGTTTTTCTGTGGTCTGTCTTGTCTTTTTTGTTTTGTTTGTCTGTCTGTCTGTTGATCTGTAATCTGTCTGTTTATGTGTTGGTCTGTTGTCTGGTATTCTGTCTGTCTGTCTGTGTTGTCTATCTGTTTTTCTCTGGTCTGTCTTTTTTTTTTGTGTTGTTGTTTTTCTTCTGTTGTCTGTTTATCTGTGATTTGTCTGTTAATCTCTTGCTAGTCTCTTATTCTGTCTGTCAGTCTCTTGCTAGTCTCTTATTCTGTCTGTCAGTCTCTTGCTAGTCTCTTATTCTGTCTGTCAATCTCTTGCTAGTCTCTTATTCTGTCTGTCAGTCTCTTGCTAGTCTCTTATTCTGTCTGTCAGTCTCTTGCTAGTCTCTTTTTCTGTCTGTCAGTCTCTTGCTAGTCTCTTATTCTGTCAGTCTCTTGCTAGTCTCTTATTCTGTCTGTCAGTCTCTTGCTAGTCTCTTATTCTGTCTGTCAGTCTCTTGCTAGTCTCTTATTCTGTCTGTCCACGTCTGTCTGTTTTGTATGTCTGTTAGTCTGTCTGTCAGTGCCTGACTGAATATTCTTGTTTGTAAAATGGATAGAATGTGTGTGTGTGTGTGTGTCTGTGTGTGTGGAATAAAAAAAGTTGGTTGGGCAGAATGTGTTTAATGCTGTTATGTTGTGTGAAACTATCGTCCATTTTGTCAGTTTTTATGTCTTTTCACTGAAATTAGTGATTTTTGTTCTTTTTTTTCCCAGAATTTGTTAACTGTGTAAGTGCTGACTTTTACTTGATTTTAGATATGATTAGGTACTATTTTAGTATGTAAGTATATATGTGGATACAAGCACACATGCATGCCTGCATGAACACACACACACACAGACAAACACGCACACACACACACACACATTGATTTTTCTTGCAGAAGTTTGCAAAAGGACAACACTTGTGTGTTGCCATGGGTTCTTTTTCAGTGCGCCAAGTTCCTGCTGCAAACTGGACCTTGCTTTATCGTCCCATCACAATGACTGGACGCTCAGTTTGATTTTCTAATTAGGGAGAAAGAGTGGGCGGGGGATAGAACCCAGACCCTCACTGTACTGGCGGATAAGCATCTTAACCATTCTGACATTCTTCCTCATCAATCAGTATAGACAAGTAAATGAATAAATACATGATTGAATTAATGAACAGATAAAAAGAGCGAATCACACTGTGTTTTCAGGAGCACGGTTTACAAGACAGTGGTGGTGGAAGACAAGGAGGAGGACAGCGGTAGTAGCCATGGCGACAGTTTCAGTCTGGTGGACGTCACCACGGATACCAACGACAAAGTGAAGATGACCATGACCCGATCACCCGTAGTCGACGACCTCTTCAGTGAAGTCAGTTTCTTTTTGGCAAATGTGATGGTGTGTTTTTGTTTGTTTGTTTGATCTTTTTCGTGATTATCAAGTATAGTCACCCTTTTCATGATGGTTGGTCTCCTGCTTCTTGTTTCTTCATCAGCTGTAACTCTCACGTTCTCTCACATATACACCAGCAGGCTTTTATGTCTATAACCATTTTTATCCCGCCATGTAGGCAGCCATTCTCCATTTTTTACAGGGGGGACACCGGGTACATTCTTGTCTCCAAAACCCACCGACCGCTGACATGACTTACAGGATCTTTAACATGCCTGTTTGATCTTCTGCGTGTGTGAGTGCATGAAGGGGGTTCAGTCGTTAGCAGGTCTGTGTATCTTTTGACCTGGGAGATTGGAAAAATTGTCCACCCTTTACCCACCAGGTGCTGTGACCAGGATTGGAAACATGGACCTTCAGATTGAAAGGGCAACGCTTTAACCACTTGGCTGTTCCACCCATCATTGGTAACGTTTGGGTTTCACATCAACACACCCACAGGTGATATGATAGTTGATAACATTTAGGTTTCACATCAACACACCCACCTCAGGTGATATGATAGTTGATAACATTTGGGTTTCACATCAACACACCCACAGGTGATATGATAGTTGATAACATTTAGGTTTCACATCAACACACCCACCTCAGGTGATATGATAGTTGATAACATTTGGGTTTCACATCAACACACCCACAGGTGATATGATAGTTGATAACATTTAGGTTTCACATCAACACACCCACCTCAGGTGATATGATAGTTGATAACATTTGGGTTTCACATCAACACACCCACAGGTGATATGATAGTTGATAACATTTGGGTTTCACATCAACACACCCACAGGTGATATGATAGTTGATAACATTTGGGTTTCACATCAACACACCCACAGGTGATATGATAGTTGATAACATTTGGGTTTCACATCAACACACCCACCTCAGGTGATATGATAGTTGATAACATTTGGGTTTCACATCAACACACCCACAGGTGATATGATAGTTGATAACATTTGGGTTTCACATCAACACACCCACCTCAGGTGATATGATAGTTGATAACATTTGGGTTTCACATCAACACACCCACAGGTGATATGATAGTTGATAACATTTGGGTTTCACATCAACACACCCACCTCAGGTGATATGATAGTTGATAACATTTGGGTTTCACATCAACACACCCACAGGTGATATGATAGTTGATAACATTTGGGTTTCACATCAACACACCCACCTCAGGTGATATGATAGTTGATAACATTTGGGTTTCACATCAACACACCCACAGGTGATATGATAGTTGATAACATTTGGGTTTCACATCAACACACCCACCTCAGGTGATATGATAGTTGATAACATTTGGGTTTCACATCAACACACCCACAGGTGATATGATAGTTGATAACATTTGGGTTTCACATCAACACACCCACCTCAGGTGATATGATAGTTGATAACATTTGGGTTTCACATCAACACACCCACAGGTGATATGATAGTTGATAACATTTGGGTTTCACATCAACACACCCACAGGTGATATGTCTGACAGGGAGGGATGACTGTCCAGGAAATCAGTGGGGAAGGGAAGACCATCTCTCTGACACTACACTGACACCACCAGAATGACAACACCTTAAAATGAGCAGCAAGAAATACCAGTTTTATGACGTGATGTTTGTGATTCTTCTTCCTCTTTTTCTTCTTCGTTCTGACAACATACTTCGTTTTCGGAGCGCGTTTGGCGCTGAGCAGACTGAGTCAACCAGGCATGTGTCTCTCTTTAGCAATGTCTGTAGTTGTTTGCTGTTTTAGGCATGTGTCTCTCTTTAGCAAAGTCTGTAGCTGTTTGCTGTTTTAGCTGTATAACTTCTGTCACATAATCAAGCCAGCATGCAGGCATGGAGATCCTTTGTCTTCTTGAGAATCACCTCCCTTTTCTCAAGTGTCACACATACACACACAGAGACAGACATGCAAACTGGAAGTTGGCCCTCCAGAAGACAAAGCATGGATGCCTAAAGGTTTGAGTTTTTTGGGTTATTTTTTTAAATGCATGCCAAAAACAGAAAACCAAATAAAAGAAAAAGAAAACTGTATGCATATGAGCGATGAGTTTAAATCAGTGGACTCAATTCTGGGTCAGTTCCCCACCCCACCACCCCACTCCACACTACACTCCATCTTCCCATTGCTTACTGCATTTAAACCCATATTTGTCTAGGGTTTTTTTCTTTTTCTTTTTTCTTTTTAATTTTGCTACTTCACCATGCACATTGGTGTGGACATTGAAGTGTGCATCATTACAGGTTTCTGTGGATTCCTTGGTGTGGACATTGAAGTGTGCATCATTACAGGTTTCTGTTTATTCATTGGTGTGGACATTGAAGTGTGCATCATTACAGGTTTCTGTTTATTCCTTGGTGTGGACATTGAAGTGTGCATCATTACAGATTTCTGTATATTCATTGGTGTGGACATTGAAGTGTGCATCATTACAGATTTCTGTGGATTCCTTGGTGTGGACATTGAAGTGTGCATCATTACAGGTTTCTGTTTATTCCTTGGTGTGGACATTGAAGTGTGCATCATTACAGATTTCTGTGGATTCCTTGGTGTGGACATTGAAGTGTGCATCATTACAGATTTCTGTTTATTCATTGGTGTGGACATTGAAGTGTGCATCATTACAGGTTTCTGTTTATTCCTTGGTGTGGACATTGAAGTGTACATCATTACAGATTTCTGTTTATTCCTTGGTAGGAATGTAGTAGAATGGTTAAAACAGTGGTCTGTCTGTACAGTATCTGTGAGGCTCTGGGTTCAATGTTAAAACAGTGGTCTGTCTGTACAGTGTCTGTGAGGCTCTGGGTTCAATGTTAAAACAGTGGTCTGTCTGTACAGTGTCTGTGAGGCTCTGGGTTCAATGTTAAAACAGTGGTCTGTCTGTACAGTGTCTGTGAGGCTCTGGGTTCAATGTTAAAACAGTGGTCTGTCTGTACAGTGTCTGTGAGGCTCTGGGTTCAATGTTAAAACAGTGGTCTGTCTGTACAGTGTCTGTGAGGCTCTGGGTTCAATGTTAAAACAGTGGTCTGTCTGTACAGTGTCTGTGAGGCTCTGGGTTCAATGTTAAAACAGTGGTCTGTCTGTACAGTGTCTGTGAGGCTCTGGGTTCAATGTTAAAACAGTGGTCTGTCTGTACAGTGTCTGTGAGGCTCTGGGTTCAATGTTAAAACAGTGGTCTGTCTGTACAGTGTCTGTGAGGCTCAGGGTTCAATGTTAAAACAGTGGTCTGTCTGTACAGTGTCTGTGAGGCTCTGGGTTCAATGTTAAAACAGTGGTCTGTCTGTACAGTGTCTGTGAGGCTCAGGGTTCAATGTTAAAACAGTGGTCTGTCTGTACAGTGTCTGTGAGGCTCTGGGTTCAATGTTAAAACAGTGGTCTGTCTGTACAGTGTCTGTGAGGCTCTGGGTTCAGTGTTAAAACAGTGGTCTGTCTGTACAGTGTCTGTGAGGCTCTGGGTTCAATGTTAAAACAGTGGTCTGTCTGTACAGTGTCTGTGAGGCTCTGGGTTCAATGTTAAAACAGTGGTCTGTCTGTACAGTGTCTGTGAGGCTCTGGGTTCAATGTTAAAACAGTGGTCTGTCTGTACAGTGTCTGTGAGGCTCTGGGTTCAGTGTTAAAACAGTGGTCTGTCTGTACAGTGTCTGTGAGGCTCTGGGTTCAATGTTAAAACAGTGGTCTGTCTGTACAGTGTCTGTGAGGCTCTGGGTTCAATGTTAAAACAGTGGTCTGTCTGTACAGTGTCTGTGAGGCTCTGGGTTCAATGTTAAAACAGTGGTCTGTCTGTACAGTGTCTGTGAGGCTCTGGGTTCAATGTTAAAACAGTGGTCTGTCTGTACAGTGTCTGTGAGGCTCTGGGTTCAATGTTAAAACAGTGGTCTGTACAGTGTCTGTGAGGCTCTGGGTTCAATGTTAAAACAGTGGTCTGTCTGTACAGTGTCTGTGAGGCTCTGGGTTCAATGTTAAAACAGTGGTCTGTCTGTACAGTGTCTGTGAGGCTCTGGGTTCAGTGTTAAAACAGTGGTCTGTCTGTACAGTGTCTGTGAGGCTCTGGGTTCAGTGTTAAAACAGTGGTCTGTCTGTACAGTGTCTGTGAGGCTCTGGGTTCAATGTTAAAACAGTGGTCTGTCTGTACAGTGTCTGTGAGGCTCTGGGTTCAATGTTAAAACAGTGGTCTGTCTGTACAGTGTCTGTGAGGCTCTGGGTTCAATGTTAAAACAGTGGTCTGTCTGTACAGTGTCTGTGAGGCTCTGGGTTCAATGTTAAAACAGTGGTCTGTCTGTACAGTGTCTGTGAGGCTCTGGGTTCAGTGTTAAAACAGTGGTCTGTCTGTACAGTGTCTGTGAGGCTCTGGGTTCAGTGTTAAAACAGTGGTCTGTCTGTACAGTGTCTGTGAGGCTCTGGGTTCAATGTTAAAACAGTGGTCTGTCTGTACAGTGTCTGTGAGGCTCTGGGTTCAATGTTAAAACAGTGGTCTGTCTGTACAGTGTCTGTGAGGCTCTGGGTTCAATGTTAAAACAGTGGTCTGTCTGTACAGTGTCTGTGAGGCTCTGGGTTCAATGTTAAAACAGTGGTCTGTCTGTACAGTGTCTGTGAGGCTCTGGGTTCAATGTTAAAACAGTGGTCTGTCTGTACAGTGTCTGTGAGGCTCTGGGTTCAATGTTAAAACAGTGGTCTGTCTGTACAGTGTCTGTGAGGCTCTGGGTTCAATGTTAAAACAGTGGTCTGTCTGTACAGTGTCTGTGAGGCTCTGGGTTCAATGTTAAAACAGTGGTCTGTCTGTACAGTGTCTGTGAGGCTCTGGGTTCAATGTTAAAACAGTGGTCTGTCTGTACAGTGTCTGTGAGGCTCTGGGTTCAAATGCTGGTCTTACCCTTCCTCCCAAGTGTGGAAAATCAAACTGAGCATCTAGTCATTCCGCTCAGACAAAAAACCTGACTTTCTGCTGTGCAGCAGGCACTTGGCACACTGAAAAACAACCCATGGCAACGTAAGTGGTGTCCTGTGGCAAAAATTCTGTAGAAGATATCCACTCAAGGCCTGACTAAGCATATTTGATTATGCTGCTTTTGAGGCATCTGCCTTGCAGATGTGGTGTAATGTATACATGGATTTGTCTGAACAAAGTGACGTCTCCTTGAGAAACGGAGACATAAACTATATTCATTCATTCCAGGGGACTGGCGATGGAGACACGACGCCCACCTCCTCCAGTAAGCCCCATGCCTCCTCCTCCCAGGACCCGCCCACTGCATCGTCCAGCCATGACCACGCCTCGTCCTTGACCTCCGCTGTCTCTCGTGCCACCTCTGACGCTGCACCGGCTGTCCTCGATGCTGCAAGAGCGTCTACGCAGCACCACCACGCAGACCGACTGATCACCACAGATCGCCTCATCGCCAGAGATCAGTGTGTAACGTCAAAGACCTATGGGGATGGGAGTGAAGCCACAGCTTCTCGTCAGTCTCCCAAGGAGAAGCATTCCTCAGACAGACTGATCGTGAAGGATCGTCTGATCACCGGGCGCAGTTCCCGCACAGACCCATTAGAAACCCCTCCTCCTGTTCCAGTGAAACGAAAGGGGGAGGGGCAGAGGGGAGAAACGCCAACGTCGCCCTCCTCCCAGCCCCAGGCTCCCCCGATCCCCCGACCTCGCACAGCGTCCATGAAGAAGGTCAGAGAGGACGGGTCCCCACCGCCCCCGCCCCTGCCGCGTAAAGTGCAAGAGGACCAGCAGCCTGAGACACCGCTGATCCAGTTTGAGTCGAACGAGGAAGGCGTGGATCAGTTTGACCCTCTGGCGTCCAGAGACTCCCCCATGCCTGTAGAACGAGGGAAAGAGACCGGGCCTGACGGCGGTGAAAGTGGACCACAGTCCTCCCTGGGTTTGAGTCCCCGTCCTGCGACAGTTTTCATGCGCAGTGCCACGTACCGTCGAGCGTTAGAAGACAGGCCTCTGTATCCAGATGATGGTCCTTTGGACAACAGGACGCAGGCGGCAGGAGATGACAAAGTCAGGCCTGTGGCGGGGTCCTCTGGTTTCGATCCTCTGGTTCCTGTGTCTACTCCTGCATCAGCAGCTTGGGGAGAGCAGCAGAGCGGCAGCACTGACACTGACTCCCACAAAGGTGTTGCTGTGAAGACAGGTGATGGAGTCAGAGATCCTGTGGCAGAGTTGCTGGATCTGGATCCTCAGTCCAGGGTGTTTGAGGCTTCAACCGTTGGTCCACATACCCCCCAGAGCACTGCGAGAATCGGTGTGCTTTGCGCGAATGGGATTGAACAAAGGCCTTCAAGCTCAGACAATGTACCGTCAAACCACTCAGCCCTAGGAAGTGGTTTGTCTGCAGTTTCCGGCGGCAGCGACCCCTTCTTTGATCCCACCACCACAACCTCCACCACCGCAGTCTCCTCTCCAGCTTTGGAGCTTCCTTCTCTCCACCCTCCACCTCTCGTCCCACGGCCACGCCCCCGCAACAGCGTCCAGGCGACGAAATCGGCTGTGCTAAACTCCACATCATCAGCCTCACCACATCAGTCGTTGTCTCCACCTGCTCGGCCGTCTCTGCCCCCGAAACCTTCTCCACACTTAACCCCACAGCGGCAGGAAGCCGACCCCTTGAAGGATTTGACAGGGGGGCAGCAGCAGCAGCACCACCACCACCACAGTAAAACTGACCCCGGTGCGTTGAAAGATTTGATGGGTCTGGACACTGGCGGTGGTGGGATTGAGGCCCCCATGTCAAAACCTGCCCCCGGAGAAAGGGGAAATCCCAAACCCATTCAGCGAGCGAGCGTGGCAGCCCTGATGAAGCAGTTTGACCGTCTGGGCTCGGAGGGTGCTGTCGCAAGGCCTTCGTCCCCGCTCCGTTCACATCTGACCCAGAGCCATCCTCCTGCTGCTGCTGCTGCTGCCAGGAAACAGTGGGAAACGTTTGAGTGACCTTTTTTTGGTGGTGGGTGGGGGGGGGGGGGGGACTGTTCCGTCTCAAGAGAAAGTGTGGAACACCCGTCACTGGCTCACTCTGCAAAACTGTTGGCGGTAACCTCTGCTTGTTCTTTATCAGTCATCGTTTTCCTGTCCCAGTGTCTGGGGGAAAAAGAACAAATTCCTGTGTTTTGTGTGCAAAGGTTGAATTTGAAAAGCTTTTCTTGAAGCCTTCTCTTTGTTTGTGTGCTTATGCTGTTGTTGTTTTGTTTTTCAATTGAATGACAATAATACTATTAAAATTTTAAAGATGAAAAGAAAAACCTGTTGTGGAGATGCACGGGGTTTCTGATATTTTGCCAATCTGGTAGGGGGGGGGGGGGGGGCAAGGTGGGGGGAGCAAGGGAGGGGGGGGGGCTTGCAGGGGGAGGGGGGGGGAGTCAAAGGAACTCATTTCCTCTGAACTCTAGGGGGTCCTCACCTGGTCCTGAGGGCAGCTCTAATGCTGCACCTTCTGATCAAGTTTGTTTTGCAATGTACTTACATTGAATACAAGGCAAAGCATACCTTCTAGTCCTAATTTTATAAAGCCCTGATTTCTGGAACAAGAAGTGACCAAGGGAAACAACTCTTTTTAGCAGACAATCCACGCATTGGACTGAAAAAGCTCTAAAGTAAGTTTTTCTTTTTTTTTCTTTTTTTTTTTATATGTTTATTCTAGAAATTTTTAAACATCACAGGCATCCATTGATGAACGTCGTTTCCATTTTTGTCCATTTTTCCACAGTGTCAGGGGTGCATAGTGTGCTGTATTATGTACTGTTTGAGGCACTCAGGGCCCTCTGTGTGGCTAGTTTACGCCATGTAAGTACTGTATATTGATAATAAGGATAATAATGATAACAGGAAAACTTGTGGAAAAAGTATGGAATTGTGTTTCATCATGTCTGCAGGAACCCTCCTGGTGGCTGTTGTGTTGGTCGTGTCATGGAATGGAGTGTATTATTTGTATTTGTATTTCATTTTTATCACAACACATTTCTGTGTGTGAAATTCCGGCTGTTTTCCCCAGGGAGAGCACATCGCTACACTACAGTGTGGTGGTCTGGATGCTAGTCATTCGGATGAGACCAAAAATCAAGGTCCTGTGTGCAGCATGCACTTAGCACATGTAAAATAACCAATGGCAATAAAAGGGTAGTTCCTGGCAAAATTCTGTAGAAAAATCCACTTCAATAGGAAAGCCAAATAAAACTGCATGCAGGAAAAACAAAACAAAAGAGTGGTGCTGTAGTATAGCGATGCGCTCTCCCCGGGGAGAGCAACCTGAATTTCACACAGAGAAATCTGTTGTGATAAAAAGAAATACAAATACAATGTGTGAGTTATGTTGTGGTCACTTTCTTCTCCCTCCTTTTTTTGGGACAGTTTTATTGTTTTATTTCTCAGTTATCTTTTGTGTCGTAATATATTATTCAAAACCCGGATGCATAGAGTATGTCATGATCCAGTGCATTTCATTTGTCTCTTGACTCTGGTCTGTGATAATATCTTAACGGATTCTATGAATGTATTGTGTATGCTTACGTGCATACTTTTCTGTTCGTCTTTCTGTGAACACGATGATGCATTTGGTATGTTTGTTGTGAACTATATCTTATATTTTCAGACCTGTCTTTTTTTCTTCCTTTTTTTTAAGATTTATTTTGTGCCATTCCTTAACATCTGTTTGAATATATATATGGTTGCTGTTCTCTGATTCTCTGTGCCATGGTCAGAGCACCTTGCTCCACTGTGAAAACTCTGGCTGAGTTAGTGCCTGCTTGTGCTGGGT
This sequence comes from Babylonia areolata, assembly GCF_041734735.1. NCBI lineage: Eukaryota > Metazoa > Mollusca > Gastropoda > Neogastropoda > Buccinidae > Babylonia > Babylonia areolata. The sequence continues at coordinate 498,886 of NC_134906.1, forward strand.
TTTCTTCTTCTTCTGTGTTCGTGGGCTGTAACTCCCATGTTAACTCGTATTTTCACGAGTGGGCTTTTATGTGTATGACCGTTTTTAACCCACCATGTAGGCAGCCATACTCCGCTTTCGGGGGTGTGCATGCTGGGTATGTTCGTGTTTCCATAACCCACCGAACACTGACATGGATTACAGGATCTTTAACGTGCATATTTGATCTTCTGCTTGTGTATACACACGAAAGGGGTTCAGGCACTGGCAGGTCTGCACATACATTGACCTGGGAGATCGTAAAAATCTCCACCCTTTACCCACCAGGCGCCGTCACCGTGATTCGAACCCTGGACCCTCAGATTGAAAGTCCAACACTTTAACCACTCGGCCATTGCGCCCATCATGTGCTGGGTTATGACTATGGTTATTTCAGAAAACCAGTGGACTGCAAGATGCAAGAGTATTATTTCTGATTGGGAAATTGTTGACATGTTTGCTGATTTAAAAAAAAAAAAAATTTTTTAATGACATACGATGAATTTATAGGGGAAAAGGTTGACATACTGATAATAAAAAAAAGTGACATGTAAGATAAAGTTATATTTTTAGAATACAGATTCATAAACAGATATGCTAAACACAGTATCACGTATAATGTGTTTTATATCCAGTGACCTAGATTGTATGAATACCCAATTAAAGGGAAGCAGATTTTTATTTTTTATTATTTTTTTTTTAAGTACAAATGCTGTTTTATTTGCTTTTTTTAAAGTAAAGTGAAGCAAACACCTTCGGGGGAAAGGACACCTCCCTTCAGGTCAGTGGTCAGTGGAATACGTGTTTTGGGTTTTTTTTAAGTGGACTGTCAGTTACTTATGTAATTACTCGTAGTGAAATAAAAAGGAATTGAAACAAGCCTGACAAACATGTTCAACTTTGTTGAACTTACTGATTGGATTATGATTGGATTATGATAATGATTATGATGATTTGATTAGTTGTAGTATTACAGCTACTGTTATTATTGTTGTTATTATTATTATTATTATTATCGTTCTCTTATAACCATTTTATAATAATAATGATAAATAACTATAATAATCTTGTTCTTTTCTTTTTTTTTTAATTTGTTGGTGTTGTTTGTTGTTTTTGTATGGTTATTGCCACAGTTCAACTAATTTAACATCACTGGTGCCTCCCGGTTTTTGGGTGTTTTTTTTATTGTTCGTTTTATAAAGTATGCATGTCGTTCAGTGACCCGACCACTTGGAATGCACTGCCTACTTGTCTGACAAATACACCAGCTTTAACTTAGTTCAAACAGAATTTAAAAACATACTTTTTTTAGCAAGCTTTAAGTGAACATAACGTTCTTTGTGCTGTTCCTATCCCTGCCACTGTAGAACACTGACATGGGATTGTGACAAAGTCAGAGTTAAACTTAAAATAAGTTGATTGAAGACGGTGACTTGAATAACCAACAACTGTTTGTTTTTTCTCTGTGCATGTGCATGTGCGCACATGTATGTGTGCGTTTCGTGAGAATTTCTTCCAAAAAAATTGCCCTTTATAATTAAATGTTTGGGTTTTTTTGTTTGTTTTTTATCATATTGATGGTATTGGTAACATTCAGATCACAATCATATCATGCTGGACTGATTCTCTGCCTCATCTGCACCTTTGCTTTTATTGTGATGATTATGATCCGAGATTCCAATATCGTAACTGTGCCACTGTCGTTATATTATACTATTTACCTTATAATCATGATGATTATGGATGGTGCTGCCTGGTCAGCAACAGTTTGGAAAGATGTGAATGATGACGTACATACGCATATTATCAAATGAGGTTGTATCATCATCGTTTTGACAGCTATCATATAGTGACATAGAACTTTTCTGCACATACTGCACGTTACCAAATGAGGTTGTATCATCATCGTTTTGACAGCTAACATACGGTGACATAGAACTTTTCTGCACGTACACATGTTATCAGATGAGGTTGTACCATCATCGTTTTGACAGCTATCATATAGTGACATAGAACTTTTCTGCACGTACTGCACGTTATCAAATGAGGTTGTATCATCATCGTTTTGACAGCTATCATATGGTGACATAGAACTTTTCTGCACATACTGCACATTACCAAATGAGGTTGTATCATCATCGTTTTGACAGCTAACATACGGTGACATAGAACTTTTCTGCACGTACGCATGTTATCAGATGAGGTTGTACCATCATCGTTTTGACAGCTATCATATGTTGACAAGGAACTTTTCTGCACGTACTGCACATTATCAAATGAAGTTGTATCTCATTGTTATGACAGCTATCATATGGTGACAAGGAACCTTTCTGCACGTACTGCACATTATCAAATGAAGTTGTATCTCATTGTTATGACAGCTATCATGGTGACATAGAACTGTACCTCTCAGAGTTTATTGTTCAGACATGCAGGTCTGTATGTCTGTCACATGCCACAATGTCCAGCCACCCCCACCAGGGGCCGTATTCAAGAGAACATCATGCCTGAGGGTAAATGTGTACCTGCCTGAGGCAAGGCAAACTACCCCAGGGTGAGCACTATGCAGTATTTATGAACACAAGAGTCTACCCAAGTGTCTACAAACCTGAAGGCAATGTACCCTTACTACCTGCCAAGGGTGACTGCCCATGAAGCAGAGGTAACTATGGTGGATCCTTTGGCAGCATTTTTCTTTCTTTTTTTAAAGGGAAAGCAGGCGTGCTTTACGGATAGCACATGTTTTGCAAACTCTCTCGACAATGTTCCAAGCTGTGGTGTGATGAGAAGTGAAACTGAGAGCATGTGCAGACGGGAATCGTCGGCATTTTCAAAAAAGACGAAGGGTTAGCTGTCTGAGCAAACCGCATGTGTCTTGAATACGAAGATAACTTCTCCTTCAGGTAAACTGTACACGCGGGTCCCAACCATGTCAAAGATAACTTGCCTGAAGGCAAAATGAATTTTGTCTTGAATACGGCCCCAGACCTCCAACCCTCACTGTTTATCCAGGTTGACTGGCGCATCCATTTCACAATGAACCCTCACTGTTTATCCAGGTTGACTGGCACATCCATTTCACAATGAACCCTCACTGTTTATCCAGGTTGACTGGCACATCCATTTCACAATGAACCCTCACTGTTTATCCAGGTTGACTGGCACATCCATTTCACAGTGAACCCTCACTGTTTATCCAGGTTGACTGGCACATCCATTTCACAGTGAACCCTCACTGTTTATTCAGGTTGACTGGCACATCCATTTCACAATGAACCCTCACTGTTTATCCAGGTTGACTGGCACATCCATTTCACAGTGAACCCTCACTGTTTATTCAGGTTGACTGGCACATCCATTTCACAATGAACCCTAACTGTTTATCCAGGTTGACTGGCGCATCCATTTCACAATGAACCCTCACTGTTTATCCAGGTTGACTGGCACATCCATTTCACAATGAACCCTCACTGTTTATCCAGGTTGACTGGCACATCCATTTCACAGTGAACCCTCACTGTTTATCCAGGTTGACTGGCACATCCATTTCACAATGAACCCTAACTGTTTATCCAAGTTGACTGGCACATCCATTTCAGAATGATACTTGGTCTTTTCTTGTGTCTGGTTTTTCCGGGGGGGTGAGGGGGGGGGGGTGTTCATATTCTGTTAATGTTTGATGCAAAACCTAAGGTAGGCTTTCAAGGTTTGATCAGCGTGTTGGGTATATCATGAAACAATAGTGCAAATGCATATCATTTGTTGGGCACTGCATCTTTTAGCTAAATAAAAAGTATCCAAAAAGAAAAGGAAATGAGGTTTTCAGTGAGCAGGGTTTTTTTTGTAATAACACCAGTTGGCAGAGAATTCATTTAGTCTGAAATTTATACTTGTTTTTTTGTTTTGTTTTTGTCAACAGCAGATGTGGCATAGCATATGTGGATCAGTCAGCTTGTTTTGACACCATGAAACTGAAAGCTGAAACTGGTTATGTACACATGTGCCATGACATTTAAAAAAAATCTTTTGGTGCATTAATTTTTGTTGTTTTCGTTGTAAGTTTATCCACTTTTAACACCGTTTTGATTGCGAGCCTTGATGAGAACGTGACGCAGATGTTTGTGTTCGTGCTTCCGTGCGTTGTTTGTCGTGAAGTTTGGATTGCATTTGACTTTCCACATTGAGGTGCCAGGTTCAGGTGTAAAGAGTTGTCGTTTCCAGCCATGCTGAGAGCATTGTTGGTATGGTCGAGTTCCACCTGCCCTTTGGGGCAAGAACTATTTGTATTTGTATTTCTTTTTATCACAACAGATTTCTCTATGTCAAATTCAGGCTGCTCTCCCCAGGGAGAGCACGCCACTATACTACAGCGCCACCCATTTTTTGGTATTTTTTCCTGCGTGAAGTTTTATTTGGTTTTTTTCCTATCGGAGTGGATTTTTCTACAGAATTTTGCCAGGAACAACCCTTTTGTTGCCGTGTTATTTTTTTTTACATGTGCTAAGTGCATGCTGCACACGGGACCTCGATTTATCGTCTCACCCGAATGACTAGCGTCCAGACCACCACTCAAGGTCTAGTGGATGGGGAGAAAATATTGGCGGCTGAGTCGTGATTCAAACCAGTGTGCTCATATTCTCTCACTACCTAGGCAGACGTGCTACCTCTAGGCCATCACTCCACACATGGATCACTCCATCTATGGATTGGCAGGTGGTGTCCTAAGTACATTAAATCAGAACAGGCACTACTGAACTCCACCGAAGTGACTCAGCTGCAGTGCAGGGTCTCCTCTGGTGTGTGGCCTCCTGGCAACCTAACATCGATGCTGTCCTGTGAACTACCGACGCTGTGACTGCGACAGATGAAGCTGGGCGTGGCTGTGTATGGGGGACTCCAAATGAGCGGCATGGGAGTAATGCCAATGAAACGGTGCAGATGATGGGGCAGCAAAAAAAAAAAAAACCTAACAAAAATACTACGGATTGGTGGCATAGCGGTAATATATGTTCACTTAGGAATCAAACAAATCTGACCACATGGGGTCGAATTCCACACCCGTCAGTATTTTCTCCCCTTCCACTAGACCTTGACTTGTGGTCTGGATGCCAGTCGTTCAGATGATTAAGCAAACCCCTGTGTGCAGCTTGCTCTTAGCACATCTTAAAGAACCCACAGTAACAAAAGGGGTGTCCCTGGAAAAATTATGAGGAAAAATCGACTCTAGTACTGGAGAAAAGAAATCCACTCTATTAGACGTGTATGCATGTGATTAAAAGCCTGACTATTCGAATGACACAGGAAACAAATGATGTGCACCAAAAATCAGCTCTATCCAGGTAGGCAGCCTTTTGTGCAAATGACTTCATGTCTGCAAAGCAATTAGAGTTTGGCCTTTGATGGGAGATACATGTTATGTATAATTATAAGTATCAATGATCATAACAGTAATAATAAATGTACTGTTGTCCATCTCCACACTACCAGAATCCTCGTTCTTATGCATATCTCCGGTGTGTGAGCTGTCCAGTGCTTCTCTCGGTATACCGGTGGTTGTTTCAAGGTGCGCTGGTTGTGAAGTGTTCTCTTGAACAGTGGAGCAGATGGTGCCTGGAATAATCGTATATATATGTATGTATGTATGAAAACTTTGAGAGAAGTTGATTATTATGGATTAGAAAATGTGTCTTCTGTTATAAATGTTACGTGTGAAAGCATTCTTTACTCATTATTGAGAGAAGTTGATTATTATTGTTCAGCAAATGTGTCTTCTGTTATAAATGTTGCGTGTGGAAGCATTCTTTACTCATTATTGAGAGAAGTTGATTATTATTGTTCAGCAAATGTGTCTTCTGTTACAAATGTTGCGTGTGGAAGCATTCTTTACTCATTATTGAGAGAAGTTGATTATTATGGATCAGCAAATGTGTCTTCTGTTATAAATGTTACGTGTGAAAGCATTCTTTACTCATTATTGAGAGAAGTTGATTTATTATGGATCAGTAAATGTGTCTTCTGTTATAAATATTACGTGTGAAAGCATTCGTTACTCATTATTGAGAGAAGTTGATTATTATTGTTCAGCAAATGTGTCTTCTGTTATAAATGTTACGTGTGGAAGCATTCTTTACTCATTATTGAGAGAAGTTGATTTATTATGGATCAGTAAATGTGTCTTCTGTTATAAATGTTACGTGTGAAAGCATTCTTTACTCATTATTGAGAGAAGTTGATTTATTATGGATCAGTAAATGTGTCTTCTGTTATAAATGTTGCGTGTGGAAGCATTCGTTACTCTCGTTACTCATTGCAGGATAAAGCAAATATGGCTTCCAGTTCTAATATAAGCATTGCATGTTAAAGCATTGTTTACTTGTAAAACTAAAAGGATAAGGCTGTGTGCCTTCTGTTGTAAATGCTACGTGATAAAGCATTCTTCATTTGTCAAAGGATTAGGCAACATGCCTTCTGTCGGAAACATTACACCTTGAAGCATTCATTTCTTGAAGGATCAGGCAATGTGCCTTCTGTTGTAAATGCTGCGTGATAAACCATTCTTTGTTTGTTAAAGGTTTAGGCAGACATGTCTTCTATCAAAAACATTACATGTCAAAGCAAAGCATTCTTTATTCATTAAAGGATTAGGCAAATGTGGGTTCTATCAAAAATGTTACATGATAAAGCATTCTTTACTCATTAAAGGATTAGGCAAATGTGGGTTCTATCAAAAATGCTACATGATAAAGCATTCTTTATCATTAAAGGATTAGGCAAATGTGGGTTCTATCAAAAATGCTACATGATAAAGCATTCTTTATCATTAAAGGATTAGGCAAATGTGGGTTCTATCAAAAATGCTACATGATAAAGCATTCTTTACTCATTAAAGGACTAGGTAAATGTGCCTTCTGTCAAACATGAAATGATAAAGCTTTCTTTATTTGTCAAAGAATTGGGCAAGTATGCTTCCTATCAGAAACGTTACATGTTACAGCATTTTTTTCTTATTAACACGACAGGTTTGTTCATTTTTGGTACAATATGTGTACAGGGTTGTGTACTTTCTTCAGCACTGTATTTGCGTATGTTATATGGTTTGCTGTGTTATATGGTTTGCTGTGTTATATGGTTTGCTGTGCATTCTGAGTGCTTTCACATTTTCTTCACATTGGAATTCTACACACATGTTTGTTGTACATTGATGTACAGGTTTTTTAAAGCACGGTTTTGAGTGTGTATTACTGACAAAGATTTTTTTTCTTTGATGAATATTTATATAGATTTGTTTAGTTGGTGCGGATTATTGCATATTTTTTGGTATGTGTGTGCATGCATGTGAACAAGCATTGCGTTGACTTCCCAGGCTTGGTTTATTAATCCATAACGTTTTGGGGTAGAGAAGAGAGTGAAACGAATACAAAAAGTGTTCAGAATTTCTGGGCTTCCAGAAGTCCTCACTACAATGCATCTTCATCAATCTGAATGGAAACGATCCCATCAGAATGCGTTCAGCTGGACTGAAAGCAACAAGATCTGGAACTGGATCACATCAGAACAGTGAATTGTACGTCAGTGAGGCAGCTGAAGAATAGCTGTTTCCCCCTTCGAGAACATACAGGGATTTATGGGCTTCCAGAACACCTCACTACAATGCATCTTTATCAATCTGAATGGAAACGATCCCATCAGAATGCGGTCGGCTGGATTATAAGCAACAAGAACTAGAACTTGATCACATCAGAACAGCAAATTTGACAGTGAGGCAGCTGAAGAATAGTTATTTCCCATTTCACGAACATAGGAATTTCTAGGCTTCCAGAACACCTCACTACAACACATCTTTATTAACCCTTTCGCTGCCAGGAAAATAAGATTTAAGTGAAATCTATTTGCCAGGGTTTTTTCACAAAAAACGGGTATAAGTTTTCAAAAAATTCTGTGCTCTTTGTTATTGGAGAAAGACCCATAAAAGTATATATTTTCTGAAAGGTAAATGAATAAAGAATACAAAACACATGCTGTTTTCCCATTTTATATATTTTTAGTGACATGCTGTTGTTTTGAAATCAGTGTTTTGTTTTTTGTCACATTTTCAACTTGTTCATTACAAACATTAGTCAGGTAATTTGCACAAAAACATCATATTTTCTGGACAAAATCATACTAGAACAACCACAATATATATATATATATATATATATATATATATATATATATATATATATATTAAGAGATAGATACACAATACATTGTGACTTCTCCAAGTGATAAGATGGATGTGAGGCCACGCCCCCTCAGTCTCCACCCCCCTCCTCTTCACCCCTCTCACTGCGTGCCAAGAATATCGCTCTGCTGCTAATTCGGTCATCTGTTGTCTGCTAACATCTGTACAGCCGGCATCACTCACTGACAGTCGCATCTTGGCCACTCTCTTGATTACTCCCTTTATTTTCTATCAGATCGTCCTATAAATGTTCATCACTATCTTCTCCTTCGAATTTACGCTTCAATTCTTTCTGAGCATCAGCTAAAGAAAGAAATCATGGTTGATTTAGTTCGTCACGATCGCATGTCTTGAGCACGGCGTCAGTCCGACATTTTGTTGAGCGAGCGAGGAGAGAAGTCAGGCAAACACTTGGACAGTGACCCAACCAAAACGTTCAAATAAAGGACTGCTTCATGACGTAGATGGGGTTTCTAGCTATGAATAGAATCTAGAGAGATTCCCCAGGCTAAAGCTACCACTATTTTTGCCAAGGAAGTGAATGCAAACCAGGGAAAAGTCAGAATATTTCGATGACGAGTTATCTCATCATGCAGGCAATAAGCATACATGCTTGCCATGATGAGTTATCTCGTCATGCAGGCAGCCTAGGGGTTAATCCGAATGGAAATGATCACATCAGAATGCGGTTGGCTGGACTATAAGTAACAACAACTAGAACTTGATCACATCAGAACAGTGAATTGTACACCAGTGTGGCAGCTGAAGAATAGCTGTTTCCCCCTTCAAGAACACACAGGGATTTCTGGGCTTCCAGAACACCTCACTACAATGCATCTTTATTCATCCGAATGGAAATGATCACATCAGAACAATAAATTGTACGTCGTGTGGCAGCAGAAGAGTATATATTTCCCCGATAGAGAACACACTCAGGGCTGACGTTGAGGACAAAAGAAGATGGAGGAGGAAGAACCGTACATGACTGCAGCAAAATCCCAAAACACGCCTTTCTTTGCTGGTGGCAGAATGGTTAAGATGCTTGTCTGCCACAACACAGACCGTGAGGGCCTGAGTTTGAATCCTGCTCGCACCGTTTTCCCCAAGTTTGACTGCAACATTTTACTGTCTAGTTACTCGTATCAGATAATAAACCGAGGTCCCGTATGCACCACAAACTTGGCACACTGAAAAAGAACCCATGGCAACGAGAGTGTTGTCCTCCGGCCACATTATATAAAAGAAATCCACTTGGATAGGTACACAAAAGTATATGTTTACACTCAAGTCCTGACTAAGCGTCTTTGGTTATGCTGCTGGTTAGGCATCTGCCTGGCAGATGTGGTGTAGCGTTTATGGATTTGTCCGAACGCAGTGATGTCCCCTTTGAAAAACTGAAACTGAAAATTCTTTGCTGCAGCCGCTAGCAGCCCGGTCTGTCTGCCTGCTTTGGCATCTTGTGATCGATGCGGAAATCAAATGGTTAGAGCGTTCAATAGACCGCAGGAGAGTTCCGCAGCCATCTTGAATCATGCGCATGCGTGTTTGATTTTACTCAAAATCGCAAGCAATGCCAAAGGCAATCGACAAAGGCAAAAGCAGCAAACATGCTTTGTCCCCCATTTCTTCAGTTGATAGCCAAAAATCGAAGAAAGAACCCTTCTGTTTCACATGTTCTGCCTCTCTCGATCGCCTTGTTGCTCGAAATTTTGGAGAGCCAATCAACTTCGAGAACACGGATCATGTGACGTGCCTCTGTGAGTCATGTCAGCACGGAACTTTTACCTGAGTTCCCTGAGTTCAATCCCTGTCGCAACTGATGGGTTAAGGCTGGAGATTTTTTTAAATTTCCCACGCCATGTGTATATGCACGCAGAATATCAAATTTGCACTTAAAGAATCATGTACTCCATGTCAGCATTCAGTGAGTTATGGAACAAAAAGAATTGTGTGAATCCCTCCCTGGGCCAACACCTGCTTGTTTACATCTCGGTTTGGTGGCCTTGACATTGCCTTCGTGGATAGCACATATAAAAACCAGCATCCATTTGGATCAGTTTCCATTGTACATATGTTTTTGTTTGTTTTGGAGTGTGTTTTTTGTTTGTTTGAAGCACTAGCTATGTACCCTTAGTGCAGTGCATTTGATTTTTGTGTGCCCTCATGCGTGATATATATATATATATATATATATATATATATATATATATATGTATGTGTGTGTGTGTGTGTGTGTAAGAGCCAGCGTCCGTTATAATCAGTTTCCACTGTGCAGAATATGGGTTGCTGTGTTTGTTCAGTTTGAAGCACTACCTATGTACCTTGAGTACCCTGTGCACTTGATTTGTGTGTACATGATTGTGTGAAAGGTGTACTTACTTATTTAAGGCACCAGATTGTTTGGTGGTTTGTTTTTCTTTTGTTTTTCACTCTTTTGATCAACAGTGCACTGTACTAGAAACTAGTGTAGATTTTCATTTCATGAATTTTTGTTTGTTTGTTTGTTTTTTTGTTGTTGTTTTTTTGTTTTGTTTTGGTGTTGTTGTTGTTGTTGTTTTTAACGTTTCGTTAGAGTTTATTGATAGTGGTAATTCTGACAACAAAAGTCAGGATATTTTTTTCTTTCCTTGATATATGGCTTTAGGGAAATCTGTATATTTATCTCTCTCTCTCTCTCTCTCTCTCTCTCTCTCTCTCTCTCTATATATATATATATATATATATATATATATATATCTCTCTCTCTCTCTCTCTCTCTCTCTATATATATATATATATATATATATATATATATATATATATAATTCTTTTCTGGTGCAGCTTTATGGTTATAGCTGTCGCCTTTGAGGAGCAAAGTAATTTTGGGTCTTGAGAGGTGCCTTATGACCTATAAACATATATACTGACACTTTTTCGAAAGTAAATTTGGATCATAAATGGTGCCTTGTTACCTTTAAACATATATCACACTTTTTTCAAATGATATTTCTTTTTAAGATGTGTTGATTTGTTTTGTTTTTTATCAAGATACAATATGTTCTTCGTGCAAATTCTGTCTGTGATAAATGCGGTCTCATGAATTTTTACTGTCAGGGGTTATCACTAATGCCTTTTGCATGCTCTAATTTTTTTTTCTTTAGATTGAATACAGACTCAGAAATTTCAAGGCTCAGAGTTGTCATGAAGGGATGATTCATGCTGTGCCCGCTGTGTTCCTGGCATTGATGGGAGTCTTTCTGCATTTTACGCATTTCCTTGTTGATGTTTTGACCATTTTGTATTGGTTTTGTTTTTGTTTTTGCCCATTCACCCCACCAGTGGCAGGCCTCACATGTCTCCCTGAACCCTGACAACAAATGTTTTTTTAGTCTTATAGTCAGTCCCACCTGTGTGTAGGTGTCTGAAGTTCTGAGGTGTGACAGTGTTGGTCAGTTAACTCATTCTGCCCCATAGCTACATGCCTGCTACACCATAGCTACATGCCTGCTACACCATAGCTACATGCCTGCTACACCATAGCTACATGCCTGCTACACCATAGCTACATGCCTGCTACACCATAGCTACATGCCTGCTACACCATAGCTACATGCCTGCTGTACCATAGCTACATGCCTGCTACACCATAGCTACATGCCTGCTACACCATAGCTACATGCCTGCTACACCATAGCTACATGCCTGCTACACCATAGCTACATGCCTGCTACACCTTAGCTACATGCCTGCTACACCTTAGCTACATGCCTGCTGTACCATAGCTACATGCCTGCTACACCATAGCTACATGCCTGCTGTACCATAGCTACATGCCTGCTACACCTTAGCTACATGCCTGCTACACCATAGCTACATGCCTGCTACACCATAGCTACATGCCTGCTACACCTCCCCTGGACCAGCACTGTATGAGAATATTCTTACCTGGTCTACAGGGGAAGTGATCTTGGTTGCGAGTTAACTCGTATCTGGAGTTATCTGGAGCAGAATGGGTTAATACTTGGTACCCCTCCTCTGTATGTGGGATACTGGGGGGTCTTCCAGTTTAAATAGCATCCCCGCCTTCTGGAAAATCTGTGCTAGAAATTTCCTCTTTTCTTTTGCTCTCTTTGTTTCTTTCTCTCTTTGTTTTTCTTCCTCCTTCTTTGTTGTCTCCTTTTCCTGCCTTCCCAGTCCATTCCCCTTTCTCTTTTCGAGCAGGTCTCGACACTGTTTTCCATAGTTTATAACACACTGTCTAAACTGTTTTGTTCTGGCAACTAGGTGTTGAAATTGTGAGCACTGTGATGGGCACTAGCTGCCCATTCTGCAGTGTGATTTGCCTTTATGGCCTTTTTATGTATTTTTGTTTGGCTTTGAAGTTATTTTTATCCTTTTTTTTTACGATTTTTTTGTGATACGGGGATGATAGATGAAGTGGAAGGGTTGGCGTCCTCGGCACGACCTAGTCATGTTTGCCCTCAGGAGTTAGATGGTTAGAAAAATGTGTCATGAACTGTGTTACGTGGGTTTGTCTTGGTAGTTTTTTTTTTATTGTGAAGATGTGACACTTTTGTGTTGACGTGGCTGAGCACTTGTATGGTCTGGCAGTCCTTGTAGTTATGGCCCAGTGTGTGCGTTCAGCTGGACTGTCAGCCACAGTGAACTTGGTGCTCTCATTCCTCCATCCAGCTGCTCTTCATTTTCTGTGGACCAGCCGTACAAGTGCTCAGTGCTGTGCTGGAGAGAAAGACTTCATTCACAAAACTAACACATCATCAGCTCAGTCCTCTTGAGAACAGAGGTTTAAAAAAAAAAAAAAAAAACAACCAAACTTGGTACACTACTTGGAGTTTCCCAGTTACTTGGAATTGTTGAGTTGCTTGAAATGTGCTGTTTATGGTTGTTGTTTTATGTGTTGTAGGAGAATGTGCTGTTTATTGTTGTTTGATGTGTTGTAGGAGAATATGCTGTTTATTGTTGTTTGATGTGTTGTAGGAGAATATGCTGTTTATGGTTGTTGTTTTATGTGTTGTAGGAGAATGTATTGTTTATGGTTGTTGTTTGATGTGTTGTAGGAGAATGTGCTGTTTATGGTTGTTGTTTGATGTGTTGTAGGAGAATGTGCTGTTTATTGTTGTTTGATGTGTTGTAGGAGAATGTGCTGTTTATGGTTGTTGTTTGATGTGTTGTAGGAGAATGTGCTGTTTATTGTTTTATGTGATGTAGGAGAATATGCTGTTTATGGTTGTTGTTTTATGTGTTGTAGGAGAATGTATTGTTTATGGTTGTTGTTTGATGTGTTGTAGGAGAATATGCTGTTTATGGTTGTTGTTTTATGTGTTGTAGGAGAATGTATTGTTTATGGTTGTTGTTTGATGTGTTGTAGGAGAATGTGCTGTTTATGGTTGTTGTTTGATGTGTTGTAGGAGAATGTGCTGTTTATTGTTTTATGTGATGTAGGAGAATATGCTGTTTATGGTTGTTGTTTTATGTGTTGTAGGAGAATGTATTGTTTATGGTTGTTGTTTGATGTGTTGTAGGAGAATGTGCTGTTTATGGTTGTTGTTTGATGTGTTGTAGGAGGGGCAACAGGGTTGTGCTGGTTAGTCATTCTTCTTCACCGTTTTGTAAATTTGAATGTGGATTCTGTTGTTTTAAGTAATTGCCAACATGGCAATAGCCTTGAGATGGCCTTTGTGGTTGGCGAGGTTCCAAGCACCATAGTTAGTTTTTTATTTGATTTTGTTGCTTTAAAATTCAGTTTTGCCATATGGTCTTGCCATATGCCGATGCTGATGGATAATTTCATATGCACCTGTATCAAAATCAGCTATTTAATAGCAGTAATTCACTACAGTAATTGCCTAGAAAAAAATATCACTTCAGTAATTATGCAAGCAAACAAATATTTCATTTGAATATGCAAATGGAAAACATAATGAATTAACTAATAAGAAGATGTCAGCAGATACCATTTACGATACACCACAGTTTATGCCTGCCAGTAAATTCAGAACCAAGTTCAGTTTTTGATATTTCTGCTTATTCCGTGCTTGTTGAACACTTTTATTACTATTGTGAGCCTCAAGGAACCCCTCATGTTTTGTACCTTGTGCCACTTCTTGCTGTACAGTTGCAGCTGCGTTAGAGCCCTTCAGAAATTGTCTGGTTTTTTAATCTTATGTTTCTGAATGCTGTTCATTAAGCTGTTATGGAACCTGCAGCTGCATTAGAGCCCTTCAGAAATTGTCTGGTTTTTTAATCTTATATTTCTGAATGCTGTTCGTTAAGCTGTTATGGAACCTGCAGCTGCGTTAGAGCCCTTCAGAAATTGTCTGCTTTTTTAATCTTATATTTCTGAATGCTGTTCGTTAAGCTGTTATGGAACCTGCAGCTGCATTAGAGCCCTTCAGAAATTGTCTGGTTTTTTAATCTTATATTTCTGAATGCTGTTCGTTAAGCTGTTATGGAACCTGCAGCTGCATTAGAGCCCTTCAGAAATTGTCTGGTTTTTTAATCTTATATTTCTGAATGCTGTTCGTTAAGCTGTTATGGAACCTGCAGCTGCGTTAGAGCCCTTCAGAAATTGTCTGGTTTTTTAATCTTATGTTTCTGAATGCTGTTCATTAAGCTGTTATGGAACCACTTGGAATCTAAAATATGCATATTAAACGATTCCCACAACAACTTGATGCATCCATGAAATCTAGAGTTCATGCAACAACAACCCAGAAAAAAAAGATTTTTTTTTTAACAAAAACGGGTCTGCTACACCCACTGCACGTGGTGAAGGTGAAAGCAACAGTGTGTGTGTGTGTGTAAACAAGGGTAGGCTTGAAAAAAGCTGTGCCAACTATAATGACAGAATCATTATCACATTGGCAATATTGCACTGGTTCTTAGTGCTGCAGCCTTGCGGGGTTGGTTAGCCTTTGGGAACCATCCCAACGCCAACTGTCCCAAAACCCTCTTGGCCGAGAGAGAGTGGAGCTTTGACTTGGGCAACGCACTCTCCACTATATTCAAATTCTGGCCCAGATAGTCGGAAGAGCAGTTACCTCCTCTGCTGTTCTCTGCTGGTCTCAGTTGGACATGACTATCATGCATTTCAATCTTTAAGAATCACATAGTGAAAAGGCAGTATACCAAAGAGAAGTAATCTGAGAAAACATTTATTACTTATGTTCTTCCACATATTTTTCAGTCAAGTCTGAATCATGACTTTAAAAAAATTCCCATATTTGTATGTGTGCTGCTTATTAGTGTGTGTGTGTGCCTGTGTGTTGAAATTAACAGCATGCTTTTAAAGATATATGTATAATGAAATGATTCTCATTTGGGAAATTATCTGATTATCATTGGCAGTTTGTATCTCATCAGACTGGCAACAATTCGCCCACAGTATTGAGCAGTTAGATAAACAATACTCAAAATTGTGTTGGATTTAACTTATCTCACATGTGTGTGTGTGTGTGTGTGTGTGTGTGTTTTCTTCAGTTTCTTTTCTCATTTCGATGTATATGGGTGTATAAATGCTTGTATGTGTGTGGTATGTTTGTGCGTAGATGTGCATTTAACACACATATGATTCAATCGGCACTGTACAGAGAATTTCACAACTGTATGTAACAATTGCAAACCATTGAATGGACTAAACTGTTAACATGTTTATGAAAAATCATTGTGTATAACTAATTGCCAAATTATTTATGACACATTTTGATGTGGTTTACACTTTTCATTTTCCTTTCTTTTCTTTTCTTTTTTTTTCTTTTTTTCTTTTTTCTTTTTTTTTTTTTTCTTTTTTTTCTTTTTTTTTTGTGCTCAAATTTGTGTAAATGCTTTTCCTTTATTGACTTTTGTCATTCTCTGATAACCATGTATTTATTTATTTTTCCCTTGTGGGATGCCGGGGGTCTTTCAGTATAACTAGCTTCCCTGCCTTCCGGAAATTCCGTGCCTGTAATTTCCTCTTTTCTATTGCTTTCCTTATTTCTGTCTTTTTTTTTTTCTTCCTTCACTGTTGTCATTTTTCTGCCTTCCCAGTCCATTCCCCTTTCTTTTCTTTTTTTCCAGCAAGCCTTGACACTTTTTCCCCCTGGAATATTTTTCTGCAGTCTATGATGTACTATCTGTGCTGTTTTGTTCTGGAGATAAGGTAGTGAGATTGTAAACATTGGGACGGGCACTAGCTGTGCTGTTTTGTTCTGGAGATAAGGTAGTGAGATTGTAAACATTGGGACGGGCACTATCTGTGCTGTTTTGTTCTGGAGATAAGGTAGTGAGATTGTAAACATTGGGACGGGCACTAGCTGTGCTGTTTTGTTCTGGAGATAAGGTAGTGAGATTGTAAACATTGGGACGGGCACTAGCTGTGCTGTTTTGTTCTGGAGATAAGGTAGTGAGATTGTAAACATTGGGACGGGCACTACCTGTGCTGTTTTGTTCTGGAGATAAGGTAGTGAGATTGTAAACATTGGGACGGGCACTAGCTGTGCTGTTTTGTTCTGGAGATAAGGTAGTGAGATTGTAAACATTGGGACGGGCACTAGCTATCCATTATCGAGTGCTATTTGCCTATATGGCCTTTTTATGTGTTGGGGTTTTTTGGGGGTGGGTTTGTTGGGGGGGGGGGGGTTGTTTGGTTTTTTGTTTGTTTGTTTGTTGTTTTGGAAGTTGTTGGGTTGTTTTGTTTTGTTTTTAATGATTTTTCATTTTTCATCTTCTTTTATATCTGGATTAATGAAGCAGAAGGACCAACGTCCTCAGCAGAGACTAGTCTTATTTGCCCAAAACACTTTGAGCCCAAGGGAGTTATTGATGCAGGAGGGAAAAAAAACACAGAAAAATTTTCTGAATCTACTGACTGCTGCTTCTTCCCAATTAACAGCTGTGGACACAGGAAAAAATACTTGTTAGTTCCCTTTGCTTGAGGTTCATGTATATGTAGGAACGTGGTGACGATGAAGTCTCCCGTCGGACCGACAGATTAGTAGACAGGCAGGCTTATCTGTCGGTGTGTGTCCTCATTTGGGAGAAGAGGCCGATTCTGGATGCGCAGCACTTCCCACAGGTGTTTCAAGGGAAAACGTCTCCAGAAGTTGAGCCCTTCTTCCTTGGCTCACGCTTCTCCTTAATGGCCAGCGTTCTCTTGTTTTTCAAACGTCTTTATGCCACTAGAGCACAACATCTTCCAGCGAGAGCGGTCAAGGACATCAGTTTCCCAGGAAGCGATGTCTATGTCACAGACTTCAAGGTGTCCTTGAAGCGCTTGCAGGGTCTTCCAAGTTCGCAGTGGCCTTCCTTCAGCTGGCCATACAGGAGCATCTTCGTGATCCTGCTGTCTGTCATGCGGACAACGTCTCCTGTCCAGCGTAGCTGGCACTGGATCAGCAGGCTTTCGATGCTGTTGCAGGCCGCTCCTCTCTAGGATCTGGAACATGTAGGAACATGGACACCATTTAAATGATGAAATGATTAACGACGTCTGAGCGTTGCCAGGGCATAGGGTTCAGTACGTTCAGGAGCTTAATGGTTAAGATAGTATATCGTGAACTGTATTTTGCTGGCTTCCCTTAATACACATATTTCTTTTTCATAGATTTGACACTTTTGTGTTTTACGTGGTTGAATGTTTATATAGTTTGGCAGTCCTGATATTGCCCTGTGTGGCTGACTGAACTAAAAACAACAATGTCCAATCTGTGATTTTCAAAAATCAACAGTTTTGTTTGCTTGTAGCCTTGTAACTATTTCTTTGGTGATTCTTGATTTGTAACCGTGTGATTTAAAACGACATGAAGTATCAAAACCAACATTTTTGTTCGCTGATATCCTTGAAACGATTTCTTTTTTGTGATTCTTGATTTGTAACTTTGTGGTTTAAAACGAAATGAAGTATCAAAACCAACATTTTTGTTCGCTTATATTATATCCCTGTAACAATTTCTTTTTGTGATTCTTGATTTCTAATTGCGTGATTAAAAAAGAAATAAAATTCCTTTTTGCTTTATATCATTGTTTGGGTTTTGTCGGAAAGAAAGAGGGGGATGTACCGTATATGAGGCCACCTGAAAGAGGAGACCCTGCCATGCAGCCAAGTCATTCAGGCAGCAGGCTGTTTAGTCATGCTTGTTGTATGTTAATCTTTTGCCTTCTTCATCTTTCCCTGCACTCTATGTTAATGTACTTAGCTTTTGTTATGATTTTGTTTTCATTTGTTTACTTATCTTATTATTGTGATTAGTAGCAGTAGTATCATTACTATGAGGAGTGATGGCCTAGAAGTAACGCGTCCGCATTGGAAGCGAGAGAATCTGAGCGCACTGGTTCGAATCACGGCTCAGCTGCCGATATTTTCTCCCCCTCCACTTGACCTTGAGTGGTGGCCTGGACGATAGTCATTCGGATGAGACGATGAACCGAGGTGTGCAGCATGCACTTAGCGCACGTAAAAGAACCCACGGCAACAAAAGAGTTGTTCCTGGGAAATTCTGTAGAAAAATCCACTTCGATAGGAAAAAGAAATAAGACTGCACGCAGGAAAAAATAGAAAAAAAAAAGTGTGTGGAGCTGTAGTGTAGCGACGCGCTCTCCCTGGGGAGAGCAGCCCGAATTTCACACAGATCTGTTGTGATAAAAAGAAATACAAATTATTATTGTTGTTATTGTTCTTCTGGTAGTTATCATTATTTTATTTGTTTATTTATTTGCTTAATTATTTATGTATTTATTTACTTATCGTTTATTTGACTCAAGACCAAAGCTCGTTGGGTTACGCTGCTGATACTGTGTCATGAACTGTTTTGTGGGTTTGTCTTTGTGTTGTTTTGTAGATGTGACAGTTTTGTGTTGACGCGGTTGAACATTTGTATGGTTTGACAGTCCTGATATGGCCCTGTGCGGTCGGCTGGACCATAAGCAACAGGAATAAGTCATAGTTCTGCTGAGTGGTGCACTGATTGCCATGTTCTTTTGCAACAAGAACAAGTCATAGTTCTGCTGACTGGTGCACTGATTGCCATGTTCTTTTGCAACAAGAACAAGTCATAGTTCTGCTGACTGGTGCACTGATTGCCATGTTCTTTTGCAACAAGAACAAGTCATAGTTCTGCTGAGTGGTGCACTGATTGCCATGTTCTTTTGCAACAAGAACAAGTCATAGTTCTGCTGATTGGTGCACTGATTGCCATGTTCTTTTGCAACAAGAACAAGTCATAGTTCTGCTGATTGGTGCACTGATTGCCATGTTCTTTTGCAACAAGAACAAGTCATAGTTCTGCTGAGTGGTGCACTGATTGCCATGTTCTTTTGCAACAAGAACAAGTCATAGTTCTGCTGACTGGTGCACTGATTGCCATGTTCTTTTGCAACAAGAACAAGTCATAGTTCTGCTGACTGGTGCACTGATTGCCATGTTCTTTTGCAACAAGAACAAGTCATAGTTCTGCTGAGTGGTGCACTGATTGCCATGTTCTTTTGCAACAAGAACAAGTCATAGTTCTGCTGACTGGTGCACTGATTGCCATGTTCTTTTGCAACAAGAACAAGTCATAGTTCTGCTGACTGGTGCACTGATTGCCATGTTCTTTTGCAACAAGAACAAGTCATAGTTCTGCTGACTGGTGCACTGATTGCCATGTTCTTTTGCAACAAGAACAAGTCATAGTTCTGCTGATTGGTGCACTGATTGCCATGTTCTTTTGCAACAAGAACAAGTCATAGTTCTGCTGACTGGTGCACTGATTGCCATGTTCTTTTGCAACAAGAACAAGTCATAGTTCTGCTGACTGGTGCACTGATTGCCATGTTCTTTTGCAACAAGAACAAGTCATAGTTCTGCTGACTGGTGCACTGATTGCCATGTTCTTTTGCAACAAGAACAAGTCATAGTTCTGCTGAGTGGTGCATTGATTGCCATGTGCTTTTGCAACAAGAACAAGTCATAGTTCTGCTGAGTGGTGCATTGATTGCCATGTTCTTTTGCAACAAGATCAAGTCATAGTTCTGCTGAGTGGTGCACTGATTGCCATGTTCTTTTTGGCTGTCCAGTCCTCACGTTTCCAGCGTGTTCTTCTGCACCTTCTTTCTTCTTTCTAAATTCAATTTATAGTCACTTATACTCCTTGTTCCGGGCCGCCGAGGGGTGTGGGGGTGGAGGTGGACGGGAAGAGGGGGAGGGGATCTTGCTTCTAAAACCCACCATGGAACGCTAACATGGATTACGGGATCTTTAACATACGTATTTGATTTGCATGTGTATACACACGATCAAAGTGGGATTCAAACACCAGAAGGTCAACACACATCTGTTGACCTGGAAGTATCAGTATCAGTAGCTCATGGAGGCGTCACTGCGTTCGGTTCGAACAAATCCATATACGCTACACCACATCTGCCAAGCAGATGCCTGACCAGCAGCGTAATCCAACGCGCTTAGTCAGGCCTTGAGAGAGAGAGAAAAAAGATAATAATAATAATAATGAGATAATAATAAGAAGAAGATCGGATAAACCTCCACCCGTCCTGACGTGACCGGGACTCGAACCCGGTACCCACAGATTGGAAGTCCAACGCTTTGACCACTTGGCTTTTGCTGGCGCCCCTCACAGTTTATTACGTATAATAAGATGTGTGTGTGTGGGGGGGGGGGGGGGGGTGTAGATATGAGGGCAAGACGCTGTGATGCTCCCAAGCCTCGTTCCTCAAATCAGGGATCTACCTCTGGTGACCCCCTTCCTCAGTGACACTGTCAGTGATCACACACACACACACACACACACACACACATATGCACGCACACACACAAATACACACACCCACATACAGAGATGCACTCGCGCGCGCGCGGACACACACACACACACACACGCACGCACGCACGCACGCAGTGAAGAAAACAATATTCTTTTGGTACATTCAGTTTGATTGATGTACAAATGTTAAGAGCGGAAGTGACGCTGTCATGAATGCATTTTCATGTACAAACCTCTCTGAAAAAAACCCAAACAAACCAACAATTATAAACCCTGTACCATTTATCTCCCAAACTTACACATGAATGGTGATTATCTGAGATCTGATATAACTGCTTATTTGAGACACAGAGAGAGAGACAGAGAGAGGCAATATAAAGGAATCCCCATCAGTATGAGAAATCAACGAAGTTTGTGTCAGGAAAGCAAAATACGTAAAAGCACAATCATAGCTCAGCTGCTGACGGGAGGTAAAGTACACACATTGTTGTTCCTGTCATGACGTTTCTTATGCTTCCCGCTTTTCATGTCGCCGCTCGCCTCCGGCGATTTCTGTGACTTGACCTTGACCTTGGAACTGTCCTTGACCCCGTTCTTGTCTTTCTCCTCTGACCTGACCTTCACCTCGGCGGCCTTGTCCGCAGCAGAACTGTCAGATTCCATAGGAGGGGGGTTCTCCACCTCTTCAGCAGCAGCATCACAGTCTTGACGGTCCGTCGCAGGGCTGTGGAAGCGTACGACCTTGTCCTTTCGCCTTGACCTCGCCTGCCCTTTCGACCTTTGAGATTTGTCTCGCTCTCGTTGACAGGAAATGGGTTTCTGCATCCGGTCGACCATTTCTTGAATTTCCCCCGGCGGAAGACGATCGAAAGCGGGCGCCCTTGGCAGACCGATGTTGAAAGCCGGGTAGTAGTCGTAGAAGCGTGGTGGGTATCGCTGACTGAGAGGCTGAGGCAGAAACTGGGTGGTTTTGCCGAAGGGTCGCGGGGTGGGGGTGAAGATCGAGGTGGCTTTGTAGGAGTAGATGTGACGAATGTTGCCCCGGGTCAGACCTTCGTAAGAAACGGAGAAAGCCATGGCTGTGGTTTGGTGGCCAAGATGTTTCTGAAAGATAAGTAAATGATCTGTCAGTATCATATTCTTCATACATCTATAATACATCTATAATAATGTTGGCATAGTAGATTTTAGCATCCTAAATTATTGCTACCTATTGGTTACTTTTCCATGGTTTGTGGGACGAAAAAAAACAAAGAAACAAACAAGGTGGTGGCACGTTAGTTCAGTGACTGAATCCGCATGAAAACTGAGTAAAATAGCTTACAAAATAAGAGTCGTAATCCACTGAAAATGGGTTACAACATCTTCTAATGGTAGGTATAACATCATTTCATGCATGCACAAAAATTCCTGGTAAAATAGATGCAATAATTTAGGATGCTAAAACAGGACTTCCCGCATCCAGGAGTCATGACCTGGGAGCAGCCCGGCCCCCTTACAGTGTAAAGATTCAAGGTTGAAACAGCTGACTGAGGGGGGGGGGGGGGGGGGGCTTCTTCTCTGAAGACCTTGTATTGTCTAGCTGTCCCTAGAGTTTCTTGTCGCTTTACTGTGGACACATGACCCTGACCTAGCTGACTAAGAATGAAGCGAGGAACTCGCGGGGGTTTGGTTATTGCAAGGACTGGGGCAGGGTTTGGACCACTGCTCTAAAAATACATGGAGAGCTCATTGGCTAGGAAAGCTGAAGCCAACTGGACGACATTCTGACACTCATAATTATCTGGCTGTCAATCCGTTGAGAAGTCATCTAATTTCACCCTCATTTGCCCAGTTTCTCCCAACTCTCCATTCATTCACATCTCCCGCCCCTTCTAACCGATAATACTCAATTGTATTCATAAATACTTTAACAAAATATCTTCAATCACCGAAATGTGTGACGGGGCATTAAACAAATTCCTCCTCCACATCAAGTAATTACAATGTCGAGACTGACCATCCGGATGTAGCCCTTCCTTTTTATTTATGCTTTTTTCCTCATAGATCCCATACTAATTTTCAATTGATTAATGACTGAGTATTTTGACCGATGATGGATGTTTTCCGTATATTTATTGCCTCAGATACATG
This sequence comes from Babylonia areolata, assembly GCF_041734735.1. Classification (NCBI taxonomy): domain Eukaryota; kingdom Metazoa; phylum Mollusca; class Gastropoda; order Neogastropoda; family Buccinidae; genus Babylonia; species Babylonia areolata. The sequence continues at coordinate 521,998 of NC_134906.1, forward strand.
TATAGATAGATGAATCTGAGAGAGAGAGAGAGAGAGAGAGAGAGAGAGAGAGCACAAACAGGATACTAAAGCTATAGGAAACGAAAGATATACATAAACTATAAGAATTTCATATATACAAAATTTACTGAAAAGGCGGAATTGGGTTATATAAACAGGTAAATAAAGTTGTTTTTTTAATTGAAATATGATGATGATGATGATTATTATTATTAAGGTACTAAGGAAAATGGAGGACATAATGGAATGAACAAACTCAGATCTGATGCATAATAATAATTATACAATTGAAAATAAAAATGAGAAATTAAAAACAGACTTACTCGAACAGAAAGCTGGCCTCAGCCTCACGTGTTGGTGACCGTACTTACTGAGAACAAAACGTGTCCTGTGAAAACCTCCACATGGCTGCGTGGAGTTGCTTGGTCGACAGCAGGCTTCAACAATTAGCACTGCCTGGGACAATCGCTTTCTCCGTGAATGTTTCGTTTCGTGTGTGTGTG
>NC_134906.1:542500-590000 GCF_041734735.1 Babylonia areolata
GTGCTTGCAAAAGCCACCCTTCCCAGCATCTTCACCATCCTGATGCAGTCCCAGCTTCGCTGGGCTGGACACGTGGCGCGCATGCCAGACCATCGGCTGCCCAAAAGGCTCTTCTATGGCGAGCTGCAACAAGGGAAGAGATCACACGGAGGTCAGAAGAAGCGCTTCAGAGATACTCTGAAAGTCTCTCTGAAAGCGTTTGATATCAACCCTGACTCCTGGGAGGAATCTGCAGCGGACCGTGACAAATGGCGCACTGCTGTGCACAAAGGTGCCAAGTTGTGTGAGGCCAACAGGACTGCTGCAGCTGTTCAGAAGAGGCAGGCCAGAAAGTCACGGGCAAACAAGCTCCCTGACAATGATATGCCTGTCTTTGTCTGCCCCAACTGTCAGCGAACATTTCGTGCGCAGATTGGACTATTCAGCCATCTGCGCACTCACAGATAGATTCATGAGCATCCCCCCCCCCCCCCCCCCCCCCCCCCCACCACCACCCTCCCCCCATCCGGATGACGACGATGGTCATCATCGATCTCGATGGACACACACACCGGAATGTATGGTCTATTTTGAATCATGAAACATGTGCCAAGAACAGACAAGGGACTGTACTGTTAGTCATCATTCAATTTTTTTTTAAAAAGAAGAAAAAAAAAGAGAGCATGGTTAACCATCAGCAGTATGCATGCACTGTAACTCTCTTAGCAGTACAAAACTCAAACCGAAGGAAAGTGAGAGATGTGCTATACCTACAAAAACGCCACACGCATTCCCGGCAGGGTAACTACTGGACAATATGACTCATGACTCTCACAAACACAAAACTCAAACCGAAGGAAAGTGAGAGATGTGCTATACCTACAAAAATGCCACACGCATTCCGGCAGGGTAACTACTGGACAATATGACTCATGACTCTCACAAACACAAAACTCAAACCGAAGGAAAGTGAGAGATGTGCTATACCTACAAAAATGCCACACGCATTCCCGGCAGGGTAACTACTGGACAATATGACTCATGACTCTCACAAACACAAAACTCAAACCGAAGGAAAGTGAGAGATGTGCTATACCTACAAAAATGCCACACGCATTCCCGGCAGGGTAACTACTGGACAATATGACTCATGACTCTCGAACACACAACTCAAACAAACGAAAAGTGAACACCACACAATTCACATCTGTAAAAACACCTCACACATTATCTTCTTAAAGCACAGTATAGTTAAAGTTTATTAGGCATTCAAAAAAAAGAAAAAAGTGTGCTGGGCGAACAAGAACAGTCTTTTTTTCACACAGTACATTTTCATCCATGTCATTATCAACAACAAAAGCTTAGAAAGCCATCTTTGAAGATGGTGAGATACATTTTCACACAGATAACAGTGATAAGATTTGACGTATTTCTTTCATAAAAAAATGTGTTCCAGTGACAAGATATAATCTTCAGAATGATGATAAAAGAATTTTTTTTTGAAAATTTCATTGCCAACAGAAAGAAATAATATCCATAATGACACAATGCAACAGAGAAAAAAAATGGCATCCATAATGATACAAAGCATTAGGATGAGAATCAAGGTTTTAAAGACATTTGGATTGTGTGTCTTTCTCCGTCACTGATTCAAAACTCAGGCACTTCACATTGTGCATATGGCTTTTTCCTCTGGCAACCAGTTTCTGCTAACAAACACAATCAGTTTGTAAATACACGCATCGTGAAGACCTTAACAATCACAATACAAATAATAGGTTCAAGAAGAATCTTGCTGCACTGACTTGAATAAATGAAAGCAAAAATCATCCACCTGAACAATATCTTACAAATGCGTTTAATGTTTCAAATAATCAGATTCAAGATGATCAATAGTATGGATTATACAGTACATCAATTTGTCGATTAGTTGAGGAAAATAACACATCCACAAAATGCAATTTTGTTCCACAAATTTAGCCATTAAAATATCTATTTTACAAATCACAGGTCTACAATAGAATGTCAACCAAAAAAAAAAAAGAAAAAGAAAGAAAATTGTGAGGGTTGGGGGTGGGATATGTAGATGTCTGGGGCCTCTTCATTGATACAATTTTCAAAAAAGCAATGTGCTTTTAACAAACATTGTTACAAATAGTAATAGTTATAAGTGCGTTACATTTAAAAAAACATTTTTTTTTAATTAATGATTTGGCTGAAAACAGTAAAGTGAGCAACAAACTGACTGAACACACAAACCTGGCTCATCAATCTGCTTCCACTCCAACACAAAACATGCACAATGGCATGTTTCAAACTTGTTTGCAAGACTGACTTTTTTCTTCTTGTACAACTTCCTTTCAAAGAAAAAATTATTATCAACATGCATGCTACCAGGGATGGCAACAGTGGTTGGCAGTGTTAACAGAAAGAGCAGCATTGTCTATACAAACATTACTCATCTTAAAAAGCTTAGAAGTGTTGAAAATGGGACGTGCAAGCTTGCTTCTTTCAACCATCTGTTTTCCATTCCAAATTCTTTCAATATATTTTCTCATTCCAACATGAAACTTAAAGCATGCGCAAGAAATAAACTGATCTCCTGAAGAACTTGAACAGGTGTCAGAAATAAACTGATTTCATGAAAATTCTATTCCACCCAGTCATTAGAATTTCTGGGATTGGAGATGAGTTCATTATTTTCTTTTCTTGTGTTTGGCAGCCAACAACATCCCCTCCATAGACCCCTCCACCCTCTGCCTCCCCTCCCCCCAACCCCCATCCTAACACACCTTCCTGATAAACAGGAGCGCTTCTGGACTTTCTGCTACGTTTTTGCTTTAGTTTTCTTCCACGTCAATATAAAAGATATTCCTTTGAATACATCTGCTGAGAAGCAGTTATCATTGTGTACAGGTTTTTGAGCATTGTGTATATTTAGATGTTCTCTGTCCATCCTTGGATGGTTCTGCAGTCATCTTGGCTGACAGCAGTAGCAATGAAATAAATCACCATTTTGCACTTACCATGTGCTATGGATATAGCAATGAAATAAATCACCATTTTGCAGTTATCATGTGCTATGGATATAGCAATGAAATAAATCACCATTTTGCAGTTATCATGTGCTATGGATATACCTGGCTAATGAAGCTTTGCAACTGAACATTGTTTTTTGTTGTTGTTTTCATGTCTTATCTGTTTTGACCAAACGAGAAGATCTGTTCTTGCCAAACCAATCAGGTACAGCAAACTGAAACCATTGAGGAGAGAAGGCATCGATTTGCATTGTTTGCAGGGAGGTCAAGTGTAGAAGTTGAAAGGCCAAAGTAATGGAGACTAGGATATCTAAAGTGGGTACTGGGTTTTGTTTCTTCGTTTATTTTATTCTGCATCAGTTTCAGTCACGTACAGCTACACTGCTGCTCTCCACTGAGCGACAAACAATTGACAGGACGTAGCATGACGCTGACTGACACACACTGCTCTCCACTGAGCGACAAACAATTGACAAGACGTAGCATGATGCTGACTGGCTGACACACACTGCTCTCCACTGAGCGACAAACAATTGACAAGACGTAGCATGATGCTGACTGGCTGACACACACTGCTCTCCACTGAGCGACAAACAATTGACAAGACGTAGCATGATGCTGACTGGCTGGCACAGACCCATCACTTTTCCTGTCAGATTAAAAAACTCTTACAGCATGTGGAATTGAAACCAAGTTTGTCACCTGCTGACCCTCTGCAGAATGATGGCGAAGAGAAAGCACTGTCTAGAAGAAGATACTGATATGTCTCGTTCATCTTGACCTTTCTTTTGCAACCACATTCCAGTTCTAGAAGTGGTACATGGTGCATGCTAGATGTTTTCTTGCTTCATAATCTACACAGCTTACAAATGATGCCATCAACTGCAGGATTCATACTGTGTCTATACTGTTCCACTGTATATATAAACGTGAAGAGAAGGTTCAGATGCCAGTGTATCTTCAAATAGTATTTTGATATATATTGAAGACAGAAAAACATTGAAAACATGTTTGTCAAATGGACAACAACAAAACAAAAAACAGAATCATTCACACACCTTAAGAGCTGTCATGGACAAAAATTGATCTATGGCTCACCATACTGCATTCAAAATGAGTAACTGGCCTTTTTTTTCAAAGACAAAACTTTTATTATCAATGAAACAGGACATAATTTCATAGTATTATGAAATGAACAAATATAATTGCCTTTTGGAAATGGTTATTAACTCTCTCTCTCTCTCTCTCACACACACACACAATAATTTTGTATCTTTATAACCCACTGAACACTGGGGAGGTCACAGCCTCATCAGGCTTTCCTGACAAAATGATGCAGAAAAATGCTGACAAAATACTTACATCAACTGGGTTTTCCCCCTTCCAAATTGACATGTGTGGACATGGCCAGAAAGACTGTAGAAATTAATTCCCTTTGATTGTGGCTGATGCATTATGTAGGAACATGGAAACCCCGTTATAAGGAAACACATTTTGAGTCCAGAGCAATGTTTAAGGGCTGGGTGCTGTGAGTTAACAGATACACATTCAACCTTGACGCCCAGAGCAATGTTTGGGGGCTGGGTGCAGTGAGTTAACAGATACACATTCAACCTTGACGCCCAGAGCAATGTTTGGGGGCTGGGTGCAGTGAGTTAACAGATACACATTCAACCTTGACGTCCAGAGCAATGTTTGGGGGCTGGGTGCAGTGAGTTAACAGATACACATTCAACCTCTTCAGCCTCACTCTCTGCCATGTACATATACACCAAATAATATTCGCTTTTTTCATTCATTCATGCTTTAATCCAAACAATCTCAAGGATCAACATTCTAAATGCTTCATTCTGAATGTTTTGTTTTTATTAAAAAAAAAGAAAAAAAATGAAAACAAGGTCATTGTAAGACACAAATCATGACATATAAAACCCAAACACCACACACACACACACACAGATAACAAGAAAATGAAAGAAAAGAAGAAAACACACATGCAGGATGTCACCATAGTACCGCATCATTGTATAAGCTGCAGAGGTTGAAGCTGGAGTAAAAAGTCGCGGCTTATGGACCAAACTTTATGGTACTGATATTGTGTAGCTGGTCAAAACATCTGCTTTGTTTGAAACAAGAAACCAAGAACTTCTGATGTCTTGAGGCTGACTTTGTCAGCAGACATTCCTTGATTGACAGTTTGTGAAAAAAATCCTCATGATTTTTTAAAACTATATATATATATATATATATATATATATATATTTTTTTTTTTTTTTTTTTTTTTTAAACTGATCTTAATCTTTAGTTCATCCAAAAATAACACACTGTTTCAACCAGGAAGAAAAATAGTTCCAGTGCACAGCAATATTTTCCATCTTCACAACACACTTACAAAGATAAAATCACAATGTAGATTCTCAGATAGATTGACAAGAGAAATAGACAACAACAAAAGACAAACACCAGGAGTGGTGGGGGGGGACCAAAAAAACCAACAAAAAACAACAAAGGAAACAACCACCTCCCAACAAGCAACAACAAAACTAACAATCTGCAGGCACACAGTGGCATACCACAGGGTCAAACAGGATGGAAACTATATAACAAAAAATTGTACAAGTAAATGTAGCAGATGAGCAAAACAACAACAATCACAACTCTCTCTCAAGAAAAGACAAAAGAAAGAAAGAAAGAAAGACAAAAAGAAAAATAACAACAAAATCAAAATGTAACACACACACACACACACAAACAACCCCACAACCACAAACAAATGCAAGAAAAAAATCATTAAACAACCAAAAGTTGCTGAACAACAAAAGCACACTGCAATGGCAATCACTTAGCAACTAGGAGATCCATGTTATTAAAAAAACTACAGCACAGATACTTTATAATGAACACATCGACAGCTCTAAAGAAAAAGACATCAAGAAGTAAAGATACTTCTAGAAAGCAAGCACAAGCCAAATGCTTTGACAAGCAGGATCACAAATGAAGTCAAAGAGGACACTGCTTATAAGAGACTTCAGTTATTTTTTCCAGCTTCTGACCGGGAAGAAATGTTCCACAAATATCAGGTTCTCTCATTCTGATTTGCATGAAACCAAACCAAACCAAACAAAAAAAGAAATTAAATGATGTAGATGATGTGAAGGTTCTATTTATTCTCTATTCATCTTCAGAGGATGACAAACAGGAACGGACAACATTAGAAACAAGCAGCTGAACACACACACACACACACACACACACACACACAGAGGCATACACAGATACAGACACACACAAGCACACACTGTCTAATATCACACATGTAAAAAAGATGTAAAAGAGCATGGGCACTACCAACATACAAACACCTCACACATGTGACACGCACAAATGTTCTTGTTAAAACTTTTTTGATTCTCCGTCCATTTGGAGATGTGTCATTTCAACTTTGCCCAGCGTTACAGTTTATATGCTGGAGAGATTATGCTGCCTGAAAAAAAGAAAAAAAAAAAAAAAAGAAAAAAAAAGAAAGAAAAAGATTATGCTGACTGCAGTTATATCATGGTCATCATCCTAAAACAGGATACGTCTTAATATGCTGCATACACACCATTAAACAATAAAATCATGAGCAAGCCTCTTAAAGCGGTAAAGCGTTTGAAAGCACAGGTGGTCACTAAACTGGCCAGCATCTGGACGACCCAGCTCACCCTCATTACTTGTTTCCAGCTCTTTCACCTGTCTTTCTGTCTTTGTCACACTGGTGGTCACTGAAACTGGCCAGCATCTGGACGACCCAACTCACCCTCATTACTTGTTTCCAGCTCTTTCACCTGTCTTTCTGTCTTTGTCTTTGTCACACTGGTTGCACATCAGATCAGTCTCCCTACCTGAATCAAGCACAGGCAACATAACCTGAATCAAGCACAGGCAACATAACCTGAATCAAGCACAGGCAACATAACCTGAATCAAGCACAGGCAACATAATTACCTACATGTAAATACTCAGCTGACTGACCACACATGAAGAATCAACACTGGCACTCTGATTAATGACCTTGAGATGCACAAGGTCATCAGTGTGCGGCTGAAAGCTTGCACAGATTTTCTGAAACAGTCGCCTGGACATTTTCTCCTTTTCTTAATGGGAACAGGCACTGTGGACCTGTGTAAAGACATGAGCTGAAACAGTTGCCTGGACATTTTCTCCTTTTCTTGATGGGAACAGGCACGGTGGACCTGTGTAAAGACATGAAGCGGATGATGGCAACAGGCACGGTGGACCTGTGTAAAGACATGAAGCGGATGATGGGAACAGGCACTGTGGACCTGTGTAAAGACATGAAGCGGATGATGGGAACAGGCACTGTGGACCTGTGTAAAGACATGAAGCGGATGATGGGAACAGGCACTGTGGACCTGTGTAGACATGAAGCACAATGACTGCAACCAAAGGCTGCAGAGTAGGGAGCTGCAGCGTTCCAGGATTATCTGTACACGGCATTATTCCGAAGATAACTGCCAAGCTACAGTGGGATATGCTGGTCACAAGTCTGTACACACATCAAGTGTCCTGTCATTGACATAAGAAAAGATGCAGGGATAGGGGGATGTGATAGCTGTCGAGTCTAACAAGAACGGAGGATCTTTCATCCCAAAATAAAACTACAAAAATGCTGTCAACACCACTCTCAAATTGTACACGGGCATCCTTCAAATAACAGTGAACAAACCGAACATTAAAATACTAGAAAGTAAAAATCAAGTAAAATGATACAAGTTGTACTGCTTTTAAAACGTTCAAATCAACCACACAATAAAACAAAAAATAAATGCTGTAATGCACTCCAACAGACATAAAAATAATCCCATTCAACTCTATTTTTTGAAATAATATGCTTTATATCTCTTTCATACGTGGCAGAAAACAAAACCATAACAAACAAATAAAACTCATTCACTATATCAAGAAGCAAATGATGATCACACAAAACAGAAGGTAAACCTTAAAAGAAAAAAGACAAAAGAAAAGAAAACAGCCGTTTACAATAGAACACACACACACACACACACACACACACACAAAGCCAGACATGCATGCATCAATAAAAATCACACAGGTAAAAAAGGTAAAATGCTTTTGATCATTAAAACACATGCACATGGATGACAACAAAAAAAAAAAAAAAAAAAAAGCAAGCTCCACAGCTTCAGTGCTTTTCTTATTCCAGTTACTAGGGGGAAAAAAAAGTTGGAAAAGAATGCTACTTATTAGCACAAAGATCAGAGAAATTTGAAATTGTTTTAAAAACCATGCACCAGCTGCAGCGACTTAACATTCATGTCAAAATGAAGAAAAATAAAATATTGCTGATTTCATGATGAGTACAATCATCGACTGCTGCAGGCGATTTGAATTAATTTCAAAGACAAAAAAAGCACAGACAGACCCCCCCCCCCCCTCCTCCCCCGCCCCTTACCTCTCACAATCCCTCCCTTTCAACAGAATCATCCAACAAAATCTATACACAATAAAATAAACAATTCACAGAACAATTACATAAAGGAAAACACACCACCCACGCCTCCGCAGAAGACGGTGACTTGGAGCCACTGCCTCTGACCGCTCAGCTGCGTTACTGGTTTGGACTTCAGGAGGCCTGGCCCCAGTAAGCATTCTGACATACATAAAAACAGCATCAGTATCAGTATCAGTAGCTCAAGGAGGCGTCACTGCATTCGGTCAAATCCGTGTACGCTACACCACATCTGCCAAGCAGATGCCTGACCAGCAGCGTAACCCAACGCACTTAGTCAGGCCTTGAGAAAAAAATTAAAAAAATCAATTAAAAAATTTTTTTAAAAAGTTAATATAAATAAAATAAATAAAGTTAAAAAAAAAAAAAAAGTAAAAAAAACAAATAAATAACAATAAAATAATAATAAACAAAATAATAATAAATAAAATAAAATAAATAAATAAAGAAAGAAAGAAATAATAGATAAATACATAAAAATACTACTACTACTACTAATAAAAACAACTCTGACTTGTAAACACGACAGGGACACATAATCCCAAGCAACAGGTGTTGAACACTCCTGATCAACTTTGCTTACAGATGAAAGCTAAGGTCATGAGGATCACATCTTGAATGAAACTTCCTTTGTGTGGGCACAAAAGTTAGTGGTACTTGTTTGTCAGTGATGGAAGTTGGACACAAAGGAAAAGATATTCTGTATTCATTTACTATTGTCTCAATAGCTTGGAAAACACACACACACACACACACAAAAAAAACGAAAAAAAAAACAGGCTTCCTTTATGTACTGATAATAAAGCAGGTTGTGGTATACTGTAAAATCAGTAATGCACCACGTTTAGACTTCGTTTTTTAATGCTCATTGTGGCAAAGTAAGGAACAGCATCTCTTTAAGTTACAGTGTTTCATTCAGTGTATTTGAATATAAAGTGAGATTCCTTTCCCCTTATCACACTTTCGTCATTCTGAGGGAAAAACCATGCAAAAGTGCAATTTTTCTAAGCAGATCTGTTCTCGACACCTCCTTGCCTGCTCTGCGACGTTCATCTGTCAACCATCTGACCCCAGAAGTGGTGTGCAATATGATACACAAAATGTTGATCACAAATTTTTATCCTGGGAACCTTGTGCCAGTTGCATTGCTTGGTTCTAACTTTTTGATAGTTACACGTGACTGAATGCCTACATTGACCGAACTACGCCATTGGTCAGTTCCATGCTACACACAGTTAGTAGCGGGTTACGACCATACTAGGCTCTTCCGTCTGAGCAATGCAACTGGCGCCTTATCTCCAGCGTTTATACCCCATCCCTTCTCTTTTTATCTATTAAATGAATAGAACATCATTATGCACAATTAAACTCAACAATGCAAATAACTGAATTTTAGCTTGTTTATTTATCAAATACAAAAGCAAACTTGATGGCACAAATGAAAAAAAAAAAATCTAAAAGAGAGCTGTTCTTTAACTCTGTAATTACAGATCTTTTTTTCCATTAAATCAACAGATTTGACATAGACTGAATTAGTAACCTTTCCATGATAATGAGCTGCTTAAATCTTTTATTTCTTATCTTTACATCTGGCTTTTTCAACATAATCAACAACCAATTCACACGCTGAAGTGCATATGTTCTTCAAAATGGGTAACTCGCTTTGAATGCATTTGATTAACAGACCTCAGAATATGGCTGCCCAAATGGCAAGGTAAAACAAAAACAGGATTATGCCTGTAGAGTATGTCAGCAGAAATGAATGTATGGGGGAGGGGTTCTGGACCATCAACCTAGGAGTTCACATCTGATGCACATATAATGTCTAGCAAGCCCAAAACTGGTGAATGGCTGCCTTTATTGCAAGGTAAAAAAAGTCATATATGTAAACGCCCAATCGTATGTACGAGTGACTGTGGCAGTTGCAGCCCATGAATGCAAAAGAATAAAAAACAAGAACACCCCCCCCCCCCTTTTTTTTTAAATCGTGAACAGGTTTTACACAAACTGAGCAGGCAGGTGCTTTCTTGTTTTTTTTACTTTTTTTGTTTGTTTGTTTGTATCCTAAGTAATCTCTTTTCAGATCTTTTCACATGCTGTACTTTTCCTTGACCTGTTAAAAGATCTTTCCAGGCAAAACTGACTATGTTTCCCCATAGATAACAAAGATTTTTGGATTGTGCTGGTTGTTGTTTTTTTTTTATATATACAGTTCTCTTCTGCATGTTTTTTTAATTTTTATTTTTAATCCTATTCAATACTTCTTCTTTTTTTTTTTGTAGTTGTTAGTTTTTGCTGCAACATCCCAATTCTTCAAAACACAGCCCCACCTTATAAAGACTTTTTTTTCTATTTTTTTTTGTTTTATGTGGTGTTGTTTTTTCAACCAACATTTTGCTCATGTTCAGTTACTGTTCCTTTTACTGCTGTACACTCCATCTCCAAACACACAACAACACACTCCTGGATCAATGGTTGTGTAACATCTTATGCAAACTGGTCTGGCCATGATTTTCAAACACTTCACCTTCTGTTTTCCGTTTGCTTTTTTTTTCGCCCAACAGGTCTAAAGTTTAAATGCTGCCTGAGAGACAAGTTCACAAAACAAAACATTACATAAATGATTTCCTTTACCTTTCTTTCCCATTTTGTCTTTCTCTCTCACCTTAATGATACTGTATTCCAATCTCCTGCCTTGAGTATCTTCTTGCTATTTTCTAACAGCATACAATACTGACAACAACAACAAAAAACATGAAAAAACAACAACAAAAAAAGCAATGCAAGCAACCACGCAAACAAATCAAATTGAACCCACAATCTCCACTTAAGAAAATGATAATAATACCAACAACACAAAGAAATAATAATACTTAGCTGCATATCCCTTTATCCCCACCCCACCCCACACTCCACCCTTGTCTCTTTCAGCTGTGCAAAACAATTCACTCCACACTACTGTCAGCTGTGCAAAACAATTCACTCCACACTACTGTCAGCTGTGCAAAACAATTCACTCACACTACTGTCAGCTGTGCAAAACAATTCACTCCACACTACTGTCAGCTGTGCAAAACAATTCACTCCACACTACTGTCAGCTGTGCAAAACAATTCACTCCACACTACTGTCAGCTGTGCAAAACAATTCACTCCACACTACTGTCATTGCAGAGTTGCAGTCGTTGCCATCACCAAGACACCAGTAGCAATTAATCACACATGCAAACAAATACACAACAAAGCATTTCTGGGTTACCTTCAGACCCAACAAGTCAGATACAGGCACTTGAAGGGGACATCAGGACTCTTTCTGTTGCAACAGCCTCAAACTACTCCCCCCCCCCTTCTGGGTTTTACCCTGGGGACATTCTGGGCAAATGACGCCCCCCCCCCACACACCCCCACCAGCTCATCCTCCCTCCAGTCCTAACTAGTTGGAGTTTACTCCTGGCGGTCATTCACAGCTGGTGTTCACAGACCCTTGCGTTAATCTGGGCAGGTCAGAGTTTTTTTTATTCTTTAAAAAACCAAAAAAAAACCCCAAAAAACTCATGTAACCACTGGGAACATGCTTCTTTTTTTTTTTTCTTTTTTTTTTTTATACACATATCATACAAATTGACTGATATCAGAACAATAAAACAAACAAACACAAACAAAAAAAAAGCCCACTCCAGCAAATAAAATAAATGCATGTCAAAAAAAGAAGAAAAAAAAAGAAGTCAAAACATGTTTCTCTTGCAATACAAAAAAAAAATTCTTTTCCCAAGTAACAGCAAAAAAAACAACAACAACAAAAAACAACAACAACAACAACAAAAATCAAAGAGAAACATGCACAGGAGAGTAAGGGTTAAGTTTCAACAATATTCTTTTGGACTGGCCAAAGATGACCCTGGGGCAAAAAAAACTAAAGGGAGTGTGGACAGACTACTGTGGAACACCAGAAAACATAGCAACACATCACTGTAATAGTTAAAGTTTCAACAATATTCTTTCCGACTGGCCAAAGATGACCCCGGGGCAAAAAAAAACAAAAAAACCCAAAGGGAGTATAGATAGGCCACTGTGGAACACCAGAAAACACAGCAACACATCACTGTAATAATTCAGACCGGTAATAACTTTCTCTGTGATGGCCTAGAGGTAACACGTCTGCCTAGAAAGCGAGAGAATCTGAGCACGCTGGTTCGAATCATGGCTCAGCCGCCGATATTTTCTCCCCTTCCACTAGACCTTGAGTGGTGGTCTGGACGCTAGTCATTCGGATCAGACAATAAACCGAGGTCCCGTGTGCAGCATGCACTTAGCGCACGTAAAAGAACCCACAGCAACAAAAGGGTTGTTCCTGGCAAAATTCTGTAGAAAAACACACTTCGATAGGAAATAAAAAAACAACTGCAAACAGGAAAAAAAATTTTTTAAATGGGTGGCACTGTAGTGTAACGACGCGCTCTTCCTGGTGAGAGCAGCCCAAATTTCACACAGAGAAATCTGTTGTGATAAAAAAATACAACTACAAATGCAAAAAAAATACAACTGACAAAATCTGTTGTGATAAAAAGAAATATAAATACAAATATAAAAAATACCACTGACAAAAGACAGATCTCAGTTTGGAGGAGGGGGGTGGGGTGGGGTGTGGGGGTAGGGGGGAGGGCTTAACGACCTGTCTGTCTTGGCAGTGTCTGACCAATCAAGTCTAGGTAACATTGACCAAAGACTGAACACAAAATACATAGCTTCAGTTACAACAACAGCAAAAACCTTATCACACACACACACACACACACGCACACACACACACAAACACAATCTTATTCACATTCACACACACATACACATGATTTCTTGTACTGGTCAACCATTTGTTCAATTGATTAAGCAATATCATACTAAAACAGAAGAAAAAGAGTCCAAACTTTTTTAGCGTTACAAAACCATCACACCACCACTGATAATGATGAACAAATAAAACAACAGAGAATGGACATGGTTCCCAATGAAAACAGGCTAAAAATAACAAGTGAAGGATTTTTGTAATATCAAAAAGCTTGGGTCCAGAAGGAGCCACTTTAAGCCAAGCGTGTCTCTCAGTATCTTAAGACTGATACAAGACAAAATAAGTTTAAAATGAATTTTAAACCCCACCCCCCACCCCCTCCCCCGAAATTGATATAATAGGGAAGTACTCTCATCCATGTAACAAAGACACACCCAGGCCCCCACATTCACCCAAGCTTTCAGTTTAACATTTCAAAATATTTATGGCATACAAGCAATCCTTCTTTTTCTTTTTTTTCATATAGGTATATTACAGAAGAAGTTATCTTCAATCTCAGGGCTGCAAGGAATGTACAACAAAAACTACACAGTGGATTACGTATGATACAAAGGCAGTGGTAGCTAGATACTGCAGACACACACACAGAGAAAGGAGAGAAATGATGACTGGAAAGACAGAGAGAGAAAGGAGAGAAATGATGACTGGAAAGACAGAGAGAGAAGGAGCAGAAGAAATGATGACTGGAAAGACAGAGAGAGAAAGGAGAGAAATGATGACTGGAAAGACAGAGAGAGAAGGAGCAGAAGAAATGATGACTGGAAAGACAGAGAGAGAAAGAGCAGAAGAAATGATGACTGGAAAGACAGAGAGAGAAAGAGCAGAAGAGATGATGACTGGAAAGACAAAGAGAGAAAGAGCAGAAGAGATGATGACTGGAAAGACAAAGAGAGAAAGAGCAGAAGAGATGATGACTGGAAAGACAGAGAGAGAAAGGAGAGAAATGATGACTGGAAAGACAGAGAGAGAAGGAGCAGAAGAAATGATGACTGGAAAGACAGAGAGAGAAAGAGCAGAAGAGATGATGACTGGAAAGACAGAGAGAGAAAGAGCAGAAGAGATGATGACTGGAAAGACAAAGAGAGAAAGAGCAGAAGAGATGATGACTGGAAAGACAGAGAGAGAAAGAGCAGAAGAGATGATAACTGGAAAGACAAAGAGAGAAAGAGCAGAAGAGATGATGACTGGAAAGACAAAGAGAGAAAGAGCAGAAGAGATGATGACTGGAAAGACAAAGAGAGAAAGAGCAGAAGAGATGATGACTGGAAAGACAAAGAGAGAAGGAGCAGAAGAGGACAGAGATTAAAAGACACACACACACACAAAAGAGAGACAGAAAGAAGAAAAAGCAAAGAGAGGTGTGAAAAATGGGGGAAAAAAAGATGGAAAAGAGAGAAAGAGGAAGCAAAGTAAAGGCAAAGACAAAGAGAATAAGGAGGGGAAAGAAAGAGAGGAAGATAAAAGAAGAAGAGACGGAGAAAAAGAGAGACAGACAGGCAGACAGGTGGAAAAAGCAAAGACGACGGAAAAGAGGGAAATAGGAAGGAAAGGGTTAGAAAAGACAAAGAAAAACACGAATGAGGAGGAAAAAGAGAGAAAGAGACACACAGACAGCGATGCTGAAGAGGAAGGCTGACAACAAGCCCAGTATCAAAGACACACAGTGGCGTTCAAAGGCCATCACCCACACACCCCCGTGCCCCCCCCTCCCCCATCCCAAAAAGCAGTGGCACATCAACAACATGATGTGAGATCAACAACCACAACGACAGAAACTCACACAACCAGAGAAAACAACGCACCAACAACAGCAACAACTGTAGTGATTTCACTATCACTGACAACAAAAAAACAACAACAACAACAACAACAAAATCTACACTGCCATAACAACAGCAACAACTGTAGTGATTTCACTATCACTGATAAAAAAAAAAAAAAAAAAAAAAAATCTACACTGCAATAATAACAGCAGCTACTGTACTGATTTCAGTATCACTGGGAAAAAAACAAAACACAAACTTACAACACAACAACAGCAACAACTGTAGTGATTTCAGTATCACTGGAAAAAAACAACAACACAAACTTACAACACAACAACAGCAACAACTGTAGTGATTTCAGTATCACTGGAAAAAAAAAAAAACACAAACTTACAACACAACAACAGCAACAACTGTACTGATTTCAGTATCACTGGAAAAAAAGAAGAAAAAATCTGCAAACATACAAACAACACACACATGAAACAAACAAAACAAACAACAAAATTAATTAAAAAATATGATTAAACAAAACAGGTTCAAGATGGCGAGCAGATATGTTCCAACGACAATCATATTCACATTCCAACCATAAATAAAACTGTTTTTGTTTTTTTTTAAAAGAAGAAGAAGAAGAAAGAAACAGAAAAATCTTGAGAAAATTTCTGTCACTCATTCCAAGCATCAAAAACGACAAAATCACAATATCATTCCATGCAAAACCTCACTTTGGTTACGTCTAGGTGATCATGAGGTCAAGTCAGAGATTCTCCTCGACAACTGACAACCACGTAACCCCGGACAAACTGCTGCGTGTGGGGAGTTCATCCAACAAGTGAAAATCCCATCTGGAGAGGGATGGGGCCCCGCCACATTCGACTTGCCCAACACACGTCGCATCATGAACAGCTACGATGGTTCAGCCACAAAACTTGATGTAGTGGCCTTGCTAAAACAGTCCTCAAAGGAACTGTTGAGGGAGGGAGATGGAGGGGGAGTCAGGGGAAAAAAAACAACCCCCCAAAAAACGATGGACTGATAACATTTCAGAACAAACAGGAAAACCATCTGCAGAGATCCAGGCTTTGACACACAACCGATAGACTTGGAGAAATCTGGTGAACAGTTCTTCTATTTGGCACCCCAATAACTCTTCACAGAGTTGATGGAGACTGAATGATTGATTGAATCTTTAATGGGTAGAGAATTAGGTGCAGTAAAGGCCTTTTTACAATTCTGCCCATTTAATGACACAAAACATAAAAATAAAGAACGACACAAAACATAGAAATAAAGAAATAAAATGAAATAAAATAAAATAAAATAATTAGAATGACAAATAAGAATAGTAACTGGAATAATCTATTAAAGGTAACAAAGCGATGAAAAGAAGAAGACGAAGAAGAAGATGTGATCATCAAGTCAGAACAGGTAAAACCTACAAAACTATCTTTTTCCTCGCCAGTAAAACAAAAACAAAAAATAAATAAATAAATAAAAAGGCAGATGCCAGGCAGCTATGTTCAAAATACATAAAACCTAAACACTTCACCAGTGGGTATAAGCATAAACCCACTCTTAAGACTAGAGAAGCCAGACACCAATATCATAAGTTATGATCTAGAATCTATTCATGATTTTTCTTGCTGCACTGCCATTCTGTGACTGCGAGAATGAAAATCTGATAAATGCTGAATCACGTACAAGAAAACACTTTTTTGTCTGTTTACAAAATGTTAAAAAAACCCAACAATTCTTCCATTACGAGATTAAAACACACACACACACACACAAAGAGCATCACTTACTACCACCCCTCCCCAACAAATGAAAGGCCAAACAAAAACCTCAACAACAGAGCAAAACAACCCACCGTTCTAAAAATAGATGGATAGCGCATGCCTTCTTTGCACCCCTTTGCTAACTGAAGCCAGTGGAAGTGTTCAATCAGCCATTTTGCTTCTCGTGTCAGCACAGCATGAAGCGGTAACTTCATATATGTAGCCGAGCACTCAGCTGGCTTCACGGCAAGCTTTCACTTGCCCGCGGTGTTAGTTAAGCTGACATTCCTGTGTGTCTCCACTGCAAGTTTGCGCTACATGTCACTGCACTGTTTTCCTGTAATAACTTTGGTAAATAAACCATTGGCAGATTTCAATCAAGACACAACATTTCGCATGTCGTGAGGGCAAACAGCACGATTTCATCGAAGATACACGGTTACAGTCCAGAAACTACCATCAGTTAGCAGATGACTTCTCAACAGACTGACGGCCAGATACGAGTAACAATATGTCGTCCAGCTGGCTTCAGCTTTCTGGTGTAAATCTTTTTTTTCAAAGGTTGTGTCTCATATATATAATCAAAATAAAAAGAAATAAGCACTACTGAAATATTCAGATGTTCAAGCTGAAGTTTCCAGTTCATTTGTGGGTTATAAAATAACAAAACAAAATGAAATAAAAACATGGCAAGAACAAAAGGAAAAAGAAAAAAAATTCTATACTAATATAAGAAGCATGTAGAGACTGTAATTTTTCACGAAGTGACCAATCCGCTTAATTTTTTTTCAGCTGAGTTATCTCCCATCCTATACATTTTGTCCAGAACAAATGCTTTCAATAAACAAGCAAGCAAACAAACAAAACAAAAAAACAAACAAAAAAATGCATCCAAAAACATCTCCTCTTCATCAGAATGAAAGCAGACGAAATGAAAGCCATTTTCAAGAGAGTGTATACTTTGCAGGGCCAAAGACAGAATGATGGAGACTGTTCATTTCAATCTAAAAAAGAATACTTCTATGAAAAAGATAAATAAATAAAAGGAAAAAAGAAAAGAACATACTGTATCAGATCTGATGTTGGCATCGCTATACCAAGTACTGGCAACTGTTGAGAGACACTTTTTCCTCACAATATGTGTTTGGAAAAAACAAGTTCATGTCAGTTTGGAAATATGCATTATCCTGGTCTCTGCCTCCCTGCCCACACCAGTCGATGACTGTTATCGGTGATCAAAATGCATTCTGACTGAGCAGCCATACATGATCTGTTCAGAGAAATGCAATATACAACCCTGTAAGAAGAAAACTCCATTTTGCCACCCAGAATGAACTACAAAGTTCGCTGAAAGGTTACATGGCAAAAAAAAAAAAAAAGAAAAAAAAAAGAAAAAAAAAAAAGGGAAGATGACAAAAATGTTACACAGTCCTCCATTCACCTCTTCTGCGTAGGGTGTTAGGTGGTAAAGCTAAATTATCAATCAATACAGCGTTTGTGATATTGAAACACAAAATCCAGAACACACACACACACACACAAAACAAACAAATAAAAAACCCTTAAAAAAACAACAAAAATACACACACAATCAAACCATACAGGGTTTCTGACAAGTACATTGGGCACAGAAAGGGTTAAACTTTAGGGTTAAATTTGATTCATAATCAATAATCCCCCCACCCCGTCCTGCCTCCTCCGTTTAAGGCAAGTAATCGTTGCCTGTCCCACAAGCAGAAAACACCCAATTGTCATCAAAAAACTTTGTTTTCTTGAAATCTAAACTTTTTCAATACACATAAAAAAAACCCATTAGTGACCCCCTGAATAGCATCAATAACAAATGATATCTTAACATGTGCAACAAATATTACTACCACAATTTTTTTTAACCGTCTCTTTTTTTTTCAAACATCAGTGAACCCCTGAAAATATATATAACAAATGATATTTTAACGTGCGCATCAAATGTTAATACCGCTAATTTATTTTTAACCTTTTTCTTCGTTTTTTTTTTTAAAAACATCAGAGCCCTTGAACATAATAACAAATAATATTTTGACATACGCATCAAGCATTATTACTTCATTTCTTTTAACCTTTTCGTTTTTTTTTTTTTCATACATCAGTATGCCCCTGAACATAATAACAAATAATATTCTGACATACACATCAAGCATTATTACTTCATTTCTTTTAACCTTTTCGGCTTTTTTTCATACATCAGTATGCCCCTGAACATAATCAGTAACAAATGATATTTTGACATGCATATCAAGCGCTACTACTGCATCTTTTTTTTTTTTTTAACCTTTTTCTTTCTTTTTTTTTTCAAACATCCTTAGGCCCCTGAACATAATCAATAACAAATGACATCTCAACATGTGCTTCAAACATGACTATCCCACTTTTCCCTCCAATCAACATGTTTTTTCGAACATTACTACCCCATTTCCACCCCCACCCACCCCCAACCCTGCCGCCCCTCCCCCCCCCCTTCCCCCTGGCACCCTCGGTTTTTTTTTCCATTAAAACCATTCCCCAGACATGATTGGATGATCAACATCTGCCTCCTCCCCACCCCCTCCCCAACCATCTCCCCTCCCCTCCCCCTGTAGAGCAATGCTGGAGAGTTGTAGGAAGGACAAGAGGCAGCAACACAGCCCACACAGGCGGACAGTGATGGCGGCAGCAAGGTGCGGTGAGAGGAGGAACAGCCAAGGTCTGCTGCTTCCAACAGCCGCTACACGTTCTCCTGCAGGCGGGCGTACTTCTGGCCAGAGGAGCCGCCGCCCCGGGACTGCTCCTTCCCTCCTTGCTGCTCGTAGAAGTCCATGTCGCCCATGGTCGTCCTGGGGTCTGTAATCTGAAAGGTCAGGGGGGGGTTAACGAGGTCAGAGGTTGGAGGGTTAACAATGTGTGTCAGAGGTTGGGAGGTTAACGATGTGTGTCAGAGGTTGGGGGGTTAACGATGTGTGTCAGAGGTTGGGGGGTTAACGATGTGTGTCAGAGGTTGGGGGTTAACGATGTGTGTCAGAGGTTGGGGGGTTAACGATGTGTGTCAGAGGTTGGGGGGTTAACACTAACAGCAGAACTCCATGTGGTTCATGGTCTTCCTGGGGTCGGTGATCTGAAAGGTCAGGGGTTAACAATGTCAGATGTTGGTTAGAATTTTGGGGTTAACAATGTTTGAGGCTGGGGGTTAACAGTAGAACCCCATGCCACCCATGGTCATCCAGGGGTCCGTGATCTGAAAGGTCAGGAGGATTAATGAGGTCAGAGGTCATGGGTTAACAATGTCAGAGGTTGGGGGTCAACAATGTATGTCAGAGGTTGGGGGTTAACAATGTATGTCAGAGGCTGGGGGTTGACAATGTCAGAGGTTGGGGGTTAACAATATCAAAGGTCAGGGGTTAACAATGTCAGAGGTTGGGGGTTAACAATGTAGGTCAGAGGTTGGGGGTTGACAATGTCAGAGGTTGGGGGTTAACAATGTCAGAGGTTAGGGGTTAACAATGTATGTCAGAAGTTGGGGGTTAACAATGTCAGAGGTTGGAGGTTAACACTAGAATTCCATGTCATCCATGGTCGTCCTGAGGTCAGTGATCTGAATTAGGGGTTAACAATGTCAGAGGTTGGGGGTTAACAATGTCAAAGGTTGGGGGTTAACAATGTCAGAGGTTGGGGGTTAACAGTAGAACTCCATGTCTCCCATGGTCGTCCTGAGGGCAGTTATCTGAAAGGTCAGGGGCTTAACGATGTCAGATGTTGGGGGTTGATGATATCAGAGGTTGGTCAGAGGTTGGGGGTTAACAATATCAGAGGTTGGAGGTTAACAATGTTAGAGGTTGGAAGTTAACAATGTCAGAACGTGTCTCTCAATGAATCATACAGGTGAAAACAGGGGAAGGTTTTGACTGAAGTAGGTAGGACTGGTCATCTTGGAATCAACAAGTTTTGTTTTGTTTTTCTTTACTGGTGATGTGTTTGTGTTTATGTACGTTTATGTAGGAATATGAAAGCGTGTTTAAAAATACAATGTAGGGCATGCACTTTTCAGACACACACTCCACTCCACTCACCACCCTCCCTCCACTTAAAAAAAGCACCTCTTTAAGCTCTCCCTCACCTATCAACACCCCCCCTCCACCTTTCCCTTTCCAACCTTACCCACCTCTTACAGCTCTCCCTCACCTATCAACAAACCCCCCCCCTCCACCTTTCCCTCTCCAACCTTACCCACCTCTTACAGCTCTCCCTCACCTATCAACACCCCCCCTCCACCTTTCCCTCTCCAACCTTACCCACCTCTTACAGCTCTCCCTCACCTATCAACACCCCCCCCTCCACCTTTCCCTCTCCAACCTTACCCACCTCTTACAGCTCTCCCTCACCTATCAACACCCCCCCTCCACCTTTCCCTCTCCAACCTTACCCACCTCTTACAGCTCTCCCTCACCTATCAACACCCCCCCCCCCCTCCACCTTTCCCTCTCCAACCTTACCCACCTCTTACAGCTCTCCCTCACCTATCAACAATCCCCCCCCCTCCACCTTTCCCTCTCCAACCTTACCCACCTCTTACAGCTCTCCCTCACCTATCAACAATCCCCCCCCCTCCACCTTTCCCTTTCCAACCTTACCCACCTCTTACAGCTCTCCCTCACCTATCAACACCCCCCCTCCACCTTTCCCTCTCCAACCTTACCCACCTCTTACAGCTCTCCCTCACCTATCAACAATCCCCCCCCCTCCACCTTTCCCTCTCCAACCTTACCCACCTCTTACAGCTCTCCCTCACCTATCAACACCCCCCCCCTCCACCTTTCCCTCTCCAACCTTACCCACCTCTTACAGCTCTCCCTCACCTATCAACAATCCCCCCCCCTCCACCTTTCCCTCTCCAACCTTACCCACCTCTTACAGCTCTCCCTCACCTATCAACAATCCCCCCCCCTCCACCTTTCCCTCTCCAACCTTACCCACCTCTTACAGCTCTCCCTCACCTATCAACAATCCCCCCCCCTCCACCTTTCCCTCTCCAACCTTACCCACCTCTTACAGCTCTCCTTCACCTATCAACAATCCCCCCCCTCCACCTTTCCCTCTCCAACCTTACCCACCTCTTACAGCTCTCCCTCACCTATCAACACCCCCCCCCCTCCACCTTTCCCTCTCCAACCTTACCCACCTCTTACAGCTCTCCCTCACCTATCAACAATCCCCCCCCCCCTCCACCTTTCCCTCTCCAACCTTACCCACCTCTTACAGCTCTCCCTCACCTATCAACAATCCCCCCCCCCTCCACCTTTCCCTCTCCAACCTTACCCACCTCTTTAAGCTCTCCCTCACCTATCAACACCCCCCCCCCCCTCCACCTTTCTCTCTCCAACCTTACCCACCTCTTTAAGCTCTCCCTCACCTATCAACAATCCCCCCCCCCCACCCCCAACGGTCCTCCTCCATCCTACCAACCCAACCCTTTCTACATGTACCCCCCCTCCCCCCCACCCAAAAAACAACAACAAACAAACACCTCCCCCCCCACCCCACCCCCACTGACCTGGAAGTCATCGTTGGGAACGGTGTTGAAGTTGACGCCCTCATGGTCGTCCTTGAGCTCCACGGTCCAGAAGGGGCGCTTCGGGGGGTTGTTGCTCATGCGGCGGTACATGATACAGCCCCCGATGAAGCTGATGAGCAGCACCAGCCCCACACAGATCCCCGCCACCTCCCCCTCCGACAGCACTTCAAACACATCCTGGACGGCGTCTGTACATTGGACGATACATACACGCACATTAACACATGCCGGCCACACACACACACATGCACACACACACACAGACACAGGAGCACATGTGTGCACACACACATACACACACACACACACTAGCATAAAATGTGAACATGGATGCTTACAAAATTAGGAGGGTGTGTGTGTGTATGTGTGTGTGTGTGTGTGTGTATGTGTGTGTGTGTGTGTAAGTGTGTGTATGTGTGTGTGTGTGTAAGTGTGTGTGTGTATAGTGTGTGTATGTGTGTGTGTGTGTGTGTGTGTGTGTGTGTGTGTAAGCCTGTCTGTGTGTAACTGTATATGAGCCAGTGTACCTGGCTATATGCAACACACACACACACATAAAATGTGAACATGGATGCTTTGAAAATGAGGGTGCGTGTGTGTGTGTATGTGTGTGTATGTATGTGTGTGTGTGTGTGTGTGTGTGTGTGTGTGTGTGTGTGTGTGTGTGTGTGTGTGTGTGCCTGTCTGACTGTAAGTGTCTGTGTGTGTAACTGTACGTGTGCCCGTGTACCCAACTGTGTGTGTGTGTGTCCCCCAAAATAGATCATAATACTCATGTATTCAAAACTTAAAAAAACAAAACAAAAAACGACAACACAGGAGCTCCCCCCAACACACAACACACACACCATAACTGAACTACAGTGGAGTCTACTAAACACAAATTGCAGGGGACCGGGGAAATCTACTTACGATGACAAATGCTTGTGTGTGTATACCAATGTAAGAGGCAGTTTTACCATTACTTTCTTCATAGTATTCCTATGCTATTTTACAGACTGTTTCGGTATGCATTCTGGGAATTTTGTTTGTTGTAATCACTCGTACATAAGTATCAAAACAGCTCATTATCAGTTGTTTTTCGTGTTTCTTTCTTTGTAATCCTCCATACCCTAAAAAGGGGGCCAAAGGAAACTGACTTTTGAAAAGAACAGGAAAAAAAAACCATGAACGACTCAGGAAAAGATGAACCTGGTTATGTAAACCAGCTCACGAGCTGTGCTGTCAACACTTGTGTATAAGTGGACTCCATCATGTAATGATGTATCCTACAATCAGCCGCAGAAAAAGCTGAAAAGCGACACTTCGATTACATCAGTACGGGCGGGAGCAGATGGATTTTTGTAATACAGGAAAATTTTCAGGCTGGGATCCGGATGGAGCTTAATTGCAATGTGTGTCTCAATACCGAAACAAAGTAAATAAAAAAATTAAAAAAATATAATGAGGGAAATTCCATCAACTCCTAAGCATGCAACTGTAGTGACCAGTTCCCAGTGATGAGCTGATCAAACCACTTGCTACAGGACCGGGTCACTAGGGGGCAGGTCCGATTTGCCTTTTCTCTGAGCATGCCACTACCCCCTAAATAGCCTCTTGAGAGTTTGACTCTTGCCCCGTTTCGCCTACTCAGGCACTGTCTCTTTCAAACACACACAGACCCACACATGCACACACACACACACACCACACACACACACAACCATGCAAAACAGCAAATAAAACAAAAAACAACAACAGCATTTGCAGACATAAGAAGATGAAAACAAAACAAAAATACAAATAAAAAAAGACCACAAAAAAACCCTGCATACACACAGGAGATACAGATGTTGCAAACAATAATCACAAACACACAGTGGATACAGATGTCACAAACAATCATGACAAACACACAGTGGATACAGATGTCACAAACAATCATGACAAACACACAGTGGATACAGATGTTGCAAACAATCATGACAAACACACAATGGATACAGATGTCACAAACAATCCTGACAAACACACAGTGGATACAGATGTTACAATCATGACAAACACACAGTGGATACAGATGTTACAAACAATCCTGACAAACACACAGGGGATACAGATGTTGCAAACAATCCTGACAAACACACAATGGATACAGATGTTGCAAACAATCATGACAAACACACAGTGGATACAGATGTTGCAAACAATCATGACAAACACACAGGAGATACAGATGTCACAAACAATCATGACAAACACACAGGAGATACAGATGTCGCAAACAATCATGACAAACACACAGGAGATACAGATGTCGCAAACAATCCTGACAAACACACAGGAGATACAGATGTCGCAAACAATCATGACAAACACACAGTGGATACAGATGTCACAAACAATCATGACAAACACACAATGGATACAGATGTTACAAACAATCATGACAAACACACAGTGGATACAGATGTTACAAACAATCCTGACAAACACACAGGAGATACAGATGTTACAAACAATCCTGACAAACACACAGTGGATACAGATGTTACAAACAATCCTGACAAACACACAGTGGATACAGATGTCGCAAACAATCATGACAAACACACAGTGGATACAGATGTCGCAAACAATCATGACAAACACACAGTGGATACAGATGTTGCAAACAATCCTGACAAACACACAGTGGATACAGATGTCGCAAACAATCCTGACAAACACACAGTGGATACAGATGTTGCAAACAATCCTGACAAACACACAGTGGATACAGATGTCGCAAACAATAATCACAAACACACAGGAGATACAGATGTCGCAAACAATCATGACAAACACACAGTGGATACAGATGTCGCAAACAATAATCACAAACACACAGGAGATACAGATGTCACAAACAATCATGACAAACACACAGGGGATACAGATGTTACAAACAATCCTGACAAACACACAGGAGATACAGATGTCACAAACAATCCTGACAAACACACAGGAGATACAGATGTCGCAAACAATAATCACAAACACACAGGAGATACAGATGTCGCAAACAATAATCACAAACACACAGGAGATACAGATGTTACAAACAATAATCACAAACACACAGGAGATACAGATGTTACAAACAATAATCACAAACACACAGTGGATACAGATGTCGCAAACAATCATGACAAACACACAGGAGATACAGATGTCACAAACAATAATCACAAACACACAGGAGATACAGATGTCGCAAACAATAATCACAAACACACAGGGGATACAGATGTTGCGAACGGTCGTGAAAAACACACAGTCAATCTCCTGAAAACAGAGTATGACTGCTGTGCAGGTAAAAAGAACGGCCACGCACACGTTAAAGCCCACTCCTGTGTATGAATGAACCTGGGAGTCGCAGCCTACGAACGGACCAGACGAAGCAGTCACCACAAACACACACACACACAGAACAAAGAGGGGCACATTTAGTTACCTTCTGGCGCACAGTTCTTGAGGTGCAGGGCGTCCCCGGTGTAGCCGGTGCGGCACAACTCACAGTCCATCCCCGACGCATTGTGCATGCAGTTACACGCCCCTGCACCGCCCAAAACACACACAGCATTCTACTGTATTAGTGTCATTTTTAGCTTTCAGGTAGATTTATTGTAAGTGGTGTGTGTGTGTGTGTGTGTGTGTGTGTGTGTGTGTGATGTACTTTTTTTGTGCAGTGAATGAAATGTGTGTGGTGAATCATTTTATCTCATTTTTATCATCAAACCTTTGAAAAGTTACATATTTGTTGCTTTTGTTTCTGAAAAGCGCGGTGAGCCTGCTCTTGAAAGCAGGGAAGCACACTTTATAAGCCCCCACATTATTATCTATTATCATCATTGTAATTTGTATTGTATTGTAATTGTATTGTATTGTATTGTATTGTTTAACCTGTGAATATATGACCAGTGAAGTAGCCGGCTTTTCCAACAGCTACTAAATAGTCTTGTCGACAATGGCAATTTTGTCATTGTACTTTATTGTATTGTATTGTGTACTGTACTGTATTGTATTATATTGTACTGTATTATATTGTACTGTATTATATTGTACTGACTATTGCATTGTACTGTATTGTATTGTATTATATTGTATTGACTATTGTATTGTATTGCATTGTATTGCATTGTATTGTACTGTATTGTATTGTATTGTATTGTATCGCATTGAATGGTCTTTCTTCTTCTACTTCTTGGTAGTCCGTCGGGAGGCGATAATGACAAGGTCTGTGAACTCAGCGATGACAGAGCATGTGACTCCCGCAGCCCAAAGCTGCATTGTAATGCATTGTATTGTGCTGTATTGTATTGTACTGTGTTACTCTTTTGTCACAACAGATTTCTCTGTATGAGAAATTCACGCTGCTCTCCCCAAGGACAGCCTGTTATTACACTGCAGTGCTACCCTTTTCATTTTCCCCTTCTTCTTTTTTCTGCCTGCTAGGGTAGCTAACGTACTTGTTTCTCCATCAAAATGGACCTTTCCACATGATTTTGCCAGGGACAGTTCTTTTGTTGCCATGGGTTCATTTACGTATGCTAAGTGCATGCCACACATAGGACCTTGGTTTATCATCACCTCCGAATGGCTACTGTCTAAACCACCAACTCAAGGTCCAGTGGACGGGAAGAAATATTGACGTGTTACTGCCATCAACATTTGAACATATGATAATCTTATCCTCCACTCATTTTCCTTCAAGATAACCTGTACTTTTACATACTTTTGAGCATTATTTTATCTTCTGTAATTTTTTTTTTTTTTTGAGGTTGGTGATTACAAATAGTTTCAGAAGTCAAAGGGTTAAGACTAAGCAAAGTTAGTTAGCACTGCTAATGCAGAGATGCCAATCCCTGGTCACGTGTTTGTAGAAACAACCATGAGATTTAGAAGGAACATTTTGAATTCGTTAGGAACACTCCGACTCCAAGCCGCATTAGTAAACATACATTGCTCGATCCAACGGTCACAGACGCTGTTTGACCGAGACGCAACTTGATTCAGCCATGTTCTCTCTTGTTTGAGCAAATGATTAGGCTGATTGGTCCACTCAATGCTGTTTCAATGTAAACATGCACGCAATTAGCTGAGCATCATCACGTGAGACCAAGGTTAGTAGTGACTGCCCTGGCCTCGTGATCCATAGGTCTGGAGCGTCTGGGTAATGTTACAACAGGAAAGCATGTGACCATGCTATGTAGTTGAAAAAGAACTCGTTGGAACAATATTGACATTGGCGCAACGTCGGAACAAACATTGACAGAGCATAACAAAATATGGCGAAATCTCCATCATCATCAATATAAACAAAACAGTCTCAAAGTCTGTGGCCTTTCATGCCCTGCTATCATGGTGACCTCAGTTTCGATACCCCTCCACTTCTGTGCTTGGGGTGAGTCCTGTCAGTGTCTTCAGTGTCAGCAGATTCATGGGGCACTGTTGTTTGAGGGACGTGGTGGCGGTCTCCATACTTGGAGGATGCTCACTTGGTCTGGCTCCGCGACTAAGCCATTATTGTCATTACTAGGGGGCTTAGCAGGTGGTGTCCTAAGTACGGTGAATCAGAACAGGCACCATGGAACACCACTGAAGTGGCTCAGCAGCAGTGCAGGGTCTCCTCTGGTGTGTGGCCTCCTGGCGACCTATCATTGATGGTTCCCTGCGGACTACCGATGCTGGAACTGTGACGGACAAACCCGGGTGTGGCCATGTATGGGGGAATCTAAATGAACGGCATGGGAACAATGCCACTGAAATGGTGCAGATGATGGTGCAGCAAAAAAAAAAAAAAAAAAGAAAAAAAAAGAAAAGGCGAAATCGTAACAGTTGGCATCTATGCCAGTGTCTCCCTGACGACAGAACCCACCAGTGATGATGTCACACATTCTGGGGTTGGAGCGGTTGTGGTTGTTGTTGCAGTTGCAGGGCACACAGAACTTGTGGTGACGGTAGTAGCCATAGGCACACATGTGACAGATGTTTCCCTCGTAACCCACCTCGCACTGGCTGCACTTCAAGAAACCTTCCTCTGCACACATTAACTATTTTTTTCATTCAATCAAAAAAACAACAACAAAAAAACCAAACAAACAAAAAATCTGCTTGGTAATCAAAAATTTTTTTTTACTAAACAACAGCATCGACAACACTACCAATAGCAACAGTTGTGTTGCATGGTGAATGTTTTAACAGATAACTGTTTTCACTTCACACTTATATGGACTGATTATTTTATCATGTCTTCTTCTTCTGATTAGTGGGCTGCAACTTCCTAACTCATCATGTGAATACATGTGTACATGAGTAGGCTTTCTTTGCGCATGAATGTTTTTACTGGGAAGTTACAGGAATATATTGTTCTAATCATCAATCATTCCACATCAAAAATTATATAAGGAGAACAGTAAATATTCATTTAAACAGTGTTCTGTGTGATATTATGACGCACAGTTCACAATGAAATAACAGTAATGGCAGAATCTAAAAGGACCTCCATCTAACTGAGAAGAGGGGCTGGGGGTGAGAATAAAAATCCCCATTCATGTTCATGGGACGAGAACACATGGACACTGGCTTCCCAGTTCGGTGCATTCCCACAGGACCACACATCTGCTCATTTCCATGTACATCATCACACATTCCCACAGGACCACACACATCTGCTCATTTCCATACACATCATCACACATTCCCACAGGACCACACACATCTGCTCATTTCCATATACATCATCACACATTCACACAGGACCACACACATCTGCTCATTTCCATATACATCATCACATTCACACAGGACCACACACACCTGCTCATTTCCATATACATCATCACACATTCTCACAGGACCACACATCTGCTCATTTCCATACACATCATCACACATTCACACAGGACCACACATCTGCTCATTTCCATATACATCATCACACATTCACAAAGGACCACACACATCTGCTCATTTCCATACACATCATCACACATTCACACAGGACCACACATCTGCTCATTTCCATATACACCATCACACATTCACACAGGACCACACACACCTGCTCATTTCCATATACACCATCACACATTCACACAGGACCACACACACCTACTCATTTCCATATACATCATCACACATTCACACAGGACCACACATCTGCTCATTTCCATATACACCATCACACATTCACACAGGACCACACACACCTGCTCATTTCCATATACACCATCACACATTCCCTCAGGATCACACACATCTGCTCATTTCCATACACACCACACATTCACACAGGACCACACATCTCATTTCCATACACACCATCACACATTCCCTCAGGACCACACATCTCATTTCCATACACACCATCACACATTCCCACAGGACCACACATCTGCTCATTTCCATACACACCATCACACATTCCCACAGGACCACACACATCTCATTTCCATACACACCATCACACATTCCCTCAGGACCACACACATCTGCTCATTTCCATACACACCATCACACATTCCCACAGGACCACACACATCTCATTTCCATACACACCATCACACATTCCCTCAGGACCACACACATCTGCTCATTTCCATACACACCATCACACATTCACACAGGACCACACACATCTCATTTCCATACACACCATCACACATTCCCTCAGGACCACACATCTGCTCATTTCCATACACAACATCACACATTCCCTCAGGACCACACACATCTCATTTCCATACACACCATCACACATTCCCACAGGACCACACATCTCATTTCCATACACACCATCACACATTCCCTCAGGACCACACATCTGCTCATTTCCATACACACCATCACACATTCCCTCAGGACCACACATCTCATTTCCATACACACCATCACACATTCCCTCAGGACCACACATCTCATTTCCATACACACCATCACACATTCCCACAGGACCACACATCTCATTTCCATACACACCATCACACATTCCCTCAGGACCACACATCTCATTTCCATACACACCATCACACATTCCCTCAGGACCACACACATCTGCTCATTTCCATACACACCATCACACATTCCCTCAGGACCACACACATCTCATTTCCATACACACCATCACACATTCCCTCAGGACCACACATCTCATTTCCATACACACCATCACACATTCCATCAGGACCACACATCTCATTTCCATACACACCATCACACATTCACACAGGACCACACATCTCATTTCCATACACACCATCACACATTCCCTCAGGACCACACACATCTCATTTCCATACACACCATCACACATTCCCTCAGGACCACACACATCTCATTTCCATACACACCATCACACATTCCCTCAGGACCACACACATCTCATTTCCATACACACCATCACACATTCCCTCAGGACCACACACATCTCATTTCCATACACACCATCACACATTCCCTCAGGACCACACATCTCATTTCCATACACACCATCACACATTCCCTCAGGACCACACACATCCGCTCATTTCCATACACACCATCACACATTCACACATCTCATTTCCATACACACCATCACACATTCTCAGACTCACGGAAGCCACAGGAGTTGTCCCGCGTGGCGTGGGTGATGCAGGGGCAGCGGTGGCAGGGGAAGTAAGGCGCTGAGCGGTAGTAGCCAGGGGCGCACAACTCGCAGAAGCGGCCCCTGTGCCCATCGCGGCATTCGCAGGGCTGGGTGATGTTGCTCTTGCACTGACGGTCCTTCATGTTCGTGCCCGCCCAGTCACAGATACACTCTGAAAAAGGCAGGATCTTTCAGTTTTGTTTCTTAAGGAGGCGTCACTGCGTTTTGGACAAATCTCTCTCTCTCTCTCTCTCTATATATATATATATATCCGCTACACCACATCTGCTAAGCAGATGCTGTGTGACAGCACCAGAACCCAACATGCTTGTCAGGCTTTGAGTGCATGCTTATATATATTTGTGTACCTGTCAGAGTGGATTTCTTTGTCCATAATTTGGCCAGAGGACGACACTTTTTTTGCCATCAGGTTGTTTATCAGTGCACCAAGTGCGTGCTGCACATGGAACCTCTGTTCATCATCTCATCCAAAAGACAGGATGCTCAGTTTGATTCTCCAGTTGATCTCAGGAGAAAGGCGGAGGGCGAGATTCAAACCCAGGCCCTCATGGATACTTTGTTGGCAGATTAAGCGTCTTAAACATTCTGGCCACCTTAATAATAGTATTTTTTAATTAAAAAAAAAAAGAAAGAAAAAAAGAAGAAAATCAACCACTTTATTGTCTGAAACACACAGTGTACAAACATTTACCCTAAGGTTCATCATGAGGGACAAAAGAAAGAGAAAACCCACACACCTTCTTTTAAGAAAAAAAAAAGGTAAAATAAACTTATTTCAGTGAAGATAAAATCGCATTTTATGTCAACATTAAAACCAATCAAATACATGTATGTTCCATGGCAGGGAAGAGGATGGGGGAGAGGGTGTAACTGTAAGGGGAGGAAGAAGGAAGGAGAGTGCACAATAAAACAAACCACAATGTGTCACACACACACACACACACTGCACACACACACACACACACACTGCACACACACACACACACACACACTGCACACACGCACACACACACACGCACGCGCGCACCCGCTCACAAACACACACACACAGTGATTACAAAACGCTTGACTTTGTTTACTCACTTGAACTTTGAAGGAAAAAATGACAACACAGGTAGAGCTACGACATGTCTACATGTAGCTTGTAAGCATGGAACTGTAACTCAAGAAGAAGAAACAAGAATCAACAGCTTCCACGACAAAGCAATTATTGTCATCAGTAAGGGCAGGTCCTGTCCAGCATAGCTGGCACTGCACACGTTGTCCACATGACAGACAGCAGGATCCTGAAGATGATTTTGTATGGCCAGCTGAAGGAAGGCCACCGTGAACTTGGAAGACCCTGCAAGCACTTCAAGGACACCTT
The DNA here is from genome assembly GCF_041734735.1 of Babylonia areolata. Taxonomy (NCBI): domain Eukaryota; kingdom Metazoa; phylum Mollusca; class Gastropoda; order Neogastropoda; family Buccinidae; genus Babylonia; species Babylonia areolata. The sequence goes on from NC_134906.1 coordinate 575,064, forward strand.
GAAGACAAACCTCAAAGCCTGTGACATTGACATCGCTTCCTGGGAAACTGATGCCCTTGACCGCTGTTGCTGGAGGATGCTGTGCTCTAGTGGCATAAAGACATTTGAAAACAAGAGAACGCTGGCCATTAAGGAGAAGCGTGAGCGAAGGAAGCGGGACTCAACTTCTGGAGACGTTTTCCCTTGCAACACTTGTGGGAAGTGCTGCACATCCAGAATCGGCATCTTCTCCCATATGAGGACACACACCGACAGATAAGCCTGCCTGCCTACTCATCACTCAGACTGACGGGAGACTCCATCAACATCAAGGGCAGGTGGTGCCCTGCAAACGATGAACAGGTACTCCTGAACACCATTTAACTGTCTTGTCAGCAGTGCTGGGTCTCCTCCCATGTGAGGCCTCCCGGTGACCTAAAATCAAGAAATCCGTGTCGACTGCCAAAGACCAGACTGACTGTGGAAGATGAACCCAAGTGAGGCTGTGTATGACAGGAGGACTCAGAATGAGCTGTGTGGAAGCAATGTCACTGAAATGGTGCAGAATATGAGGCAAGGCATGCACACGCGCACGCACGACACACAAAGAAAACCACCAAAACACACACACACACACACACACACACACACACGCGCGCACGCACACACACACACGTGCACACACACACAACACACACACACACACACACATTGTACACACACACACACACACATACACATACACTGTACACACACACACACACACAGATACAGCCTTGCAGACACCAGTCCCAAGCACTAACTGACTGTACCACATCAACTGGTCACCAAACAGCATTATTCACTGTGACAGGCACAGAGGACAACACGTTGAACAACAGCTGGCCACACCTGCTACACTGCTAACCACAACAATAATAAAAGAAAAGAGAGAGAGAGAGAAAAAAAAGAAGGAAAAAGAAAGGAGAAACAGTATTGTAGCTCTCCAACACATACTGACGAAGAGACATGTCAAGCCATGAATGCCAACAAAGCCGCTTCCTACTGACAGGCAGCAGGTGCGTTATTAATATCTTGTTTTGAAAACAGCCATGGGAAACTATGTACAAGGCCAAACTTTGATAGATCTACATGTGTATATTTTGTCCTGTGAGCCCAGTTTTTTGATCATATCAAACAGTAAACATGGAGACTTTCTGGTTGATGTTTGATGTGGTCAGCACACACTGACTGAATCACAACTCATACAAGTTTACTGAACATCATTCCGGACTGTAATCAGCAGTGATCAACAACCATTGAACATCAAGTCAGCCAACCATAAACCCAAGTTGTTGTTTTTTGGTTGGTTGTGTGTGTGTGTGTGTGTGTGTGTGTGTGTGTGTGTGTGTGTGAGGCATATTTTCAGCTTTTTTGATGTGATGTCCATACTTCTGTCTCCGTGAATTTTTTCCTCTCTTCTCCATGACTTCATGTGCTGTTGAATGCCATTATCATAATCCATGATAATGTACTATTGTATGCTGTTGAATGCCATTATCATAATCCATGATAATGTACTATTGTATGCTGTTGAATGCCATTATCATAATCCATGATAATGTACTATTGTATGCTGTTGAATGCCATTATCATAATCCATGATAATGTACTATTGTATGCTGTTGAATGCCATTATCATAATCCATGATAATGTACTATTGTATGCTGTTGAATGCCATTATCATAATCCATGATAATGTACTATTGTATGCTGTTGAATGCCATTATCATAATCCATGATAATGTACTATTGTATGCTGTTGAATGCCATTATCATAATCCATGATAATGTACTATTGTAAGTGTATTACTTCATGGGCGGAGCTTACAGCTACCTTTTCTGTATACAGGAAGTTTGCACAATATGATTATATAATTGTCATTATTATCATGAAATGGGTTGCAACCCGAAACTGCCAAGGGTAAACTGCAGGATAATGTGGGAGATGGTGTGTGTGTGTGTGTGTGTGTGTGTGTGTTTACATTTATTTGTTTATTAATTTCTTCTTCTTATTATTATTATTATTCTTGTCTTTTTTTGTTGTTGTTCATATATTCTTTTATCCTGCAATTTATTTCATTTCATTATCTGTCTGCTTACATTTTTACGTTATTTGTGTAAATCTATTTATTCATTCATTTGTTCATTCATTTCTATGCACTTTTTTCCCCCTCAGGGCCTGACAAAGTATGCTGGGTTACGCTGCTGGTCAGGCGTCTGCTTAGCAGATGTGGTGGAGCATATCAAATATAATACAGATTTGTCCGAATGCAGTTATGCCTCCTTGAGTGACTGAACTGAACTGAACTGAAACTGTCCATCTTGCAAACAGATACTCATGGACATTGGGACACAGACAAGGAACTTGCAGATAGATTGATCTATACTCACAAATTGGACGTGTGGGACTTGTAGATAGATAAATATATATAATACTTGCGAATTGGACTCGTGGGTCTTGAAGACTAACTATCTATCTATACTCACGAACTGGATGCGTGGGACTTGTAGATAGATAGATAGATCTATACTCACGGATCAGATGTGTGAGACTTGTAGGTAGACAGATAGATAGATCTATACTCATGAACTGGATGTGTGGGACTTGTAGACAGATCTATAACGCCCAAAAGCGGAGTATGACTGCCTTCATGGCGGGGTAAAAATGGTCATACAATGTAAAAGTCAACATGTACATATAATATATACGAGTGAACGTGGGAATTGCAGCCCATGAACAAAGAAAAAGAAGATAAATCTATACTCACGAACTGGATGCGTGGGACTTGTAGGCTAGATCTATCTATACTCATGAAATGGACACATGAGACTTGTAGACTATCAATCTATACTCATGAAATGGACACATGAGACTTGTAGACTATCTATCTATACTCACGAAATGGACACATGAGACTTGTAGACTATCTATCTATACTCATGAAATGGACACATGAGACTTGTAGACTATCTATCTATACTCACGAAATGGACACATGAGACTTGTAGACTATCTATCTATACTCATGAATTGGATGCGTGGGACTTGTAGACTATCTATCTATACTCATGAAATGGACACATGAGACTTGTAGACTATCTATCTATACTCACGAAATGGACACATGAGACTTGTAGACTATCTATCTATACTCATGAACTGGATGCGTGGGACTTGTAGACTATCTATCTATGCTCATGAATTGGATGTGTGGGACTTGTAGACTATCTGTCTATACTCACGAAATGGACACATGAGACTTGTAGACTATCTATCTATACTCATGAATTGGATGCGTGGGACTTGTACACTATCTATCTATGCTCATGAAATGGACACATGAGACTTGTAGACTATCTATCTATGCTCATGAATTGGATGCGTGGGACTTGTAGACTATCTATCTATGCTCACAAACTGGATGCATGGGACTTGCAGACAGACAGATCTATAACCCCCAAAAGCGGAGTATGGCTGTTTTCACTGCGGGGTAAAAACGGTGGAACAGGTAAAACTAAAAGCCCACTTGTGTACAATGAATACATAAGTGAAGATGGGAGTTGCAGCCCACGAAAGAAGAAGAAGAAGAAGAAGAAGAAGAAAGATCTATGCTCACGAATTGGACGTGTGGGACTTGAAGCAGGGCCAGTGGTGAAGTGAGCCGTCTCGGACTCGAGGGTGGTGTTGGAGAAGAAGACGGCGGCCACATAGATGGAGTAGTTGGTGCCGGGCTTCAGGTTCTTCAGGTGCACCTCTGGCCGCTCTGTGGCGTTGACCACCTCCATACTCATGTCGCTGTCTTCTGGCACACACACACACATATATATATTTAAACAGAGAGAGAAGAAAATCTGAAAGAGATGTTTGTCTACTGGAGGACCTGTGACATACTGCTGCCTTCGTTGAGGAGACGGGGGACTCCATCTGATAAATGATGAACGAGACAACGACAACTGACTTTGAAAGTTTAGTTTGAATGGAACCTTTGATTGAGTGAATGGAGAGCTTTTAAAATGAAACTGGGATTTTTGTTGTTGTTGTTGTTTTTTCTCCTTTCAACATGAGTTTAATTTTCTTGTGGTATCATGTATTCTGCACACACACACACACACACACGCACGCGCACACACACACACACACAATGTGACACACAAACAAACTTAACAAGTGTAATACACAGTCATATAGTGATCAATAGTCTGTGAGTGGGTGATACACACACATGTGTACACATAGTCACACACACACACACACATACACAAACACACACACACACACACACACTTTGTCTAATATCACTCTGTCTAAGTGGAAACTTATAAAATCAACGAACAACAACAACACACATACATGTATACATGTATGCAGACTATCATGTATACTTTACATGTATACATGTACGCACCCAAACTCAAACTCGTACAAGCGTTTGTTAATGGGGGAAATACATTCACCATGCATGGATCCGTTAATTAGTGTGTGTGTGTGTGTGTGTGTGTGTGTGTGTGTGTGTGTGTGTGCGCGTGTGTGTGTGCGTGTGTGTGTGTGTGTGTGTGTGTGTGTGAGGGAGAGAGACTCTCTCACTAGTCTCAGAGAGAGAGACTGAGGGGGGGGGGGGGGGGGCGGAGGGAGAGGCAGAGAGAATAATATTATATTATAATGTATACCCACAAAGAATTTTTTTTGAGTACTTTGATCTCATAATGCCATGTATTATAGACAACAAAAAAAAGAAAAGAAAAAAAAAGGAAAAAAAGAAATAAGGTGTACACATATATCAGGAAGTTCAGTCAGAATCTGTGCATTCCATGAGTGGATTATAAATAACAGTACTCTTAAAATGCCAAAGGAGCATTTCACTTGACATACATACTGCATACAATACAAAATTTATATAGTTTACTGCTACTATATATATAGAGAGAGATATATGGGTGAAACCTGGCATTGTGAAATTGCATCACGACATGTAGGTCATGGCTTACTTGCATCATAACAGCTGTGTAGGAGTGACCCTGGTAACATGTAAACAACTTATCCCTTGAGGAAAGAACGTGATCATTCCAAAAATTTTGAATATTTGACAGACTGATGTGTTTGTTTTTCTTTTCTCTCTTTATATATATATATATATATATATATATATATATATATATATATATATATATATATATATATATATATGCCATTGTTGCAATATGTTTGACAGCAGCCTCAGACAGAATGAGAGACTTTGTAAACAGGAGGTTGGATATGATCATATGATGTATTAATTCATAAGGACTAGTATAAATCAATATTGATAACAGTTAATCCACTAAATCACTTGATAAGAGTTAATAAGATTTAGTCAATACAGCAGAGAGTGGCCTCAAGACATAAGCTGAGTGCAGTCACACAAGTTGACAGCTGATTTTGTCAAGAAGTCCAAGAGTGACAGCTGTGTGGTGATGGGTGCAACAGCTGAGCTGTCATCAGGAGCCAAGAAGGACTTCGATCTGAGGGTCCTGGGTTCGATCTTGGTATGGGCACCTCAGCCTGACAGAATTTTCCATCTCTCCAGCCTCCCAGGTCAGCATACATGATGCAGATGATGTGCAACTTGTGTGCTGGTACCTTTATTCCCATCATGAGTATTGTACACTTGATGCATGTGATGAAGATGACAAAATGTTAAAAGTCCTGTAATCCATGTCAGTGTTTAATTTTTTTCCCCATAGAAATTTGAATTTATAGAAGTTAGTCAGAGGGAAGGAGGTGGTGGAAGAGGAACCTTGTAAAAACTAGATTAAAGATTATGATAGATCTACTATGAACCGTGACTGAGCGAGGAAGGATACATTCATACTAAAGTATTAATCATAATCCATTATCACTCAGTAGATGACAGTGACACATGACATTTATGATTTTATGAACGTGTATTATCACACAAGCAACTCCACATGCATTCACACAATACATCTTTTATTTGTGTACATGTACATGCATAACAATTTGTTGGGGTTTTTTTTGTGTGTGCATGTTTATGTGCACACATAAATTTGTATGTTACTGTACCATGTGCATGCATGGACCAACATTTGTGCAACATAAGTGAAATAGAATTGCACACACACACACACACACACACACACGTGCGTGCACGCACACACACACACACAAACACACACACACAAAGTCCATGGGTAGATCTATACAGATACATGTCAAAAGAATTATCATAATATCAAATTTCCTATAGTACTCATTCTCATGATAATGTCAAAGCTTCAAAGAATACATTATTCAATAATTATTTCGTTCTGGCTTTTTACATAATTTATACGCTTATCACAGTTGGCAATCAACAGTCTCTGGGTCGACAGTTGAAAGAGGGTAGTGCACACAACTCCACATAGCAGAAAGCACTGGGGAGGAGGGTATGGGGTGGGGGTAGTTACTTGAGCAAAATTTTCTTATCGTCCTCTTTTCACACACACACACAGTGACACACACACACACATGACATAAAATAAGCGCAAAACACAGCTTGTAATGTAAACAAACAAAAACAAAAAAACAACAACAAAAAAATGTATACAGACCTGTCTCCATGCCTCCCCCAACCCCCAAGTATGAAAGGCAAGACAGAAAGAGAAGAAGAGGAGGGTGGGTGCTGAAAGTATGAGGTGGGGGAAAGTCCCAATTTCTGACATGTGTTTAAAACAACAAAATATATCGCACATGTCAAACATTAAGCTCTGCAGCCACACGGGGTTCTGCTTGTGGAGTCCTACCAGGGCAAAAAACACAAACATATGGTAGTGGTAGGCAACGTACCACCCCTCCTTTGCTGATCGCTGTCATCTGTCCTCAAGGATACAGTATGGTAGTATACTTATTACTATACTTGGCCAATGTTTCATGTATGCATGCTGTACCATTTTCAGCTTTGTTTTTTTTTCTCCTGTTTTTTTTTTCTCCCCCTCTCTCTCTGAGTCTCTCTATCCCCCCCCCCCCTCTCTCTCTCTCTCTCTGTGAGTGTGAGTCTCTCTCTCCCCTCTCTCTGTGAGTCTCTCTCTCCCCTCTCTCTGTGTCTCTCTCTCCCCTCTCTCCCCCCCTTTCTCTGAGTCTCTCTCTCCCCTCTGTGAGTCTCTCTCTCCCCTCTCTCTCTCTCTCTGAGTCTCTCTCTCCCCTCTCTCTGTGAGTCTCTCTCTCCCCCCCTTTCTCTGAGTCTCTCTCTCCCCTCTGTGAGTCTCTCTCTCCCCCCCTTTCTCTGAGTCTCTCTCTCCCCTCTCTCTGTGAGTCTCTCTCTCCCCTCCTTTCTCTGAGTCTCTCTCTCCCCTCTGTGAGTCTCTCTCTCCCCTCTCTCTCTCTCTCTGAGTCTCTCTCTCCCCTCTCTCTGTGAGTCTCTCTCTCCCCCCTCTCTCTACTTCTCTGTGCAGGCTGCCCTCCACCCCTTTTACCCTCCCCTCCTTTTCTGCTTCCTTCCTTCCAACCCAACATTCACATGATAGATATTTTGATTTTTATACATGTATGTGTGATGCGCTTCATGTGTGTGTGTGTGTGTGTGTGTGTGTGTGTGTGTGTGTGTGTGTGTGTGTGTTTGTGTGTGCGCATGTGCGTGCGCACACGTGCGTTTGTGTGCATTTGTGTGTGTGTATGTGTGTGCGCGTGCTCGCGTTTGTGTGTGTAAGAGTGTGTGTGTATTGCTGTTTACATGTTCTTTTTTCTTATGTATTTTATAACACCATGCTTGTGCCTCTGTGTGTGCATGTGCGTGCATGTGTGCATGTGCATGTGCGTGTGTGTGCATGTGTGCGTGTGTCCCTATTTTTCTTATTCATTATCACCATGCTTTAATTAATAACTTTATTTAGTATTGTGTAGTGGTGACCCTGTTCAAGGTAGGGACTGGATGTGAAAGCACACCAGTAGCTTCCCACTGACTCAGTGAATACAGAATAGTGACCACTCTTCTTGGAAATAAAGGATTTTGTCTGGCCTTGTGTCATGTCATGTCTTATCTGTCTGTCTGTCTGAATCACACACACACACACACACACACACACATACACAAAGTGAGTGAGTGAGTCTCCTCTTTCTCTTATACACAGTGACACACACACACACACACACTAGTGGGCTCAACAAAACTTTAAGTTGTCATCTGACATACATCAACAGATAATTCTCTTACAAACAGTACCAGTACTATGCAATTAAATCCCAAACGATTCCCTTTTTCCCCTTCAATTTTCTGCATGACTGAGATTCAGTCTTAAGATAAATTCCTATTTTGGCAGTTCTTTTAGGCACCCTAGTACTAAACTAAAGTGCTTTCACTAGGTCAGTAGCCCGTGAATACATGTATACAGGCCTGTCCTTTTTCTTCCACATTCTCTCGCACTGAATCCGAACCCCAGCGATACTCTAACCATCCTGAGTTCTATTGACCACACAAAGCAGTGAGACACCCCACACAGTGTGTGTCCTGGGGAGACACTGTCTGTTCAACTGCTGCAACCCTAAAAATAGTGCTTACTCACCGTGTTACTGAAAAACTACAGTATACCATCTGTGTCTACAGGTATCAGTTGTTCAATGCATAATATAAATAATTTAAAAGCTATCTGACTGCTCAGAAGAGTATCATAATGAATTCACAAAACTGAAGTAGAAATTAGAATCACTGCGTTTTTATTCTAATTAAAAAAAATAAAATAAAATAAAAAGATTGTTGGTAACATTTATCCCTTAGAAAATTAGAAAATTAGAGTTAGAAAAGATCTATTTATTCTCTACTAAAAACTAAATCAACTGATAAATTCATCAGTTTTTCAAAAATGAAAGGCCTGACTGGCCTGAGCTTTGCACTAATGGCAGAAATCAATTAATTAAACATGCACCAAGGAATACAATGCCAGTAAAACAAAGAGAACAAAGACAAGAATAATTTTGACATATATATATATATATATATACAAATGGTTGAAGAAGCCTTTTACTAAGCTGGCTCGTGATATGATGATGAACTAATTTGTTCTGGATGCCTAAAGACATTTGATATTCTGCTAATTTCTGGTGATCCACGCTGTGTTATCAGTATTACTATTAGTATTAGAAAGAAATCAGGGATGGTGCACTTGGGCTTTCAGTTTCAATTACACCAGAGCTGTGCAAAATGTTACTGTACATGGCCTGGAATAGGTTCATCTCAAACAAACAGTGCCATGTGTACTGAACTATTACTATATTAGTATACTCTCCTGTGTCTATAGATCATCAGATCAATTATATGATGATAAGGTACAGGCCACAGTGATGAGATACTTCCTGGAAGATCTTTGGCATCACAAAGAGAAAGCACATCACAAATGATAAAGTGTGTAGAAGACTGAAGAGTCAAGCAAGCCGTTGGGCCACATGATGATCTACTGACCAAGTGCTGTAAAGTACAGGAAACTACACACACACACACACACACACACACACACACACACACACACACAACCAACCAATTCTGTTTGGGTTTTTCATTTTTTGTTTTCATTCTTGCATAATCTGTTAACAAAGTATTGATTATGGTAAGTCACTAACATGTTCAAATTCAAAATGACCCCTGTGGTAAGCGTACATTACAATGTTGAATGTGGTATTATAAACAATCCATTTATACTGTTAACCACATGATGATCTACTGACCAAGCACTGCAAAGTACAGGAAAGGGAAGCTGTATGGCCATGTCTCACATTCATCAGGACTGGCCAAGACCTTTCTGCAGGGAACAGTGCAGGGAGTGAGGAGAAGAGGCAGGCAGAAGAGATGGGAGGACAACATCTCACAGTGGACAGGTCTGACCCTGAGTGACACAGTCAGAAGGACAGACAACTGTGAAGGATGGAGGAGGCTGGTTGCCAAATGTGTAATGTCCCCATGGTCTACTGGACTACAGGATATATACTGATATAGAGAGCACACTATTTTTATACCTGGGGTAACAATAAGCCAGCTCAACATACCTAATAGTAATACAAACAAGGACTGACAAATGAAAATAAAACATCTTTCAATCAATCACATATTTAGCTTTTTTTATGTAAAGCATGGCAGTGATATAAGGGTGTTCTTTCTTTTGGGGGTACAGGGGGGGGGGGGGGGGGAAGGGGGGGGGGGGTTTAAATCAGGGGTGGAGCAGGGTGAGGGTTGTCATGATTTCTATTTCTGCTTTGGCCATTGCTTGTTTGTCAACCAGATGAACTAGCTGTCAGAACTGCTTTGGCCATTGCTTGTTTGTCAACCAGATGAACTAGCTGTCAGAACTGCTTTGGCCATTGCTTGTTTGTCAACCAGATGAACTAGCTGTCAGAACTGCTTTGGCCATTGCTTGTTTGTCAACCAGATGAACTAGCTGTCAGAACTGCTTTGGCCATTGCTTGTTTGTCAACCAGATGAACTAGCTGTCAGAACTGCTTTGGCCATTGCTTGTTTGTCAACCAGATGAACTAGCTGTCAGAACTGCTTTGGCCATTGCTTGTTTGTCAACCAGATGAACTAGCTCAGTAGCTGTCAGAACCTTTATAAAAACAAAAACAACAACAACAACAACAAAACAAACAAACAAAAACAAAAAAAACAGACACACACTTCTCTGTTGTCATTCTTGCATAATTTGTTCTCCAGGCCTGACTAAGCGTGTTGGGTTACGCTGCTGATCAGGCATCTGCTTGGCAGATATGGTGTAGCGTATATGGATTTGTCCAAACGCAGTGACACCTCCTTGAGTTACTGAAACTGAAAGCATAATTTGTTACCAAAGTATTGATTATCATCATTATGGTAAGTCACTAACTTGTTCAAATTCAAAATGACCCCTATGGTAAGCTTACATTACAGTGTTGAATGTGGTATTATAAACAATCCATTTAAACTGTTAACCAAAACACACACTATTATAGCAGGGGTAAGGGTCAGAGCCAGTCAACGGTCATTGACACACAAGTATGCATACTTGTAGAACTTTGTATCATAAATTTAAAATCACTCAATGATGTAGCAGCAAGCCAATCTTTTCTAAAGTTCAAAAGGCCTTTTTTTGGTTTCTCTCAAGTCAATCTGAATCCTGCACAAAATAATCATGAGTGCAGTTTCAAACTGAAAAGAAAAGAAAAAGAAAAGAAAAGAAAAGAAATAAAAAAGATAAATGTTAAGCAGAATAGAACTGCTATTCCTTTGTAGTTTGAAGCTGGGCAGATGAATACTGCAAACATGCACTGAAAACCAGCTATGATGCTTCTCCAAAGCCTACATTGCTTGTATAATTTATGTGTATGTTGTTAGCTGCAGAATGTGTGTGTGTGTGTGTGTGTGTGTGTGTGTGTGTGTGTGTGTGTGTGTGTGTGTTACATGATGTCTGGGTGTCTGAGTGTGTGTGTTGACTGTCTTGGGATCAACTGCCTTGATCCAGCATAGTATGTAATTATGCACATGTATCAATGATACATGCTTGAACAGGAAACATTTGCTTTGTAGGAGTCAACAACAGAACAACAGCAACCATTATATACACACACTCACACATTAAAACCATATATGTATATATATGTGTGTGTGTGTGTGTGTGAATACAAAAGTGTGACAGATTATTTATATCAGATTAACTCACACAAACACACAAGTATACATGCATGTAATGTATTTAAACTATTTCAGATGCCTGTGTCAGTGTGTGTAACAAAAGAGCGTGAAAGAAAAAGAAAATTAAATAATGAAAACTATACATTTACATTGTGTGGTGGGCGACTAGGCATGGAGGACTGCCGTTGGGGGAGGAATAGAGGATCCATATATTATAATATGATATATAATACAAATTATACATTTTCTGACCTTTTAATTTTGAAAATGAATCTTTGATTTTGTGGTGAACAGGTCAAATGGCCCATTGTATGCTGAACCAGTCCTAAACCCAAATATACTGCAAATTCACACCTTTTCTCTTTCAAAATAAAAAAAACAATGTTAACTGTAAAATTTACACATATAACAAGGTGAAACTGGCTGGGAAAGAGAGAGACAGAGACAGACAGACAGACAGACAGAGACAGACAGACAGATAATGTGTGTGCATGCATGTTCATTTCCTTGTGGGCAGTCAGAATCATCCATGCTTCAATGTGGGTGCTTCACATGTTTTTTATTTGTACAGGATGGATGCACTGCATCCTGATACCTTTCTTTCTACAAAGTGAATTCTCTGCCTTTCCTTGGAGAACCAGATGAGCTGCTCTGCAACTATATCAGTTCTGAGGTAGCTGGAAAGGCGAAAGATGACAACACCAACATTTATTGACCTCTGTCAACTTGATAGGGATCTATATGACATCATCTTCATGTACATGTATGTATTCAGTTTGTACTTGCAGAACTTTGGCAATTCAGTCCTGTCCCTTGCCCCTAAACCTTACTTTCCCCTCCCCTTCCCCGTAGTCCATCACATTCCTTCTTTTGATAAGGGGCTTAAAGTGAAGCCTGGGCTGATGTGGTGTGGTTACACACACGCACATACACACGCACACACACACGCACGCACACACACGCACACGCACACACACACACATGATAAAAAACCCCACACAACTCCCACCTGTTTCATTGTCATAGTAGAACACCCTGTACTCCTGTACACATCCTTGGGAGAAGGGGACCAATTTCACGTCTTTGTGGACGACATCAACGGTAACATTCTCCGGCACAAAGACGTCCTTCAGCCGGATCAAATGCGGAATGTAATCCTTCAGTGCCTCCTCTGATACATTGACGCCAACCGTGTAGTTAGCGAAAAATTCCAGTGACTTGCACATCTCCTTTGTTGGGCTGGATGGCTTCGTCGGTGGCGTTCTGACACCGTTTGAACCGTTCGGGGTGTCTAAGGATACAGTGTCAGTTTGGTCCGATGTTGATGGCTGCTGCCCTGCCAGACTCACAGGATAGGTGTGGTTCAGCCATACCATGGTGGCATTGAAGACTGGGTCCACGAGGGATGTGTTCACGTCGTGCTTTTTGTAGATGTTCGGGGGCAGCCAGCCGACCACGGCTTCCGTGGGGGTCACTAGGAAGAAGGTCAGGTTCTTGGGTGGATGGAGAACCACTTTGGCTGTAAAGACACAATGAGGTGGCCTGTCAATGCTGACATTAGCAAAGAGTTACCTCTGAATGACTGATTCTGATATATTTGTACTGTTGTAAATAAAATCTATAATCTTAATAGAATCAACTTCATTTAAAACATTCTGCATGATTTTGCTTTCTAATCCTAAACCATATTATCAGCTTAAGAACATGAAATCTTAGAGTTATTCATGCTTGTTCAAGTTCAACTTTGCTATCAATAGGGTGAATCACATAAAATAACAAGAAAGGCAAGGCCTTCAAGACTCACTTGTGATATACTTTTTAAAAAAATCCAAGCTTTTTATGTATTGAGTATAATGCATTTACTGTTATATTTATATTTTTTGTATTCTCTAAACTTGGCACTTTGATCTGATATTCGACCCAACAAAAGATCTGTCATTATTATCATTTTTTGTTCAAACAGGAACTTCCTTTGCTAAGCATGGAAGTTTTATTTATTGCAAACGTTTTGGTGCAGACAGTAAAACAAGGGAAATTACTCTGCTGGGGAACTTAGTTTGCTTTAAACTGATCTTTCTCATCTTAAACATTACATTTTGAAATTATACTCAATACATAAAAAGCTTGGATTTTTTTTTTTAAAGTGCATCACAAGTGAGTCTTGAAGGCCTTGCCTCTCTTGTTTCAAAATGTAATGTTTAAGATGAGAAAGATCAGTTTAAAGCAAATTAACTCCACTAGCATTACAGAGTAATTTCCCTTTTTTACTATCTGCACCAAAACGTTTGCAAAATAAATAAAACTTCCATGCTTAGCAAAAGAAGTTCCTGTTTGAACAAAAAATGATAATAATGACTACTCTAGCTGTTGGGTCAGAATATCAGATCAAAGTGCCAAGTTTAGAGAATACAAAAAATATAAATATAACAGTAAATGCAGTTTGCATATAATTAGGCTTCATTCTTTATTTTTTTTGTGCCCATCCCAGAGGCGCAATATTGTTTTAAACAAAATGACTGGAAAGAACTGAATTTTTCCTATTTTCATGCCAAATTTGGTGTCAACTGACAAAGTAGTTGCAGAGAAAATGTCAATGTTAAAGTTTACCACGGACACACAGACACACAGACACACACACACAGACAACCGAACACCGGGTTAAAACATAGACTCACTTTGTTTACACAAGTGAGTCAAAAAGACAATGAGTGAGACTGAGAAAACGAGTGAACAACTCAACAAGTGAGAGAGAAAGACAGAGATGGAAAGAGAGAAACAGAGATGGAGGGAGAGAGACAGAGAGAGACTAAGAGAGAGACAGACAGACAGATTATGGACAGACAGAGAGAAAGGGACAGAGCTGTGGGAGAGAGACTGAGAGAGAGGGGGGGGAAGGGGGGCGAGGGAGGGGGGGGGGGCAGAAATAAAGAGAGTAAAAAAACAAAAGTACAGAAGACTGCAAATGCAACTTTCCATCACACACACACACACACAGACACAGCTGTTTCTAATTTTAGTCAATGCACAGTTTGAATGGCTGTAACCTGACAACATGGTTATCCTGCCTTGTGACCCTTTTTCACCTGATTTTGCCATTGTTTTTCTCACACAATATAAATGAGCATCACACATCTGTGTTCCATGTTACTTACCAAGAACCACAAAAATGATTTTGAATGGTACACAATAAGTAAGTCCATATCACCAGAAAGATATCTATAAAAATCGGTAAGCACATAAATCAGAAAAAAAAAAAAAATCTAAAACAGGTTAATTTTGTAACCTCATGTA
>NC_134906.1:595000-605000 GCF_041734735.1 Babylonia areolata
CACCCCCTCTCCCCCAAAAAATTTGCCATATTCCTCTGGTCTGTGCAGTTTCTCAAATGATTGATGGGCTTTAATCAAGGTCTGCATTCAAGATCACTTGTCTGAACTGATTAAAAAATTTTTCTTTTGATGTGTATGTGAAGAGTGGGTATGGGTGGGTATTTGGGTGTGCGTGTAGTGCCATGTATGCATGCACATATTTATTTGTAAACTAACAATTTTTTTTGCTCATAATGATACATATAGGTGCTAGTACTTCAATATTGTACAAATATCAATATGGTATTTTGGTGATCAAAAGAAAAAAAACACCTTTATTTTACCTTTTTTTTCGGGGGGGGGGGGGGGGGGGGAGATATCAATCCCTTGAGTGCCAAGAGAGAAAAGAAAGGTAACTGCTGTTTCAAGTCCTAAAGCAGTATCCAGAACAGTTAGCCCAAAACTGAGAAACTTATCTGGTGATATACCACTCAGGATCAAATGTGTGATTTTTCAGAGTTATTTCCCTTCATCTAATGATATCATCAGTGATGTTGCTATGTACCTACGTAATATGTACTATGGCACTCAAGGGGTTAAGACTCAAGCGACCTTTGGATCCTGGCTTAAAAATTTAATTTTCAGTAAAAGAAAAATGAGTCACATAGAATTTGTGACTTGAGGCAGGATATAGATCGCACACGTCTTGCTGTTTGTCATTTTCCCATCAAACTTGTAAATGCACGCAGCGCTCAACTTCACTTGCTGCTTGCCATCACCATGTTTATGACGTGTGTCTTGTGAATGTGTTTTTTACAACTTCAATACGCTATTCTTTATTGCAGAAGGTTTACTGCGTAGTCCAATAGGACATTAATTTGTTATAGTTGTTAAAGTTGTTTTGATGTTAGCATTTTCTTCCATTTTGCTTTTGTCCTTTTTTTGTCTTTTTTTTTCTCACCAATGTTCTGTCTTCCCCTAGCCCCCCTCCTCCACCCCCCTCCCCACGTGCCCCCCTCCACACATGCACACAGACACAAGACACTCCCACATTCCTTCCACACACACACACACACACACACACACACCCTCTCCCCCAGACCCCCCACCACTCTTTTTTTCTTTTTGTTCCTGTCTAACATCACAGTGGGGAAAAAATGTATATTTAAAAAAGATTTTGATTTCTTTATTTAAAAAAAATATCTTGATCCATTTACTTATCTGTTTATTTTTCTGTTTACATATGTTTTTGTTTTTGTTTTTATTCTCAAGGCCTGACAATGCGCATTGTGTTACGCTGCTGGTCAGGCATCTGTTTGGCAGATGTGGTGTAGCGTATATGGATTTGTCTGAACGCAGTAACGCCTCCTTGAGTAGCTGAAGCTGACCTGAAGGGAACTGAACTCAGAGTGGAAAGACGTTAAACTGACCTGAAGTGAACTGAAAGTGGAAAGACGTTAAACTGACCTGAACTGAACTTAAAGTGGAAAGACGTTAAACTGACTGATCTGAACTTAAAGTGGAAAGACGTTAAACTGACCTGAAGTGAACTGAAAGTGGAAAGACGTTAAACTGACCTGAACTGAACTTAAAGTGGAAAGACGTTAAACTGACCTGAAGTGAACTTAAAGTGGAAAGACGTTAAACTGACCTGAACTGAACTTAAAGTGGAAAGACGTTAAACTGACCTGAAGTGAACTGAACTCAGAGTGGAAAGACGTTAAACTGACCTGAAGTGAACTGAAAGTGGAAAGACGTTAAACTGACCTGAACTGAACTTAAAGTGGAAAGACGTTAAACTGACCTGAACTGAACTTAAAGTGGAAAGACGTTAAGCTGACCTGAAGTGAACTGAAAGTGGAAAGACGTTAAACTGACCTGAAGTGAACTTAAAGTGGAAAGATGTTAAACTCAAGAACCAACTGCTGCTTCAGGCAGGGGACACACGTGCGGAGGGTGTGGAGGACCTGATAGCGGAGCTCCAGAAGCAGACGTACCTGCCCCGGAGGAACCCCGAGGGACCGTTCATCTTTTCTGTGGACCACTGCTTCTCGCTGCGGGGCCAGGGGACTGTACTCACAGGCACTGCTATCAGCGGAAGCATCGCAATCAACGATGTGAGTTGTCTTTTTTTCGCTCTGCTCTCCCTCGATGTGCGAATCACTCACACGCACTGCTATCAACGATGTGAGTTGTCTTTTTTTCGCTCTGCTCTCCCTTGATGTGCGAATCACTCACACGCACTGCTATCAATGATGTGAGTTGTCTTTTTTTAAACTCTGCTCTCCCTCGATGTGAGAATCACTCACACGCACTGCTGTCAACGATGTGAGTTGTCTTTTTTTTCGCTCTGCTCTCCCTCGATGTGCGAATCACCCACACGCACTGCTATCAACGATGTGAGTTGTCTTTTTTTAAACTCTGCTCTCTCTCTCCATGGGTGTGGAAGGTTCAGCCTCAAGAAGTATTCTGGCTGTTGTTAAGTATTGACAACTGAAAATCACCTGTCAGGATTCTTTGTATAAACAGCCTTGATTGGATCGTTTCAGATATTTCCATCAGATGTGAAGTGCAGCTTTCGTATCTATGCAGTTCTTTCAGAGGGGGGGTAACACTCTGACAGTGTGTAAATTTCATTGTAAGTGTTGGACTTTCAATCTGAGGGTCCTGTGTTAGAATCTCGCTAACAGTGCCTGGTGGGTAAAGGATGGAGATTTTTTGGATCTCTTAGGTCAATATATGTGCAAACCTGCTTGTGCCTGAACCCCCTTTGTGTGTATACCCATGCAGAAGATCAAATTAAAGATCCTGTAATCCATGTCAGCGTTAGGTAGGTTATGGAAACAGGAACATACCCAACATGCACACAACACTGAAAACGGAGTATGGCTGCCTACATAGCAGGGTAAATAAACAAAACCATCATACATGTAAAATGTTACATGTCTGTCTGAGTGTGCATGTGTGCGTGACTGAAACCTGGTTGAATGACACAGGAAACGAATGAGTGCCCAATGGCAGCTGTCAGTTGGCTCTGCCCAGGTAGGCAGCCTGTTGTGCAAATGATCCTGTGTTTGTAAAGTGCTTAGAGCTTGGTGTCCAACCGTGGATAGGTGCTGTGTAAGTATCCTTATCATTCATTTATATATAAAGATGATGAAGATCAAATAGCCAAGTGATGTCTACGTAGGGCATTTTTATTCACTTATTGAAAAGTTGTTTGGAGAAAAGTGGCACATGGTTCAGTTTTCTGTTAACCCATTTAACCCTGGGGGAGTTTACAGAGCTGGCAGACTTCTCTGCCATAATGATGCCAAAAAAATGCAGAAAATGTACTGAAATCAACAGTGTTTTTTTTCTCCTTCAACTTCACACAGCCAAAAATACTGTAGAATCCCTTTGCTTGCAGTTTATACCATGTAGGAATGTGGAAACACTTTTAATGGAATAAATTTCAACACAAGAACAATGCTCGGATGCACAGTACAAAGAGTTAAGCTTTCCATGCTCTTCAGTGTCCAGTTCAGGTTATAGTTGAAATTTCAAGGCATGAACAATCTTCAAATTAGTGTTTATTAACGTTGATTGATTAGCCAATGACCCATTGCAGTACTGCAGAAGTCTACATTCTGGTGTCATTTTCTAGTGATGTGACAGAGGTCTACATTCTGGTGTCACTTTCTAGTGATGTGACAGAGGTCTACATTCTGGTGTCACTTTCTAGTGATGTGACAGAAGTCTACATTCTGGTGTCACTTTCTAGTGATGTGACAGAGGTCTACATTCTGGTGTCACTTTCTAGTGATGTGACAGAGGTCTACATTCTGGTGTCATTTTCTAGTGATGTGACAGAGGTCTACATTCTGGTGTCACTTTCTAGTGATGTGACAGAAGTCTACATTCTGGTGTCATTTTCTAGTGATGTGAGGTACGAAGCCTCAAGAGGTTCAGCTCAGTGGTGAACTACATTGCTCTGAGGTCAAGGTTGAACTTTGAGCCAAAAAAAAATTTCATTGGCCAGTCGTCACATGCGTTAATCGTCGGGAGATGAAGCTGGGTACAAATGCCAGTGTTTCAAAGGATTTACCTCAGCCTGCTGCTCGACTGATTCCTAGGCTTGGCACAGTAATAACATTGTGTTAGACTGTTAGAGAACCAGATCAATAACATTGCGTTAGACTGTTAGAGAACCAGATCTGTCTTATCTAATTGCCAGATTCTTTTCCACTTTGTGCTCATCCACACACACTTTAGTTTTTGTTGTTGCTTTCATTGTTCTTCTTCTTGTTATTATTATTATTTTCTTGTCATGGTTGTTATTCCATTCATTGCTGTTTTGGTTTCAGACCGTGGAAATCCCGTCGATGAAAATGCAGAAGAAAGTGAAATCCATGCAGATGTTTCGCAAACCTGTGGAGAAAATCATTCAGGTAAGTTTAGACACTGTCCTTCAAGACACATCTTAAAGATTTAAAAACTTTTTTTAGAAATTGATTTTCACAGTATTTATTGCCCAGCTGATATCAAAGGCCATTTGTAGAGAAGAAAGCTTTTTTTTTTCTCTCTCTTCTCCTTCTTTTTTTTTTTTTTTTTTTTGCTACCCCATCAACTGCACAGTTTCAGTGGCATTACTCCCACGCCGCTCATTTAGATTCCCCCATGCACGGCCACACCTGGGTTCATCTGTCACAGTTCCAGTGTCGGCAGTCCGCAGGGAACATCAATGTTAGGTCGCCAGGAAGCCACACACCAGAGGAGACCCTGCACTGCTGCTGAGTCACTTCGGTGGTGTTCAGTGGTGCCTGTTCGGATTCAACGTATTTAGGACACCACCTACTAAGCCGCCTACTAATGACAATAATGGCTTAGTCGCAGGTTGCTCCCCAGGGAGAGCGTGTCGCTACACTACAGCGCCACCCTTTTTTTTGTGTGTGTATTTTTTCCTGCGTGCAGTTTTTTTTTTAATTTGTTTTTCCTATCGAAGTGGATTTTTCTACAGAATTTTGCCAGGAACAATCCTTTTGTTTTCATGGGTTCTTTTACGTGCGCTAAGTGCATGCTGCACACAGCACCTGGGTTTATTGTGTCATCCGATTGACCAGGGCTGGGTGTTAGGAAGGCTGGGCCCAGTCCTCTCCTTTCACCGTTTCTGACCTCCCCTGTTTCTGACCTCCCCGACCTCCGCCGTTTCTGACCTCCCCCGTTTCTGACCTCCCCGACCTCCGCCGTTTCTGACCTCCCCCGTTTCTAACCTTTTTTCTAACCTCCCCCGTTTCTGACCTCCCCCGTTTCTAACCTTGTTTCTAACCTCCGCCGTTTCTGACCTCCCCCGTTTCTAACCTCCCCTGTTTCTAACCTCCCCCGTTTCTGACCTTGTTTCTAACCTCCCCTGTTTCTGACCTCCCCCGTTTCTGACCTTGTTTCTAACCTCCCCCGTTTCTGACCTCCACCGTTTCTAACCTTGTTTCTAACCTCCCCCGTTTCTGACCTCCCCCATTTTTCTGACCTTTCCCGTTTCTAACCTCCCCTGTTTCTAACCTCCCCCGTTTCTGACCTCCCCCGTTTTTCTGACCTCCCCCGTTTCTGACCTCCCCCTACAAGCAGTCAGGTACTCAGTCACAACCGCATGGAGTGAGGAAGACCAGCATAAAGCGCCTTTCCCAAGGACGCAACACCACGCTGAAACAGGGCCTCAAACCTTCAGTTCAGTTCAGTTAGAACAGGATATGTCATCTTCAGTGTAACGTCTTTCCACTTGAAGTGATATTAGAGAATAGAATATGTCTTTGTTACCAAGTGTACCGGGGTCACAAGGGAAATTTGGGGGGGGTGTGTGTGTGTGGGGGGGGGGGGGGATAGTACATAACAAGGCACAAACAGAAATCGAAAATTATACACAAACACAGATACAGTAGAAATTAGGATACATTCAAGTGCATATCAATATTAAAACTTGTGCATACTCACACATGCACGCATGTATTTGTGTGTGTGTGTGATGTGTGTGTGTGTGTGTGTGTGTGTGTATCAGGGGGATCGGGCGGGGATGTGCGTCACACAGTTTGACCCCAAGCTGTTGGAGCGAGGGCTGGTCTGCCAGCCGGGCGTGCTGTCCACGGTACACGCCTTCATCGGCACCGTGCACAAGATTGCCTACTTCAAAGGTGTGGGTTGCTGTTGTGTTACATTGTGTTGTGTTGTGTTGTGTTGTGTTATATTGTGTTGTGTTATGTTGCATTGCATTGTGTTACGTTGCATTGCATTGTGTTGTGTTACGTTGCATTGCATTGTGTTGTGTTATGTTGCATTGTGTTGTGTTGTGTTGTGTTGCATTGTGTTGTGTTGTGTTATGCTGCATTGTGTTGTGTTGTGTTATGTTGTGTTATGTTGTGTTGCATTGTGTTGTGTTGTGTTGTGTTGTATTTTATTGTATTGCATTATGTTGTTTTATATTACATTGTATTGTGTGTTATTTTGTAATGTGTTGTGTTGTGTTATATTGTAATGTGTTATGTTGTGTTGTATTGTGTTGTGTAATATTGTGTTGTGTTGTATTGTGTTGTGTTATATTGTGTTGTGTTGTATTTTATTGTATTGCATTATGTTGTTTTATATTGCATTGTATTGTGTGTGTTATTTTGTTATGTGTTGTGCTATATTGTAATGTGTTATGTTGTGTTGTATTGTGTTGTGTAATATTGTGTTGTGTTGTGTTGTATTGTGTTATATTGTGTTGTATTGTGTTGTATTGTGTTATATTGTGTTTTGTTTTGTTATGTTGTGTTGTGTTGTGTTATATTGTATTGCATTGTATTGCGTTATGCTATGTTGTATTGTATTGTGTTATATTGTGTTGTGTTGTGTTGTATTGTGCATATGTTCATCAACACCAGGATGGTATGGGTTTGTGTTGTGTTGCGTTGTATAATATGGTATAGTATTGTATTGTACACATGTTACTCGGCACTGTGCACCAGATCACCTACTTCAGTGGTGTGGGTTTGTATTGTATCGCATCGCATTTCATTGCATTGTACTGCAGTGTATTGTATTGCACACACATTCATCAGCCCTGTGCATAAGATCATCCTGCTCCAAAGGTGTGGGTTTCTGTTGTATTGTATTGTATTGTATTGTATTGAATTGTATTGTACTGTATTTTATTGTATTGTATTGAATTGTACACACATTCATCGGCACCACATACAAGATAGCCTATTCCAGTGTTGGTTTGTATTGTATCATATTATATTGTATTGAGCTTTCCTCTCTTTGTTTCTCTGTCAGTGTTCTTTGTTTAAAAAAAATAAACCTTCAAGCATGAAAAATCACGTTAGTTGTTGTCATTCAAGGACATTTTTGTTTGTTTGGTGGTGGTTGTTTTTTGTTTTAGTTTATTGTGCATACAGTCAAATTTGCATGCACTCAAACAAACACACACAGAGGTGCACAGACACAGGTGCACAAATGTGTGCACTCACACATGAACACACACACATGCACATACACATGAACACACACACATGGACACACACACATGCACACACACACACACACACACACACACACACACAGTCTCTATGTCTCTGCCTCTGTGTTTCTCTCTCTCTTTCTCAGTCTCTCTCTCTTTCTTACTCACACACACACACATGTTAACACTCGTGCACACACACACACACGCACTCAAGCTCCCTACTGACCCTGTGCTGTCTTCTACCTGTAGGCAGTGTCTCCACAAAAGCCAAATTCCACATCACCGTCGGCCATGAAACTGTCATGGGTAACATCTTCCTCTTTGGTCTTCCTCCCTCTTCCTCCTCCTCCTCTTCATCCCTTCCCACCCCCTCCACACCCTCCTCATCCTCCGCTTCTTCGGCCAACAACGGCGGCAGCAGTGATGACGTCTCTCTGGACTTCTCTCAAGAATATGCATACCAAGAAGAGCTCTTCGCAGACAGCGATCTGTCAGGCGTGAAGAGCTGTGCCGGTAGTTCGGAGGGGGAAGGAGGCAGTGGGGGATGGGAGTCGCCTCCCTTGAAGCAGTTTGTGCTTGTGGAGCTGGAGAAGGCTGTGACATGTTCGAGGCACGCCCTGATGATCGGGTCGAAGCTGGACACGGACATCCACGCCAACGCATGTCGCCTGGCCTTCCACGGGCGGATCACTGAGCTGCTGGAGGATACAAAGTACCGGGAGACCGTGCTTCCCAGGCTGAAGGTGTGTGGGGGTGTGTGGAGAGGTTGAGGGGAGGGGGGTGTGTATGTGATAGTGTGTGTGTGTGTGTTCAGTCAGCCAATGAAATCACTTGAATAAAACAACTAATTCCTGGGTGATATAGGGTGTTTCCATATTACTGTCAGGGGAACCTCGGCAAAGCTAAAGCTACTAATGAAATAATTTCAAAACAACGTAAAACCTTTCACAAGATGGAGATATTTAGCCGCACAGCTTGGGTACAGCTTTTGTGGCAGTGGCAGGGGAGTGAATTCTCCGCTGTTTGAGAAGGGCGTATGTGGCAGTCTGAAGGTTGAAATGCTGTTATCCTTCTTTTTCTGTGTTTGTGGTCTACAAACCCCATGTTCACTTGTGTGGGCTGATTGATTTTACCCTGCCATGATAACAACCACTCTTCTCCATTTTCAGGGGTGAGCATGCTGGGTATGTCCTTGTTTCCACAACCCACCAAACGCCGACATGGATAACGGGATCGTTAAGACATGTGTATGTGACCCTCTGCTTGCAAAGGGGTTCATACACTAGTATATCTGTTGAGCTGGGAGATTGGAAGAAAAAAGAAAACAGCACAAAAAACAATTCCACCCTTAACCCAGCAGGTGCTGCAACCCAGGGATTTGATCCGGTGGTCACTGAGACTGAAAGTCCAAGGCTTTAACCACCTAACATG
Organism: Babylonia areolata; assembly: GCF_041734735.1. Lineage (NCBI taxonomy): Eukaryota > Metazoa > Mollusca > Gastropoda > Neogastropoda > Buccinidae > Babylonia > Babylonia areolata. The sequence goes on from NC_134906.1 coordinate 603,885, forward strand.
AAAGAGTAACAAGCCCAGGAGAGTATATGTTTAACAAACTATAAAGAGTGGTAACTCCCTTCAGACACAAGGTACACAACCAATGCTGCTTATGCTACCTGTTCAGCTAGCACACACGTAAATGAAAGGTATGCTGGAACAAACCCAGACACTTCCTCAAAAAACTGAAGCTCCAGGCCTGTTTTTATACCGACTGTTTTTGACATGTGCACACAGCAGCAATGACAGAAGAAATGTGCAAACACAAAGTAGCTTTTTATTCAAGACTTGCATTGCCTTTTAATCCTGAAAATGCTAAACAGAATACAGGGACAAATCACAGAACAAATGCGTGGTTAGCTTTATGTCCGTCCTGTCCCTGATTCATGTGGTGTGGACACATGTTCTTGAATATGTGTCTGTCTTCTCTCGTCATTATTATTCATGTGGGTTTCTTTTTGTGGGTTTTTTTTCCCCAGGTATTTAAGATGAAGTCAAGGGAAGGGTTGGTGGAGAGGGTGACAGATGCCTACTCCGTCATCGGCAAGAACCTCTTCAAGAAGGAGACCAACATCCAGGCCTTTGCCAACCTTAAGGTGACCTTGACCTCAGGTCAACAAGGGGTCATCGAAGGTGGCTTTGGGCAGAGCGGGAAGGTGAAGGTCAGAGTGCCAGGTAATGATGGGTGTGGATGAATTATTTTGTGGTGAAGTGTTTGTGTGTGTGTTTGTTTGCGCGGTTTGTGTGCACATGCATTAATATGGTCTTGAAATATGGTCTTGATATGTGCGTAGGGAGAGGCAGACATGCATGTATGTGGGTGTGCACATGTACTTGCACTTATATGTTTATGCATAAGTGTCACAAAATCCTACTGTATTTATGTTTGTATATCATTTCTAATTCATGATTGTACCCTTGATGTACTATCACTCCAAATATTCCTTGTGACTGGTACACTTAATGATAAAATCAGATACATCATTCCAAATATTCCTTGTGACTGGTACACTTAATGATAAAATCAGATACATCATTCCAAATATTCCTTGTGACTGGTACACTTAATGATAAAATCAGGTACATCACTCCAGATATTCCTTGTGACTGGTACACTTAATGATAAAATCAGATACA
>NC_134906.1:610000-642500 GCF_041734735.1 Babylonia areolata
AATCATTCTGTTTTATTTGTACTATTCTAACCATGCGTTTCTTATTGTTAGAGTATCTTATCAATAATGTTGATGAATCGTTTTGATTTATTTGTCTGTTTTATTCAGAAACCCACTCGGACAGCTGACACACACACTCACACACATTCATGCACACACACACACACACACACACACACCACACACACACACACTTACTCACATTTTTGGCTGAGAATTGACTTTGTGCTTGCATTGCTGATTAAGATGCATTAATGGTTCATATTGATATTTAATATAGGGATATTTAATAAAAAAAAAAATTAAAAAAAAATTCAGTTGTGTTTTTGTAGTAATCCAAAATTTATTTTTATGTTAATGTCCATTTTTATGAGATAAATATATTTGAAATATGATTAGTTTTTGCACAGTTTTAAAGTAAGTTTAGTCAATTTATATTTAATAATAAAACACTGTGAGCCTGCTCTTGTAGTGAGATACCATACTAAGAACTAAGCTGACTTTTTTTTCCGTTTTTTTGTTTGTTTGTTTGTTTGTTTTTTCCAATCAAACCTGAAAGTGATAAATTTGAGCAGAATAGCAAGACAGACTTCTTGCACAACTCTAAAATACGTAGTGTAGTGCTCCATTCAAACAAGAGATTGCCTGTTGCTTTTTTTTCTGCTTTTTTTTTTCAGTTTTTTGTTTTGTTTTTGGTTTTTTGCCTTGATATTGTTTTTGATATGAATACGTTTGGGTTTCTGGACTTTCTGGACTGCCTTTTCTGCTTTTAACAAGCTTTTCACTCTGATATATATGGCTTCCACTATCTACTGGCCTGTAAACTACTTGATTATAATGATATGAACATCTAAACATTCCCTGCCTTATTATTATCATTATTAGTTTCTTTTGATTTTTGTTGAATTTTGTTGTCATGGTATGGTTGGGAGGTAAGAACCTGAAGAAGAAAACAACAAGAAAGGTTTGTTCTGATGACCTCAAACTCAGAAGGAAGTTCAGTCCTTTGGCGGACTTGAGTGATGAAAACGATGGTGCTGACGAGAATGTGATGATGTGTGGAGTTGTTTTGTGTTGAGGATTTGTTGGTTGGTCATTGTTGATTAAGGGAGAGCATTTGTGGGTATGTTGAAATGAATAAATGGATAAGTATCTGTTTGTCTGTCAACTGATCTTTTTTCTCTCTCTTTTTGTAGGTATGTGAGTACAATTGCGTTCTCAGTGTAGCGATGAACTCCCTGGGGAGACAGCAGCTCAAATTTCACACAGAGAAATTTGCAGTGACAAAAAGAGTATACAAAATACAAACATACTTTGATCATGATGTCTGCATTGTGATCAGCGAATCAGCACACTCTGATCGTGATAGCTGCATTGTGATCAGCGAATCAGCACACTCTGATCATGATGGCTGCACTGTGATCAGCGAATCAGCACACTCTGATCATGATGTCTGCACTGTGATCAGCAAATCAGCACACTCTGATCATGATGTCTGCACTGTGATCAGCAAATCAGCACACTCTGATTGTGATGTCTGCATTGTGATCAGCGAATCAGCACACTGATCGTGATAGCTGCACTGTGATCAACAAATCAGCACACTCTGATCATGATGTCTGCATTGTGATCAACAAATCAGCATATTCTGATCATGATGTCTGCATTGTGATCAACAAATCAGCACACTCTGATCATGATGGCGGCATTGTGATCAACAAATCAGCATATTCTGATCATGATGGCAGCATTGTGATCAACAAATCAGCACACTCTGATCATGATGGCAGCATTGTGATCAACAAATCAGCATATTCTGATCATGATGGCGGCATTGTGATCAACAAATCAGCATATTCTGATCATGATGGCGGCATTATGATCAACAAATCAGCATATTCTGATCATGATGGCAGCATTATGATCAACAAATCAGCATACTCTGATCATGATGGTGGCATTGTGATCAACTTGTTATTTTGACATCACAGCAAGGAGGAGGAATTTTGTTTAATGTCCCGTCACACATATCGGTGATTGAAGACATTTTGTTTGAGTATTAAAGTATGCATTTAAGTATCATCGTTTAGAAGACATAACAGAGATCAAATATATATATATATATATATCAACTGTAACCCCAAGAATCCTAAGGTGTTCAACTTCTTCAATCATCTCGCCATTGATATGAATCGCCATTGATATGAATAGAACAGTGGTCTACTGGAAGATTTTGACGCATTTATCTTGTCATAATTATCGAGTATTTAGTTTTCTTTGGATGGAGACGCGTGTGGTTAAATTCAGACCACTACAACTGGTCAATGCTTTCCTGAAGAGAGGAAGATACGCTACATACTTTAGAATAAGAGACATGTACAGTTGTATCATTAGCTACAACTGGTCAATGCTTTCCTGAAGAGAGGAAGATACGCTACATACTTTAGAATAAGAGACATGTACAGTTGTATCATTAGCGAACAATACGCATGGTGCCTGTGTAGATAAGGGTATTAAAGAAAATAGAATTGGTTCTAAAACAGAACCTTGAGGTACATCAAAATTAAAGGGCAATAATGCAGATTTGGATCTGTTAGTTGATACAAGTTGTTTTCTGAAGGAGATAAACGATGAAATTATTTCTAAAGTAGAGAGAGAGAGAGAGAGAGAGAGAGAGAGATGATGATGATGATGATGTTGATGATGATGTTTTATTGAAGAAACACCTAAGGTTCATTTCAGTGCGGAGTTGGGGGATAGGTCACTCAGCATTAAAAAAAAAAAAAAAAAAAAAAATCATTTTCAAGTAGACAGACATTGTCATGAAGTATAGCAGAGGATAATTCACACGAACAACAGGAGTATCAGAATGGAATGCTGCGATGGAGAGAGAGACAGAGAGAGACTCAAATGGTTTATTCAAAAGAGGCCTATGCTCCATATGAACAGGGGGCAACAGCGACGATTTGAAATATGTTATTGTGACTGAAAATAATGAACTGCAAATCTTCTGTGTGTAACTTCTTCCCTTACAACCAACCACCAAAAATAAGGTTACAACAGTCACTCTTCGTTGAAATGCTGTGTAGGGATATGAAGAAAACTTACGCATATTGTCTTCATCATTCGACGTCATCAGTAACAAAGCTGAAATAGACATGGATTGCATAATACTATTCTGGAATAAACTGGACTTGAAGGTCTGTCAGTCACAACAGGATATAATAAAACAGTCTGTCAGTCACAACAGGATATAATAAAACAGTCTGTCAGTCACAACAGGATATAATAAAACAGTCTGTCAGTCACAACAGGATATAATAAAACAGTCTGTCAGTCACAACAGGATATAATAAAACAGTCAGTCACAACAGGATATAATAAAAACAGTCTGTCACAACAGGATATAATAAAAACAGTCACAACAGGATATAATAAAACAGTCACAACAGGATATAATAAAAACAGTCTGTCACAACAGGATATAATAAAACAGTCTGTCAGTCACAACAGGATATAATAAAACAGTCTGTCAGTCACAACAGGATATAATAAAACAGTCAGTCTGTCACAACAGGATATAATAAAAACAGTCTGTCACAACAGGATATAATAAAAACAGTCTGTCAGTCACAACAGGATATAATAAAACAGTCAGTCTGTCACAACAGGATATAATAAAAACAGTCTGTCACAACAGGATATAATAAAAACAGTCTGTCAGTCACAACAGGATATAATAAAACAGTCTGTCAGTCACAACAGGATATAATAAAAACAGTCTGTCACAACAGGATATAATAAAAACAGTCTGTCACAACAGGATATAATAAAAACAGTCTGTCAGTCACAACAGGATATAATAAAACAGTCTGTCAGTCACAACAGGATATAATAAAACAGTCTGTCAGTCACAACAGGATATAATAAAACAGTCTGTCAGTCACAACAGGATATAATAAAACAGTCTGTCAGTCACAACAGGATATAATAAAAACAGTCTGTCACAACAGGATATAATAAAAACAGTCACAACAGGATATAATAAAACAGTCACAACAGGATATAATAAAAACAGTCTGTCACAACAGGATATAATAAAACAGTCTGTCAGTCACAACAGGATATAATAAAACAGTCTGTCAGTCACAACAGGATATAATAAAACAGTCAGTCTGTCACAACAGGATATAATAAAAACAGTCTGTCACAACAGGATATAATAAAAACAGTCTGTCAGTCACAACAGGATATAATAAAACAGTCAGTCTGTCACAACAGGATATAATAAAAACAGTCTGTCACAACAGGATATAATAAAACAGTCTGTCAGTCACAACAGGATATAATAAAAACAGTCTGTCACAACAGGATATAATAAAAACAGTCTGTCACAACAGGATATAATAAAACAGTCTGTCAGTCACAACAGGATATAATAAAAACAGTCTGTCAGTCACAACAGGATATTATAAAAACAGTCTGTCAGTCACAACAGGATATAATAAAACAGTCTGTTAGTCACAACAGGATATAATAAAAACAGTCTGTCAGTCACAACAGGATATTATAAAAACAGTCTGTCAGTCACAACAGGATATAATAAAAACAGTCTGTCAGTCACAACAGGATATAATAAAACAGTCTGTCAGTCACAACAGGATATAATAAAACAGTCTGTCAGTCACAACAGGATATAATAAAAACAGTCTGTCAGTCACAACAGGATATAATAAAACAGTCTGTCAGTCACAACAGGATATAATAAAAACAGTCTGTCACAACAGGATATAATAAAAACAGTCTGTCAGTCACAACAGGATATAATAAAAACAGTCTGTCAGTCACAACAGGATATAATAAAACTGTCACAACAGGATATAATAAAAACAGTCTGTCACAACAGGATATAATAAAAACAGTCTGTCAGTCACAACAGGATATAATAAAAACAGTCTGTCAGTCACAACAGGATATAATAAAACAGTCTGTCAGTCACAACAGGATATAATAAAACAGTCTGTCAGTCACAACAGGATATAATAAAAACAGTCTGTCAGTCACAACAGGATATAATAAAACAGTCTGTCAGTCACAACAGGATATAATAAAAACAGTCTGTCAGTCACAACAGGATATAATAAAAACAGTCTGTCAGTCACAACAGGATATAATAAAACAGTCTGTCACAACAGGATATAATAAAACTGTCACAACAGGATATAATAAAACAGTCTGTCAGTCACAACAGGATATAATAAAACAGTCAGTCACAACAGGATATAATAAAACAGTCAGTCAGTCACAACAGGATATAATAAAAACAGTCTGTCAGTCACAACAGGATATAATAAAAACAGTCTGTCAGTCACAACAGGATATAATAAAAACAGTCTGTCAGTCACAACAGGATATAATAAAACAGTCTGTCACAACAGGATATAATAAAAACAGTCTGTCAGTCACAACAGGATATAATAAAACAGTCTGTCAGTCACAACAGGATATAATAAAACAGTCAGTCAGTCACAACAGGATATAATAAAAACAGTCTGTCACAACAGGATATAATAAAACAGTCTGTCAGTCACAACAGGATATAATAAAAACAGTCTGTTAGTCACAACAGGATATAATAAAAACAGTCTGTCAGTCACAACAGGATATAATAAAAACAGTCTGTCAGTCACAACAGGATATAATAAAACAGTCTGTCAGTCACAACAGGATATAATAAAACAGTCTGTCAGTCACAACAGGATATAATAAAAACAGTCTGTCAGTCACAACAGGATATAATAAAACAGTCTGTCAGTCACAACAGGATATAATAAAATAGTCTGTCAGTCACAACAGGATATAATAAAACAGTCTGTCAGTCACAACAGGATATAATAAAACAGTCTGTCAGTCACAACAGGATATAATAAAACAGTCTGTCAGTCACAACAGGATATAATAAAACAGTCTGTCAGTCACAACAGGATATAATAAAAACAGTCTGTCAGTCACAACAGGATATAATAAAACAGTCTGTCAGTCACAACAGGATATAATAAAAACAGTCTGTCAGTCACAACAGGATATAATAAAACAGTCTGTCAGTCACAACAGGATATAATAAAACAGTCTGTCACAACAGGATATAATAAAACAGTCTGTCAGTCACAACAGGATATAATAAAACAGTCTGTCAGTCACAACAGGATATAATAAAACAGTCTGTCAGTCACAACAGGATATAATAAAACAGTCTGTCACAACAGGATATAATAAAACAGTCTGTCACAACAGGATATAATAAAAACAGTCTGTCAGTCACAACAGGATATAATAAAACAGTCTGTCAGTCACAACAGGATATAATAAAAACAGTCTGTCAGTCACAACAGGATATAATAAAACAGTCTGTCAGTCACAACAGGATATAATAAAAACAGTCTGTCAGTCACAACAGGATATAATAAAACAGTCTGTCAGTCACAACAGGATATAATAAAAACAGTCTGTCAGTCACAACAGGATATAATAAAAACAGTCTGTCACAACAGGATATAATAAAAACAGTCTGTCAGTCACAACAGGATATAATAAAACAGTCTGTCACAACAGGATATAATAAAACAGTCAGTCACAACAGGATATAATAAAAACAGTCTGTCAGTCACAACAGGATATAATAAAAACAGTCTGTCACAACAGGATATAATAAAAACAGTCTGTCAGTCACAACAGGATATAATAAAACAGTCTGTCAGTCACAACAGGATATAATAAAAACAGTCTGTCAGTCACAACAGGATATAATAAAACAGTCTGTCAGTCACAACAGGATATAATAAAAACAGTCTGTCAGTCACAACAGGATATAATAAAACAGTCTGTCACAACAGGATATAATAAAACAGTCTGTCACAACAGGATATAATAAAACAGTCTGTCAGTCACAACAGGATATAATAAAAACAGTCTGTCACAACAGGATATAATAAAACAGTCTGTCAGTCACAACAGGATATAATAAAACAGTCTGTCACAACAGGATATAATAAAACAGTCTGTCAGTCACAACAGGATATAATAAAAACAGTCTGTCACAACAGGATATAATAAAACAGTCTGTCAGTCACAACAGGATATAATAAAACAGTCAGTCACAACAGGATATAATAAAACAGTCTGTCAGTCACAACAGGATATAATAAAACAGTCTGTCAGTCACAACAGGATATAATAAAACAGTCTGTCAGTCACAACAGGATATAATAAAACAGTCTGTCAGTCACAACAGGATATAATAAAAACAGTCTGTCAGTCACAACAGGATATAATAAAACAGTCTGTCACAACAGGATATAATAAAACAGTCTGTCAGTCACAACAGGATATAATAAAACAGTCTGTCAGTCACAACAGGATATAATAAAAACAGTCTGTCAGTCACAACAGGATATAATAAAACAGTCTGTCAGTCACAACAGGATATAATAAAACAGTCTGTCACAACAGGATATAATAAAACAGTCTGTCAGTCACAACAGGATATAATAAAACAGTCTGTCAGTCACAACAGGATATAATAAAACAGTCTGTCACAACAGGATATAATAAAACAGTCTGTCAGTCACAACAGGATATAATAAAACAGTCTGTCAGTCACAACAGGATATAATAAAACAGTCTGTCAGTCACAACAGGATATAATAAAACAGTCTGTCAGTCACAACAGGATATAATAAAAACAGTCTGTCAGTCACAACAGGATATAATAAAACAGTCTGTCAGTCACAACAGGATATAATAAAAACAGTCTGTCAGTCACAACAGGATATAATAAAAACAGTCTGTCAGTCACAACAGGATATAATAAAACAGTCTGTCAGTCACAACAGGATATAATAAAAACAAAGTGCACTTCACCTGCTCTGGTTTCCTTGCACAGCGTGTGCACAACTCAGAATGGTAAGGCTTTTATACTTAAGCATAGTTCAGAAATACCAAATCTAAATCTCGTCAAAGTATATGTGTGTACCGGTATGTATGTATGTATATATGTGAATACTTCTTGTGAAGTTTATTTTCCAGTGTACTTGCCTCCGCACAAACACACACACACATACTCTCTGAAACACACAACAGAGTCATGATGTTCACTGGATCTATTCAGCAATCCGAGTTTCAGTATTCATATTTCAGATTTGTACCTTTTCTGAGTGTGTTTGTGTGGGTATGCACGTGTGTGAGCATGTGTGTGTGTGCATACATGCTTATGTTTGTGTGTGTGTGTGAGTGCACCCATGTGTCAGTATGTGTGCATGTCTGCGGATGTGTGTGTGAGTAAACACAGCACTTGATGTGTACCAGAGCTGTGAGTTGATTTAAAACACAACATGTTTTGAGATGTTGACAAGATATAAATTGATACCATTCACAACACAAAGCTACGATACAACAGAACATGCATAACTGCTGTGCAGTACAATGAAACTGCTACAGACATCAGAACCATATCCATTTGATCTCCAAAATGTCAGTTTACACTAAGGTACAATACAATGCTGGTCATATGATAAATTCACAATACAATCAAATATTATGCATCTTTTACAAAAGACAAATACACCCCAAACAAAATCTCATTTCCATGTTTGACATGCTTTAAATATCATGCAACCACTGCTTACACAACGCGATACTTTACCTACATACTGCATGGACACAATTCCACCCATTCCACTGGGCAAAATATTAATGTCTGATTTGGACTTCAGATGCATGATTTGCCTGGTGGTCTGCTGTTGTTACTCATGTACGTTTATATGGATTTGATTGTGCTTTCATATCTGGGAAACTGCATGTTTGTTGCATATCTGTTAGGCATGTGTGTATATATATGTGTGAATGTGTGTCTGCATGTTTTACATCTATTTGCTTATTTATCATCATTTTGTGTGTGTGTGTGTGTGTGTGTGTGTGTGCGCGCGCGCACGCGCTTAGAGTTGACTTCATCAAGATTTTGCGCCTTATAAATATTATTATTATTATCATTTTTTATGGGTTTTTATATATTTTTTTAATAAATTTATTTATTTAATTATTTATTTATTTTATTTTATTATTATTTATCTATTTATTAATTTTTTTAGGCCTGACTAAGCGTGTTGGGTTATGCTGCTGGTCAGGCATCTGCTTGGCAGATGTGGTGTAGTGTATATGGATTTGACCGAACGCAGTGACACCTCCTTGAGCTAGTGATGCTGATACATTCACAACGTTCTCCACACCCCACTTCAACCAGCGCTCTTTGCTCAGAGCCCTGCTCCCCTGCACTGCTCTGGCCTCAAATCCCCTCCTTTACATGGCTTCCACGTCCCTTCATACACATACACCACAAGGAAAGGGAACTAACTCCTGCAGTATTTCTGGATGTGTCCACACGTCATTTGGAGAAAAAACAGTACATTTCAATTTATGTTCGTACCTTGTTATGATCCCCCCCCCCGACCCCCCCATATTCCTTGTGACCCCGGTACACTTGGTAATAAAGTCATATTCTATTCTTTTCTGCATTTTTTTTTTTTTTTTAACACATCAATATGGCATGGAAGCTTGCCAAGGCTATATGCTCCCCGGGGTTGAATGGGTTAATTTTTTTTTCCCTACTGATTGTTTACTGAGGACTGTGATACAGTATCCCCCACGCCTACCTATTCCTGCTGCCCCTTCTTTTTAATGTGTCACACACACACACTTCTGAACCCAAGCCTGCAGAGCACAGAATGCACTGAAGTGTTAGCATTTTCGCCTTTTGCATTAAGCGCTTCCAAATAGGTTCCTCTTCTTTTCTTTCTTTCTTTAAAAAAAAAAATGTTTTCTTTATTTTAAATTCACTTTTAAAAGGTTGAGGTGAAAACGCGTCCATCAGACTTTGTAAATAAGTAAGGAACAATGTAAGAACAAGTCACACTCAGCACTGATACAGACTTATCAATATTCATACATGACACAACCTAATTATTTATGACACGTTGCTGGGTGTGGCAAACATGCCAGGCAAACAATACAACAGAAATGTCAAACCATAATTACACTTATCTCCATAAATATATATGATTCATCATATTATTTATGCAGGTAACCATTACTTCCTCATTATTCTTTTTTTTCTTCTTTTTTTCTCTCTAGGTGTCAGGAATGTTGAGAAATCCTCCGATATTCATTTTTTTTATATCAAGTTTTATTGTTGTCATTACTTTCGACTACATGATGTAATTCTATGAATGTTATACACAGGGTGGAAAACCTAACAGGCCTGACTCTAGGCCTTCTCTCTACTCAGTACTTGCAAACTGAATGAAATCTTCACTGCACAAACGGACACAGGAACATTGTCTTCGTTAGTTCATCGGCTGTTCAAGGCCTGACAAAGCGCGTTGGGTTACGCTGCTGGTCAGGCATCTGCTTGGCAGATGTGGTGTAGCGTATATGGATTTGTCCGAACGCAGTTACGCCTCCTTGAGCTACTGAAACTGAATCTGAACTCATCGGCTGTGACTCCCACATTCACTCGTATACATAAGTGGGCTTTATTTTTACATGTATGACCATTTTGACCCTCACCATGTAGGCAGCCATTCTCTGTTTTCAGGTGGGAAGGTGGGAGTGCTATCATGTCTGTCACTTCTGTCAACACTTCACTGGCTAAGGTCGTGTATCACAGAAGCAGAAATATAAGGACTTTTTTTTTTAAATCCTAAAATTACTTTACAATTTAGCATAGTTTATCAACAAAAGCAACAACAGAAACAAACAAAAGCAAGTACAAACTCTATCCCTTTTTTGTTTCGTTTTTTAATATTTTAGTCTCATAAAATTATGTTTCATTTATCATGCTTACCAAAGAAAACAACAAAAAACCCATGCAAATACAAACTCTACGCTTTTGTAGGATAGCAATTTCCCTTCCATGACTTGCAGTTTTGTACAAATATGGCAAAGTCAAAATAATACATTCGTGGATATGAATCAGAAACATAAGCTCTCTCCATGCATCAAACCTCGGCAATAATCCCAACCACTGAAGTAAACCGATGAACTCACCATCACCATATTGACACACACATACACCTTTCTACACAGAAACTGCAGGAATGGATGTGTAAGTTTCAACATCATAACACACCTTCGTTAAAAAAAAACACACACAACTGAATCGAAATGCATAATCTGTCAAAGCTCACACATCTCACATAAGATACATCATAACATCGATATGATACATGAAAAAAAAATCCTCAGACCATAATCATTCCAACTGGATAAGAGAAGCCAAGTTCCCATGCAAAAGCCTCACATGCATATAAATACTTTGAAGAATCCATCACTATTCACACACACTCATACTACCACCACTACATACCCACCATTAGACTGTTTATCTCTATGCAACACATTCAATTAGACTGTTTATCTCTATGCAACACATTCATACAGATCATGGGATGACTGAACTATGTGCTCTCTTAAAAATATTATAATATATGCACATGCACTCTCTCTTACACACATGAGCGAGGATACACACAGACTCATGCACAAGATATATACTAACCACTCTAACTGCATTGTACTTTTCTGTAATCACACATGCATACACACACACATAACCAACTTGATGTGCATTCACACACACACGCACACACACAAACACACAGCAAATCCAACTGATTTCTTTCAAAAACCTGCACATGCATCTTATTACTCCAAACAATCCCTCAACTCTGTCACTACACACAAACAGACACACAACACGTGCACAAAAAAACCACGTACACAAAATACACACATACAACACACAACACATACAGACACACACACACACAACACTTCCACACAACACACCAACCCACACACCCACCTTCCTACACAATCACACTTAAAACACACACACCCATCTCCATTAGATAAACCCACAAATTTTCACACAAATTTCAGACTTTGCGTTGATTGCACTCAGTCTCCTGCAATGAAGGAGGATAAAAAAAAAAAAAGAAAAGAAAAGAAAGAGAGGGAAAAAAAAAGTTATTAAAAAAAAAAGAAAAAAAAAAGTGCAACTCCTCCAGGACGATCCAGCCATCAATCAACACGGGTAAGAATTCGGCTTGTCTCCCCATTTCACACACGCCCTGAAGTTAACACTGGCTCCACATGATTCGCAGACAAGTAATGTACGTACGAAACACGACATGTCCAGCTTTTTCAAACAATGCACAGAACCCACTTGGTCAGAATCTGCCCAACACTTGTAGCCCAAGTCGGTTCTCGAGTCACAATGCAGTTTTGAATGTAATCGTATCGGTGGACAAAAGAGTTTAAAGAAAAAAAAAAAATCAAAAGCCCACAGAAAATCACTGAATGCTGATGATCACAACAGGAAGAAAAGGATGATGACGATGATGAGGATGATGACTAAAGCCAGAATGGCCATCCACTGTCGTCGATCTGCAACACAACGAAAAAGATCAGATAAGGGAGTTAACAACAACAAAAAAAGCAATGTGTAACTGTGTAAACATTAAATCAGATTTATTATCACCACCATCGTCATCATCCTTTTCATTACAATTACCATCATTACAATCATTATCACTGAAGTTAACATTGGGTATTGATATAATATCAATAACAACAATAATAACAATATTGATAACAATGATAAATCATATTCATCCAAGCAGTAAGCAGATGCAAATAGCTGAACAATAGTCATTCTGCAGATTCACTACCATGCCAAATTTTAAGTGATTGCAATATCAGGCTTTCAGTTATGCACACACACACACACACACACACACACTTACATGCATGTATATTGGAGAGGATTTTACTCATAAATTTTGCCTGGGACAACTCTTATTGCCGTGGGTTCTTTTACATGTTTTAACTGCATGCTACACACAGTGCCTCAGTTTTATTGTCTCATCTGACTGACCAGTGTCCAGACCACCACTTACTGTCCAGTTTAGAGGATTGGAAGTAAATACTGGCATGCGTGGGATTTGAACCCTGTACGCTGAGATTATCTAGATTCCTAGGTGTATGCTTTAGCACCAGGCCAACACTGGACACGACAGCAGATACCTACCATTTGACATGTGCATCACTTTGGCCATCTTCTTCATCGTCTGATCCAGTCGTGTCTCCGTGTGGTCCATGTCCTGGCGGAAATCGTCAAGCATTCTGCACACACACACACACACACACATATATACACACGCACACACACACACACATACACACACGCACACACACATACACATGCACGCACACAAACATACACACACACACGCACATACACACACACACGCACACACACACATATATGCACACCCACCCACACTCTCTCTCTCTCTCACACACACACACAAGCATACACCCACATCCACACACACACAAGCACACACACACACAAAAGCACACCCCCCCAACCACACACACAGTCACACACACACAAAATCAAGATTTAATATCCTGTCACCCCTACCAGGTTTTTTGGAGGGCCACACAATGATTATACTCGCAGTTCATTCACTGATCAACATGACATTAACAAAACAAAATACATGCTGTGAGTGATAGCTTCTTTTAGTGTTAAACATTAAGGTATCTCAGGCAACATTACATAACCTCCATCTGTAGAAATTTTTTAAAAATTCAGATTCAGCAGAGTTTTCTAGCCAACAGGAAAAAAAAGAAGTTAAGCTGTAATCCCAGACATTAATCTGATAAGGAAATACCATCAGAAACATCTTTATCAATTACACATTTGCCACCCCCTCTGAACTCTTTTAGGAACTATCTGATAATTACACACACAAACACACACACACACATATATATCTATATACATATATATATATAGAGAGAGAGAGAGAGAGAGAGAGAGAGAGAGAGAGAGAGAGATCACGCATGCTGTTCCTCAAATTTGTCTTGTCTTGACTACCGACCAGATAGAAACCCTCTCAATCACACACACACACACACTCAACACCGTGAAGACAACAAGGAATCTCAAGGGACGACACAACACTGACGCATTTTGCTCTTCCAGCTCGTTGCCGATGTGGTGACTCATGTTCTTCAGCACCCCCACGCTGGTCCCGATCATGTCCAGCTGGTCATCCTGGGCAGCCATCAGCGACTGAAACAAACAACCATTCTTCAACCAGCCACCGTGGCCAAGTGGTTAGCGTCGCGGACTGACGGCTTGGAGGACAAGGGCTTGAATCTCAGTGGAGGTGGGTTTTTCGGCCCGCGCCCGGCTCCTACCCACAGTTGAGCGTGCTATGGGCTTAAATGGGGAGACTGGGACCACACATTCGAGTGTCATTCACTTCACGGATGCGTCTTTGTGTTGCTCTAATTACCTGACCAACACTGCAAGTGTCTGTATCTCTCGGGCCTGCTTGATGCCGGGATATCATTATGACAGGAAGTGTAGAGTACAGCCTTGTCATGAAGTCCCAAACCAAAATGGACCTCCATAGCAACATTGTCATTGTCATCCTCCTCCTTCATCATTCCCAATGTAAACAAAAAATGTCCTGAAGACTGTGGCCTTTCACGCCCTGCTGTCATGGTGACCTCAATTTCGATACCCCTCCACGTCCGTGCTTGGGGTGAGTCCTGTCAATGCCTTCAGTGTCACGGGCTGTTGTTGGAGGAATGTGGCGGTGGTCTCCACTCTGAGAGGGATGCTAACTCAGTCTGGCTCCATGACTAAGCCATTATTGTCGTCAGTAGGGGGCTTAGTAGGCGGTGTCCTAAGTACGTTAAATCAGAACAGGCACCACTGAACACCACTGAAGTGACTCAGCAGCAGTGCAGGGTCTCCTCTGGTGTGTGATCCTAACATCGATGATTCCCTACGGACTGCCAACGTTGGGAGCAATGCCACTGAAACGGTGCAGATGAAGCGACAGCAAAAAAAAACCCCCAACAAACATTCTTCCTCTTTCACTAAAGTCAGTCTTCTTCTCCGTTTGTGGGCTGCTAATCCCATGTTCACTCGCATGTACACGTGTGGGCTTTTATGTGTGTGACCGTTTTTACCCCGCTGTTCACTCTCATGTACACGTGTGGGCTTTTATGTGTGTGACCGTTTTTACCTTGCTGTTCACTCGCATGTACACGTGTGGGCTTTTATGTGTGTGACCGTTTTTACCCCGCTGTTCACTCTCATGTACACGTGTGGACTTTTATGTGTGTGACCGTTTTTACCTTGCTGTTCACTCGAATGTACACGTGTGGGCTTTTATGTGTGTGACCGTTTTTACCCCGCTGTTCACTCTCATGTACACGTGTGGGCTTTTATGTGTGTGACCGTTTTTACCTTGCTGTTCACTCTCATGTACACGTGTGGACTTTTACGTGTGTGACCATTTTTACCCCGCTATGTAGGCAGCCATACTCCGTTTTTGGGGTGTGTGCATGCTGGGTATGTTCTTGTTTCCATAACCCACTGAACGCTGACATGGAATACAGGATCTTTAATGTGCGTATTTTATCTTCTGCGTGCGTATACACATGAAGGGGGTTCAGGCACGAGTAGGTCTGCACATATATTGACCTGGGAGATCGGAAAAATCTCCACCCTTTACCCACCAGGTGCCGTTACTGAGATTCAAACCCGGTGCCCTCAGATGGAAACACTTTAACCGCTCTGATCCTCCTTTTTTTTTTTAACTAAAGTCAGTAATAAAGTTTTCTATACATTCTGCAATTATGATATATCATATTGATATAACTGTATTCTGTATGTATCTTGCATCTCAGTGCATTGCTGTGCCTTACTGTATGACAAGCACCTGTGACCTACCATACCTTTGTAATGTGTCTGATGTTTATTGTGTATCAGTGTTCATGTGAGGCACCCCTACAAGCTTCCTGCCATTTTTCCTTTTTTTTTCTTTTCGTTTTTACTGTATAATACACAAATATCTCTCTCCCTACACACTGCATACACACAATGCCACCCCCAACCCCCCGCCCAACCCCCCTCCACTCAACACACACAGTTATCTCCTCTTTCCCCTCCCCAACACAGTCACCACCACCCACCCCCATTCCTACAACCCTGCCTCCCTCACACACACACACACAAGCACACACGCGCACACACACACACGCACACACACAGAGGACGCACATACCTGTTGCTGCTGCAGAGTATCATCCATGTACTCTTGGTTCGCCCTCTCCATCTCCGTGTCCAGTCGGGTGTAACGATCCTGTGGTCGACTCGGTCCGTTGGATGCCGACAACAAAGCCTGGGCACATGGCATTCATGACCATTGATGATAACAATCAGTCATTCATGACCACTGATGATAACAATCAGTCATTCATGACCACTGATGATAACAATCAGTCATTCATGACCACTGATGATAACAATCAGTCATTCATGACCACTGATGATAACAATCAGTCATTCATGACCACTGATGATAACAATCACAGTCATTCATGACCACTGATGATAGATGATAACAATCAGTCATTCATGACCACTGATGATAACAATCAGTCATTCATGACCACTGATGATAACAATCACAGTCATTCATGACCACTGATGATAACAATCAGTCATTCATGACCACTGATGGTAACAATCACAGTCATTCATGACCACTGATGATAATCAGTCATTCATGACCACTGATGATAACAATCAGTCATTCATGACCACTGATGATAACAATCAGTCATTCATGACCACTGATGATAACAATCACAGTCATTCATGACCACTGATGATAACAATCAGTCATTCATGACCACTGATGATAACAATCACAGTCATTCATGACCACTGATGATAATCAGTCATTCATGACCATTGATGATAACAATCAGTCATTCATGACCACTGATGATAACAATCAGTCATTCATGACCACTGATGATAACAATCAGTCATTCATGACCACTGATGATAACAATCAGTCATTCATGACCACTGATGATAGATGATAACAATCAGTCATTCATGACCATTGATGATAACAATCAGTCATTCATGACCACTGATGATAACAATCAGTCATTCATGACCACTGATGATAACAATCACAGTCATTCATGACCACTGATGATAACAATCAGTCATTCATGACCACTGATGATAAGAATCAGTGTCAGTCATTCATGACCATTGATGATAACAATCAGTCATTCATGACCACTGATGATAACAATCAGTCATTCATGACCACTGATGATAACAATCACAGTCATTCATGACCACTGATGATAACAATCAGTCATTCATGACCACTGATGATAATGATAACAATCAGTCATTCATGACCACTGATGATAATGATAACAATCACAGTCATTCATAATGATACCAACTGTGATGATCATGAACAAGAAGAATAAGTGGGGGGAAAGAGATGAACAGAAAAAAAAAGAACAAAAAAAACCTTCCAAACCAAAAAGAGTGAAAAACAAACACCTCATACAACTAAAATAAGTTATATATATATATATATATATATATATATATATATATATATACATGTACATGCAAATAATGATGGCCATAAACAACAACAAGAAGCAGAAAATGGAGCAGAACAAAAAGAAGAACCACAAAACGAGAAAAAGACAAAAAAAAAGAAAAAGAAAAAAGAAAGATGATTTTTTTTTAAATCACACAAACCCCCCCGACCCCCCCAACCTAAACCAGCAACAACAAAAAATAATTCAAGAAAGAAGCTGGCTAAATCAGAACTCAAACTAGTATTGATCCTGAAGAAATCAACGAGAATCCTAAAACCCTGGTTCTGATCAAGTCAACACATTCTACAAATATGTCACAGCCTAAGCCATGGAAGTTGAAACCCGAAGCATAAACAAAATAAAACCAAAAAGGCTTATCCACAACCACCTACCCAAACAACAATAAATAACTAAGCAAATAAACAAATGGAGTGTTGGCCTAGAAGTAGCGCGTCCGCCTAGGAAGCAAGAGAATCTGAGCGCGCTGGTTCGAATCACGGCTCAGCCACCGATATTTTCTCCCCCTCCACTAGACCTTGAGTGGTGGTCTGGAAGCTAGTCATTCGGATAAGACGATAAACCGAGGTCCCGTGTTCAGCATGCACTTAGCGCACGTAAAAGAACCCACGGCAACAAAAGAGTTGTTCCTGGCAAAATTCTGTAGAAAAATCCACTTTGATAGGAAAAACAAATAAAACTGCACACAGAAAAAAATACAAAAAAATGGGTGGCGCTGTAGTGTAGCGACGCGCTATCCCTGGGGAGAGCAGCCCGAATTTCACACAGAGAAATCTGTTGTGATAAAAAGAAATACAAATGCAAATGCAAAAACAAACAGACTGAAAAGTGCTTTCCAACCAGTGTACCTGTCTGTCGTTTGGTTCTCCCCCTGCTCCGTTCATACGACTGGGGCTGCTGATCTGACGGCGTATATCCTACACAACCAGAACAGAACATTTTTCTGTTGTATTAAATTTCTAATGTAAAGGCATCAACACACACACACACACACACATGTATACACATATGTTCACACACACACACACAAATACAAACACACACACACAAATGGAAGATATATTTTACAAAAAGGTTAAGATGCATATCGGTAGAAAACAGACTATCGCATCTAGACTGGACACAGTAGACAAGCTAAGATTCATAATACATCCCTCTTTTTTTTCCCCCAAAGGTCACAAGGTTTGTAGAACTTTCCATTCATGCTCACTGTTCTTTATCTGCAAGAGGGCTGAGCAGGAAACTCAATGCACAAAGCATTCCCTCCCCCCCCCCCCCCCCCCCCACCCCCCCTCCACCCTCGAGACAGCAGTCTATGGACCCATTATGTTCAAGAATTCCCACACCAACAAAAATCTGAAGAATTTCCTCTCTGGCCTGTCCCAGTATCATTATTCTTCTGTCTGTAGTGTAGTCTTGGTTGGTCACTGGTTTAACGTCTGTTCATTGTAGTGTTGTCTTCTACATGAGTATTGCATTTGTAACTGTGTGTGGTTACCACTATGAGTGACTGACTGACTGTGAAAGAGAGAGACTCAGTAAGAGAGAGAGAGAGAGATGCAATGCAACGACACAATGACATTATGCTGAATAAACATACATGTTCATTTCAAGCTCCATTCCCCCCAAACAAGTTGGATCAAAGAATAGAAAATTGGAATCAAGATGCATTCACGCATATTTGTATACATACAATACTCACGAGAGAGAGACAGAGAGAGAGAGAGAGAGAGAGAGAGAGAGAGAGAGAGAGAGAGAGAGAGAGAGAGAGAGAGAGAGAGAGAATGTGTGTCTAAATACAGTGTATACATCATTACATGTGTGTGTTTTATGGACCTGCTTGCTCTGTTTGGTCTGTGCACAAAAGATTATCTCTATCCTGAGAGATGTGTTCTTGTTTTAAAAATCATATTCATAAATGATTAAACATATAAAGAAACAATATAATATAATTACAAAATATAAAACATGTCTTAGGCAGAAGAAGACACAAACAGTAAGGGAGAGACTGGTGTAATAAAGGGTGTGAAGTATGGGAACTCTAGAAACTAGGAATAAAAAACAAATGAATAATTTCACTTTTTTTTTTCAAAGCATTTTGTAATTTATCTTGCACACTATTTCAAGTGTTCAAATTCTAAAGTGTAAACCACTTCTCCTTAAGCCACACACACACACACACACACACACACACACACAAGCTACACACACACATATATATACACACACATACACATAAGCACACAGAACGAGAGAGAGTGAGAGAGAGACAGACAGACAGACAGAGACTGAGACACAGAGAGAGATAGAGAGAGGGAGGGAGGGAGGGAGAGACTCAGAGAGAGAGAGAGGGAGGGAAAGAGAGAGACAGAGACAGACAGACAGACAGAGACAGAGAGAGACAGACAGACAGACGCACAGATACACAGACACAGAGAGAGAGACACAGAGAGAGAGACACAGAGAGAGACATACACACAGAGAGAGACAGAGAGAGACACAGAGAGATAGAGAGAGAGAGAGGAATACCCTGATTGACGCCTTTGTCCTCTCTATGAAGTTCCGCCTGTCATTCAACTCGAACTCATCGATCTTGAACTTTTTGGGATTTCTCTCCACAATGCTTGTGTCAGTCAAGAATCTTTTTTTTCACTGTTGTTGATCTGCATTTTTTTTTTTTTAAGTCCATGTCACATTATCTGGGTAAAACAAAATCAAACAAAAACTATTTGCTTGATTGGTTGAAACTATCTATCTGGCAACAGAAAAGATTTCTTCCTATTTCTAAACAAGCCAAGGGCAGAATGTCCATGTGACTCTCTCTTACAAAAGAAATCATTCAAACATCAGAGAAATAAAAAAAAAATCTTGCACAAAACAAAAGACAAATATATGAAAAATGTAATGAAAATAACCTGTGCTGAATTAAGTACAGATCCCTTGAGAGCACACACACACACACATACACACATGCACGCACACACACACACACACACATACACACACTGTGACACACCACACACACATGCACACACACACGCACACGCACACACACACACACACACACACACATGTATGCATGTTCATGCTGCATTTCCAAGCAAACATGTCACAACTGTAAACAATTAAAAAGATTAAAATATAGAACTGCAGCATTACTTAGAAAAAAAAGAGATTACCATACTTTTTTTTTTTTTTAAACTTTGATTAGTTTGAAAGTTAAAACACTTTTTTCCATTTTTAGCGTTTATCACTCCGCGCACTGTTCTGCACCCAACATTTACAGAGTCATTTCCCATGATATTGACACTGTTGAAAGTCTCCTCCACAACCCCCACTCTCCCACACCTTTTTAAACTAGAAAGCTAAACACTTTTTTTTCCATTTTTACTATTATATCATTCAGCACACAGTTCTGCACACAACGTTTACAAAGTGATTTCCCAGTATATTGATGGTCTCTTTCAGATCCCCCACTCTACCACACTTAAAAAAACAACAACTAGAAATCTTGTTCAAACACTTATTCCATTTTTACTGTTACATCCCTCAGTACACAGTTCTGCACCTAATGTTTACAAAGTAACAAAGTAAGTTCCCACAATACTGACACTAATGACAGTCTCTTCCTGATCCCCAACTCTACCACACTTTTCAAACAAAAAAGTTCAGGCAGTTTTTTTCCATTTTTACTGTTAATCACCTTGTGCCCTGTTGTGCAGTGCACCAAATCTTCACAGTATATAATATATATATATACAGTATATAATATATATATACATATAATTATATATAATCATATCATTTCCCAGGATATTGACAGTCTCCTCCAGATCCTCCAGGTCCCACTCAATGGAGCGCAGACTGTTGCGCAGTTCGTTGGTGGTGTACTCCACCTCTTCCCGCGACGCCAGCGAGGGGTCCTCCTGAAGCTCCCGCCATCGTGAGAACAGGTTGCGGGCCGTTCCCAGGGCTTTCTGCACCTCACTGCACAAGAATAACAACACAAACCACAATAAACCACGAACAGGGATAGGTGTTCACCCAAAAAGGACGTGTTCATCTCATGTAATGACTGTCTGTTAGCGCTATATATCTAAACAAAAACAAAACAACAACAACAACAAAAACCGAACAGTCCGATTGAATATAAGAGCATCAAATAAAAATAAAAATAGATAACCAAATGAAACACTGAGGCAGACGAGATTGAAAAAGGTTTTCCAAGAGACAGAGACAAAAAGGAGAGAAAAACTTTGATTTCTTTGGTTTGCTGTTACTTTGTGTACGTTAAATTAATGTCATGTACAGACAAACACAGTGACACAAACATGCACATGTGCGCGCATGCACTCACACACACACACGCGCGCACATACACACTTCACAAACACATGCTTACACAAACATACAAATACACTGTGATAGAATGTTTTTCTATACAAACACAGACACACGCACACATGCTCACATTCACACAAACACACACATGTGCTCACATTCACACAAACACACACACTCACATGCACACAAACACAACAATGATGCTTAACCCTATTAGCACCTCACACCTCCCTGTCCACCCAAACACTTGGTCTCCCCACTCTCTCCTGTCACAAGACACTCACACACTGTCACACATCCCCCCCAATCTCAATTTATAGACAGACAGATTGAAATACTGATAGCTAGCTAGCTAGCAAGACAGACAGATGGATCAATAGACAGATCTACAAGTACACGTATATTTTATATATGTGTGTATACTATAATGTAGATATTAAAAAAATATAGAGAATAATAATAATAATTTTAAACAAATAAAAAATAAAAATAAAGAATCTTTTGAAGTAACTCGACCTCTTAAATTTTACAGATGATATTCATTAGCCAAAGCTAGGCAGGTACAGCTGGTTCAGCTGTAAGCTCGAAAGGTTTTATAATGATGAATAATGAGACTCACTGAGAGTCGACAGAGCACACTATTTCTTCACTGACAGTAGCAAACTACTTCAAACAGTAGCCAGAAAACAACCAGACACTGAAGTATATTGGCAGAAAATCAAATAACTACTCACTCTCTCACGACGAAAAATGGATCCTCCATTGACATTTCCTTCCTAGAGTAGAACAGGTTCACTTTTATGCGTCACTGTATCTTAAACCGAAGGCAAAACCCGACCAACTACCGACTGCGGATCAAACTGGCATGACTAGCAGCCATTTTGCTTGCGATGACAATGACGTCAGAGGTTACTCAGTTCACTTCCGGGGATTCCCTTTAGAATACTTCCGTAGCCCACGGCCAGAAACACCACTGGGGAAAAAAAAAAAAAAAAAACAAAAAAAAAAACCCTACAGTAGCCTTGCCAGTCATAGCATCAATGTGGATAGCCGTTGCAGCAAAACAAAAAACAAAAAGCAAAAAATAACAAACAAAAAAATGTTGATGATTTGACATATATTCTACATTCTTTATAAAAGGTCTTTCCGAGCGCGAGGCATCCCTCCATTTTTTTTTCTTAGATTATCATTTGCAAGGGTAATTGGTATTAAAGAAGAAGAAGAAGAAGACATTACTATAATCATAATAATGGGGGGTAGGCGTAGCAGCTGGTGGGGTGGGGTTTTTTGTTCTTTTTTTTTCTTTTTTTTTCTTTTTGCCTTTGCGACTTTAAAAAGGTTTACTATCAATGATATTATTCAATCCCAAATAAATAAAAAGAAAAGTAGACACTTTCTTCAGTTGTTTTTTTTAATTAAAAAAAAAAAAAGTTTTCGCCGGGGATAATGCATGCACCCTTTGTGCAGGAGTAGGTGACGTCAATACCCTGCTTGTGGCAATTGTAAGTCTAACTTTGACATGGGGTGAGCTTTATTTCTCATAATTTGTTTCATAGCGAGTTTTGCCGTTGGCTTTACCTACTGTGCCGAGTCACATAATTCACAGCCGGCTCTGGCAAACATAAATCACTCGCTCGACTCTCGTGTGTGTGTGTGTGTGTGTGTGTGTGTGTGTGTGTGTGTGTGTGTGTGTGCGCGGGCACGTGCTTATGTCTGGCAGACAGATGGGAAATCAGTGAGCCGGTGTCAATCATGGTCAATCTGAAGTGCGTCATAGGGGAGGCTATCGAATTTGCATTTTGTCCCGTCATGTTTGTTTCTGCGTGCGTAAAGGTTTTCGTTTTCGCCGCTTCTTTTAACATATTTAACGGTTCACCAATTCTGAGCAGAGTTAAATAATAATAATAATAATAATGGTATTTATATAGCGCTGAATCTTGTCACAGTGCAGAGACAAATCAAAGCGCGTTCGTACCAGTCATTCACACGCATGCATAGCCGTCTAAAACTGTAGAAACTAAAGACAAGGAAGAGGCAGGCAAGGGAGGCTATTTTGGGAAGAGGTGGGTTTTAAGGCCGAAGCCGATCGTAGTGAGCGAGATGGAGTGCCGTAGAGGTGAAGGCAGCCGCAGAGATAGGAAGGGGCAGTTTTGTGAATACATCTATAACATAGAGTGCTGACCTTGTACTTTATTCGGTGTGAGACAGGGAGCCAGTGGAGATGTTGCAAAAGAGGATTGATGTGCTCAGATCTTTTCTTTCTGAGGACGAGTCGGGCAGCAGAGTTTTGTATGCGCTGAAGGGTCTAAATGGATGAAGCAGGCAAACCCGACAATAGAGAGTTACGGATAGTCTTAGTTAAGTGTATCATCTTGTCGTGCATTAAGTGTATCATCTTGTTGTGCATTAAGTGTATCATCTTGTTGTGCAGGTATGTTCCAGTTGATAATACCTTGGAGTCCGATCATGACAGTACCTTCCCACGTGGACAACAGACCAGACGATCCAGAACGTCAGTACCCTCAGCGGCTCTGCCGGAGAAGATGACCTGCCAAGAAATATCAGTCCAGTCCAGTCCAGATACAGACTGAAATCTCGGTGTTTGCAGGGAATTGAACCCGGGACTCTCGATTGTCTGTATGCATTGTATGTGTGTGTGTGTGTGTGTGCGCGCGTTAACTGTACAGCAATAAAAGGAGCGAAGCGTTGGTCCTCAGTGGTGGTGGTCCGCGGTGCACTCAGCTGACTAGATAAATACATAGGTTGTAGATAATTACATAGTTAAAAAAACAACAAACAAACACATCGATGCAGTAGATAGTTCTTCTTTAAGTTCAAATCATAATAGAACAGTAAATTGATAGTTCTTCTTTAAGTTCAAATCATAATAGAACAGTAAATTGATAGTTCTTCTTTAAGTTCAAATCATAATAGAACAGTAAATTGATAGTTCTTCTTTCTTTAAGTTCAAATCATAATAGAACAGTAAATTGATAGTTCTTCTTTCTTTAAGTTCAAATCATAATAGAACAGTAAATTGATAGTTCTTCTTTAAGTTCAAATCATAATAGAACAGTAAATTGATAGTCTTCTTAAGTTCAAATCATAATAGAACAGTAAATTGATAGTTCTTCTTTAAGTTCAAATCATAATAGAACAGTAAACTGATAGTTCTTCTTTAAGTTCAAATCATAATAGAACAGTAAACTGATAGTTCTTCTTTAAGTTCAAATCATAATAGAACAGTAAACTGATAGTTCTTCTTTAAGTTCAAATCATAATAGAACAGTAAATTGATAGTTCTTCTTTCTTTAAGTTCAAATCATAATAGAACAGTAAATTGATAGTTCTTCTTTCTTTAAGTTCAAATCATAATAGAACAGTAAACTGATAGTTCTTCTTTAAGTTCAAATCATAATAGAACAGTAAATTGATAGTTCTTCTTTCTTTAAGTTCAAATCATAATAGAACAGTAAATTGATAGTTCTTCTTTAAGTTCAAATCATAATAGAACAGTAAATTGATAGTTCTTCTTTAAGTTCAAATCATAATAGAACAGTAAATTGATAGTTCTTCTTTAAGTTCAAATCATAATAGAACAGTAAATTGATAGTTCTTCTTTAAGTTCAAATCATAATAGAACAGTAAATTGATAGTTCTTCTTTCTTTAAGTTCAAATCATAATAGAACAGTAAATTGATAGTTCTTCTTTCTTTAAGTTCAAATCATAATAGAACAGTAAATTGATAGTTCTTCTTTCTTTAAGTTCAAATCATAATAGAACAGTAAACTGATAGTTCTTCTTTAAGTTCAAATCATAATAGAACAGTAAATTGATAGTTCTTCTTTCTTTAAGTTCAAATCATAATAGAACAGTAAATTGATAGTTCTTCTTTAAGTTCAAATCATAATAGAACAGTAAATTGATAGTTCTTCTTTAAGTTCAAATCATAATAGAACAGTAAACTGATAGTTCTTCTTTAAGTTCAAATCATAATAGAACAGTAAATTGATAGTTCTTCTTTAAGTTCAAATCATAATAGAACAGTAAATTGATAGTTCTTCTTTCTTTAAGTTCAAATCATAATAGAACAGTAAACTGATAGTTCTTCTTTAAGTTCAAATCATAATAGAACAGTAAATTGATAGTTCTTCTTTAAGTTCAAATCATAATAGAACAGTAAATTGATAGTTCTTCTTTAAGTTCAAATCATAATAGAACAGTAAATTGATAGTTCTTCTTTAAGTTCAAATCATAATAGAACAGTAAATTGATAGTTCTTCTTTAAGTTCAAATCATAATAGAACAGTAAACTGATAGTTCTTCTTTAAGTTCAAATCATAATAGAACAGTAAATTGATAGTTCTTCTTTCTTTAAGTTCAAATCATAATAGAACAGTAAATTGATAGTTCTTCTTTAAGTTCAAATCATAATAGAACAGTAAATTGATAGTTCTTCTTTCTTTAAGTTCAAATCATAATAGAACAGTAAATTGATAGTTCTTCTTTAAGTTCAAATCATAATAGAACAGTAAATTGATAGTTCTTCTTTAAGTTCAAATCATAATAGAACAGTAAATTGATAGTTCTTCTTTCTTTAAGTTCAAATCATAATAGAACAGTAAATTGATAGTTCTTCTTTAAGTTCAAATCATAATAGAACAGTAAATTGATAGTTCTTCTTTAAGTTCAAATCATAATAGAACAGTAAATTGATAGTTCTTCTTTAAGTTCAAATCATAATAGAACAGTAAATTGATAGTTCTTCTTTAAGTTCAAATCATAATAGAACAGTAAATTGATAGTTCTTCTTTAAGTTCAAATCATAATAGAACAGTAAATTGATAGTTCTTCTTTAAGTTCAAATCATAATAGAACAGTAAATTGATAGTTCTTCTTTCTTTAAGTTCAAATCATAATAGAACAGTAAATTGATAGTTCTTCTTCTTTAAGTTCAAATCATAATAGAACAGTAAATTGATAGTTCTTCTTTAAGTTCAAATCATAATAGAACAGTAAATTGATAGTTCTTCTTCTTTAAGTTCAAATCATAATAGAACAGTAAATTGATAGTTCTTCTTTAAGTTCAAATCATAATAGAACAGTAAACTGATAGTTCTTCTTTAAGTTCAAATCATAATAGAACAGTAAACTGATAGTTCTTCTTTAAGTTCAAATCATAATAGAACAGTAAATTGATAGTTCTTCTTTAAGTTCAAATCATAATAGAACAGTAAACTGATAGTTCTTCTTTAAGTTCAAATCATAACAGAACGGTAAACCAAATAACTGCATATTGTATTCACGGACAGTTGCGATGTATACCTGTTGGGAAGGATGGATTATAACTGTTTATACTACATGATGATAATTGTGTGTTCTTTTCTTAACTGCGAGTTTCTCTTTCGTTTAGTGTCAGTCCTAGCTACAGTAATGCATGCACACAGCAAACTGCATACCATTGTTGCCAGGAGTGAAGTTCAGTCGCAGGCGTGGTGAGCATGTGTTGATATTTTTTGACATGCTGTTTTGAATTTGACGATACTCGCATAATCTGCACCCGAACGTTTAGATATTTTACAGACTTGTTGACGATATCCTAAGATTACCGTGTGAACATTTTCAATGAATTCGATTTCTCTATCACTGAGAAAATACTTGTCAAAAAGCGGTTCACTATTTTTGGGACACCCGATATATTTCTCTCTTGCTGCTTAAAGTGCTGAACGTACATATTCTGTGCACACGGCACCTCATCAGTTTTATCCGGCGTCTCATTCGAAAGACTAGCACCCGACAGACCACCACACAAAGTCCAGTGGATGTGTGGAATTGGAGACAGTGAAATCTCGGTGCTTGCTGGGAATTGAACCCGAGACTCTCGTTTGTCGCTGTGTGTGTGTGTGTGTGTGTGTGTGTGTGTGTGTGTGTGTGTGTGTTGTTGGCGCGAGCGCGTGTGTGTGTGCTAGGGTGAGTGCATATATGTATCCGTGTTATTTTCTAAAAGTACACTTCATACAAAAAGGACCCCCCCACCCCCCCCCCCCCCCCCCCCCCCCCCCCCCCCAAAAAAAAAGTCTTTGGGATATGGAGGCTGGCAACGCACTCTTTAGAACGCCCAGACCCGAATATTCGCCTGACATCATGACGACTTGTACAATATAAAACATCAGATTATGAAGTGAGCTCCCTACCCCCCACACCCCACCCCTGCCCGAATAGCTGTAAGACTCAGATTCCAACGGAGAACAGCATACGGACGAGTTAGACTTCAGCTCGGATAAACTTTCCTCTTCACTTTAATTTGGGGCAGAAACATCCATGGAGTGACCCCAGCTGAACTCTCACAGTGACCAAACCACTTGGATGTTCAAACAAGAGTGACTGACAGTAAGATTTTGATGTTCCCCGAAAGAAAACTGCAGAAAGAACTGAAACGTTGAGTTGGGCGAGTCGTGTCTCTACAATCCATGTCCTATCTTGGGCTTTGTGCTGTGGGCAATATAATAGCTGTTTCCCTCTGTGCGGGCAACAGTGCCCCATCTTCAGTGAACCGTTCTCAACGAAGAAACTTCTAAACTGACTATTATTACCTGGCTCAGTCATCTCAGGTAACTAAGTCGCGGCTGTGGACAATAATATTAGGTTTATCAACCGTTTTATTAACAAAGAATTAAAAGCTTACAAGTCTCTGCTGAAAAAAAGTAATTGGCTTACCTCTTGAGAAACCCGTGATTGACTGTCAAAGTGGAAAGTGCCCGTGATTGTCAAAGTGGAAAGTGCCCGTGATTGACTGTCAAAGTGCCCGTGATTGACTGTCAAAGTGCCCGTGATTGACTGTCAAAGAGAAACGAATAAAACTGACTCATCTCCTGGTAGTCTGATTCATCCTGTCCGTGGCAAACTATCTATAAATAAATAAATAAATAAACAAACAAACAAACGGAATGTATCTGAAAGCGCTGAACGCTGTTGCCTTCCTCTGCTGCTGGCTACTTCCGCCCTCAGTCCAGGGCGAGGCTTTGCGCTACGTGGACGTGGAAGACTTCCAAGGACTTCAGAACGTCGTCCAGATCCAAGCCGACGCCATCAGTGAGCTCCGAGCCAAACTGGCCGCCCTCGCCGACAGGGAATCCACCGACACCGCCACCAGCACCCAGACCCCCACCTCCCCGTGTGACTGCAACACCCTTCAAACCACAGTGGGCGACCTTCGCGTCGACCTGGCGACTCTGCGAGCTAAAGTGACGGGCGTGGAGCAGAACCACGACGCCGACCTCAGCTCCCTGAGGGAGACGGTGGGGAGTATGAGCGACAAGGTGGTGGAGGTCGCCACGCTGGAGTCCAAGGTGTCCAGTCTGGGTCAGCGCGTAGTGGACGTGCTGAACGTGGGCCGTCAGGTGGACAGCCTCAAGGTGGATGTGGGCGCCCTCTTCTCCAAGACCTCCAGCATGGCCTACCTGCACTCCGCAGTGGCTGAGCTCAGCGACAGGGTCTCCAACGTCTCCACTGCAGGTTGGGTTGTGTGTGTGTGTGTGTGTGTGTGTGTGTGTGTGTGTGTGCTTATAAATTGTGCGTGTGTGTGTTAAAATGTGTTTGCACGTGTGATTGTGAGCGTCTACATACGAGCAAATAAATATGTAGGTGCGAGAAACTCTTTAACTAACGACAACAACAATCACCCCGCCATACTTTCCCCCTCTCTCTGTCCCCTCTCAGTGGCATTCAGCGCCATCTTCACCGCCGACGACCCCACCAACGGGGTCTACCTCCACCCCCACGCCGTCCTCGCCTTTGACCGCCCGGTCACCAACATCGGCGAAGGCTACAACCCCGCCGACGGCAAGTTCACCGCTCCTGTGCCCGGGGCCTACGCCTTCTCCCTGCACCTGATGGCGCCCAACGCGGGGGGTCACCTGGAGCTGGGGATCATGAAGGAGGGGGCGGTCCTGGACCTGGCCTGGGCCCCGGACACCCAGGACCTTGAAGACCAGGGTTCCACGCTGGTGACCGCCCACCTGAAGGCCGGGGAGCAGGTGTGGGTGCAGCTGCAGGACGGGAACTCCGTGCGGGGAGGGTACTGGACCGTCTTCTCTGGCTTCCTGCTGCAGGCGGAATGAATGAATGACAACGTTGTACTGGTGGGACTCTTTTTTTTAATATTTCTTTTTGTAGGCGGAATTAATGATAACTATGTACAGGGACTCTTTTTGAATATTTCTTTTTGCAGTCAGAATGAATGATAACTATATTCAGGGACTCTTTTTTGATATTTTTTTTGTAGTCAGAATGAATGATAACTATGTACAGGGACTCTTTTGAATATTCCTTTTTGTTGGCGGAATGAATAAACGACAACGATGTATTGGAACTCTTTGGATATTCATTTTTGTAGGCGGAATGAATGACAATGATGTACTAGTGGACTAGGTTTTTTGGTGTTTTTTTAAAAATCTTTAATTTATTATTATTATTATTATTATTATTATTATTATTATTATTATTATTATTATTATTATTCCTCTTTGTAGCCGGAATTAATGACAACGATGTACTGGGACTTTTTTCTTATCCATTCCTTTTTGTAGATGGAAATAATGATAATGATGTACTAGTTCTGGTTCTTTATCTTCGTTTTCTTTAGCTTCCTTTCAAAGGCGGAATGATTGACGTGGACTGGCTTCCTTTCACAGGCGGAATGATTGACGTGGACTGGCTTCCTTTCACAGGCGGAATGATTGACGTGGACTGGCTTCCTTTCACAGGCGGAATGAATGACGTGGACTGGCTTCCTTTCACAGGCGGAATGAATGACGTGGACTGGCTTCCTTTCAAAGGCGGAATGAATGACGTGGACTGGCTTCCTTTCAAAGGCGGAATGAATGACGTGGACTGGCTTCCTTTCACAGGCGGAATGAATGACGTGGACTGGCTTCCTTTCAAAGGCGGAATGAATGACGTGGACTGGCTTCCTTTCACAGGCGGACTGATTGACGTGGACTGGCTTCCTTTCACAGGCGGAATGATTGACGTGGACTGGCTTCCTTTCACAGGCGGAATGAATGACGTGGACTGGCTTCCTTTCACAGGCGGAATGATTGACGTGGACTGGCTTCCTTTCACAGGCGGAATGATTGACGTGGACTGGCTTCCTTTCACAGGCGGAATGAATGACGTGGACTGGCTTCCTTTCACAGGCGGAATGATTGACGTGGACTGGCTTCCTTTCACAGGCGGAATGATTGACGTGGACTGGCTTCCTTTCACAGGCGGAATGATTGACGTGGACTGGCTTCCTTTCACAGGCGGAATGAATGACGTGGACTGGCTTCCTTTCACAGGCGGAATGAATGACGTGGACTGGCTTCCTTTCAAAGGCGGAATGAATGACGTGGACTGGCTTCCTTTCACAGGCGGAATGAATGACGTGGACTGGCTTCCTTTCACAGGCGGAATGAATGACGTGGACTGGCTTCCTTTCACAGGCGGAATGAATGACGTGGACTGGCTTCCTTTCAAAGGCGGAATGAATGACGTGGACTGGCTTCCTTTCAAAGGCGGAATGAATGACGTGGACTGGCTTCCTTTCAAAGGCGGAATGAATGACGTGGACTGGCTTCCTTTCAAAGGCGGAATGAATGACGTGGACTGGCTTCCTTTCACAGGCGGAATGAATGACGTGGACTGGCTTCCTTTCAAAGGCGGAATGAATGACATGGCTTGACTGGCTTCCTTTCACAGGTGGAATGAATGACATGGCTTGACTGGCTTCCTTTCACAGACAGAATGAATGACATGGCTTGACTGGCTTCCTTTCACAAGTGGAATGAATGACATGGCTTGACTGGCTTCCTTTCACAGGTGGAATGAATGACATGGCTTGACTGGCTTCCTTTCACAAGTGGAATGAATGACATGGCTTGACTGGCTTCCTTTCACAGACAGAATGAATGACATGGCTTGACTGGCTTCCTTTCACAGGTGGAATGAATGACATGGCTTGACTGGCTTCCTTTCACAAGTGGAATGAATGACATGGCTTGACTGGCTTCCTTTCACAAGTGGAATGAATGACATGGCTTGACTGGCTTCCTTTCACAGGTGGAATGAATGACGTGGCTTGACTGGCTTCCTTTCACAGGTGGAATGAATGACATGGCTTGACTGGCTTCCTTTCAAAGACAGAATGAATGACATGGCTTGACTGGCTTCCTTTCACAAGTGGAATGAATGACATAGCTTGACTGGCTTCCTTTCACAAGTGGAATGAATGACATGGCTTGACTGGCTTCCTTTCACAAGTGGAATGAATGACATGGCTTGACTGGCTTCCTTACACAGGTGGAATGAATGACATGGCTTGACTGGCTTCCTTTCACAAGTGGAATGAATGACATGGCTTGACTGGCTTCCTTTCACAAGTGGAATGAATGACATGGCTTGACTGGCTTCCTTTCACAGGTGGAATGAATGACATAGCTTGACTGGCTTTCTTTCACAGGTGGAATGAATGACATAGCTTGACTGGCTTCCTTACAAAGACAGAATGAATGACATGGCTTGACT
>NC_134906.1:647500-652500 GCF_041734735.1 Babylonia areolata
AAGGTACATAACAGACTGATTAATTCATTGCAGCATGGATGTCTTGGTCTGGTTCTTGCAGGAGTGTAAACACTGATAAGGTACATAACAGACTGATTAATTCACTGCAGCATGGATGTCTTGGTCTGGTTCTTGCAGGAGTGTAAACACTGATAAGGTACATAACAGACTGATTAATTCATTGCAGCATGGATGTCTTGGTCTGGTTCTTGCTGGAGTGTAAACACTGATAAGGTACATAACAGACTGATTAATTCATTGCAGCATGGATGTCTTGGTCTGGTTCTTGCAGGAGTGTAAACACTGATAAGGTACATAACAGACTGATTAATTCATTGCAGCATGGAGGTCTTGGTCAGGATGCTGTGTTGAACAAAGCGACATGTAGTTCCGCTGTTCGGAATGCAGCACGTGCGTCACAAGGCGAGTGTATCATTTTACTACTGTGACGTAGAAAAAACTTGACGGAGAGGCCAAATGACTGCAGATACACGACTTTATGTTCACAGGTGACAGCACAATTTATTTGATTGATTTTTGTTTTACGTGTAGAGAACGACATGTGAGTGCGGTGGACTTTATATATATATATATATATATATACATGTTTTCTATGTGAACTTTTAGCGGTATTTTGGATTCTCTGTGTTTGGTTTTAAGGCTGTGACGTCATTCAGTCCCAAAGTGGCCCTTTTGTTGTCGGTCATGTTGAAAAGAACCTGACTTGATTTAATTTAATACCGCGTGAGTAAAATCGGTGAAGCGGCCTATGTTGCTTGTAGCGACCACACTGATTATCAACAGACAAGCAGATAGACAGATAGCTAGACAGACAAGAGAGAGAGAGAGAGAAAGAGAGAGAGGCAACCTATCTGAAAAAAAATTCTGCACACACACACACACACACACACACACACACATAAACGAGCACTGTTTGCACTCGTGTAACGCTTCAAGCCCCCAAATACCCTTCACGGCTTCAACAACAACACAAGACAAAACAATCACCACAACATCCAAGACGTTCTCAGTGAAACGAACTCGCCAACCAAAATATTATCCATCTCTGCGTTTCCATCTTCCATCATTCAGACGATGAGGTGTCCAGCTACACCGCTAAATTCCTCTCAGCAGACATGCCGGTACGGTACGGGAGGCGCCACAGGTTCCGCTTGTCACCTCCATTTTCCCAAAAAGAGGGGTAAAAAAGAGAGAAAAGAAAAAGAAGAAGAAAAAAAGAAAGAAAAAAGCGGTATCATAGAAAGGAGCATACAAAAATTACGAAAAACGGCATGCTTTCCTAGCATTTCACTGCAGATTGGATATGTGTTTCATATCTATCTACATGCCAGTGTTTACTGCAGATTGGATATGTGTTTCATATCTATCTTCATGCCAGTGTTTACTGCAGATTGGATATGTGTTTCATATCTATCTACATGCCAGTGTTTACTGCAGATTGGATATGTGTTTCATATCTATCTACATGCCAGTGTTTACTGCAGATTGGATATGTGTTTCATATCTATCTACATGCCAGTGTTTACTGCAGATTGGATATGTGTTTCATATCTATCTACATGCCAGTGTTCACTGCAGATTGGATATGTGTTTCATATCTATCTTCATGCCAGTGTTTACTGCAGATTGGATATGTGTTTCATATCTATCTTCATGCCAGTGTTTACTGCAGACTGGATGCCTATTTCATATCGACATGCCCGTGTTTACAACCTCAGCACTTTGATAACAATAGTAATATATTCTAACAAACATTCTGTGGGTAGTTAAAAAAAAAAAAAGAAAGAAAAAAAAGGGCAGCATGTACATGGACCATTATGCAGAAAATGTGCACTTCAGAAAACAGCACGACAGAGGACAGCAGAACGAGAAAGGTAAGGCCTTTGTCACTCGTGTGCGATTTCCAAATACCAAAGTTCGACGCTTAAAAAAAAAAAAAAAAAAAAAATCCTACGGTGCCATGTGTAGCCTTGGCCTTCATGATCTGCATGATTTTAGGCACCAACATCTTACAGAATAGAATACGTCTTTATTACCAAGTGTACCGGGGTCATAAGGAACATTGAGTCATTGAGTGGTGGTCTGGACGCTAGTCATTCGGATGAGACGATAAACCGAGGTCCCGTGTACAGCATGCACTTAGCGCACGTAAAAGAACCCACTGCAATAAAGGGGTTGATCCTGGCAAAATGCTGTAGAAAAATCCACTTCAATAGGAAAAACAAATAAAACTGCACGCAGGAAAAAATACACACAAAAAAAGGTGCCGCTGGGGAGAGCAGCCTGAATTTCACACAGAGAAATCTGTTGTGATAAAAAGAAATACAAATACAAATACAAATGATCATATTGAACCTTAACTGACCGCTCATTCAATATCCACATTTTTTTTTAAAAAAACGGGAACGGTAGAAACATTCAAACCGATATCTACCATGTCATTAAATTCTCCGCTAAGGTGTAGCCGAGAAAATCCAAAGTGCTAGTATTTAATCCTCTTGCATCTCTTGTGGCCACAGCCTAAAACTAGGGAGAGTTTCTCTGTGAACTGAATGCAAGATGGTTAATACATACACGTACGCACACATGGACAGCCGAACTCGAAGTGATTACATAAACTTTTATTTCACACTTGTGAAACAAAGATAAAGAGGTAAACAGCAAATAACATTCGCAGCTTATGTCAGACACAAAAAATGGGACACTATTTGTATTGGAGGGAAGGGGGGTGGGGGTGGGGGTAAAAAAAAGTCTTGGCAGCGCAACAGGGACTGAGAAAAGCACATATTATTCCAGATCGGAGACAGCAGCTGCATTACGAGACTACACACTAATCAGATGGCACGGCGACGATGCAGACTATACTATTCTCCGTCCTCCCCTCTCTTTCCTTCCCGCACATTGTAAACCCCCCTCATCATGATCAACCCCGAGAGGACTTTCTGTGGGTTTCTCGAAGTTCTCCTCTTGCATCTGTCTGGCGTGGAGATTGCCTCTGCGCATGATCTGTGACTGCCACCGGGTCACAAACATGGCCGCCACTTCCCCTTTTAATATAGCAGTCGTCTGGAAACCTAAAACGGTTTTTCGCTGAGACAAATTGAAGTTGCCGTCGGAGCCATTGCCCGAACCCTCCCCATCACGCAATGAGTTGGGGATTTGTGTGTGTGTGTGTGTGTGTGTGTGTGTGTGTGTGTGTGTGTGTGTAGACTGTCTATTCACTTTGGGTGTACGGCGGTTTTATTCACTCACCAGACATGTTTATTGACTGACTGTAGATGCAGATGGGTTCAGGGGGGATCAAGGCCCAAGGACCAAGTTCATGATGTTGTTTTCCGGCATAACCTGTGCTTGTATCAACGCCAAGTTATGATGTTTTCCGGCATAAAGTGTGCTTGTATCAACGCCAAGTTATGATGTTTTC
The DNA here is from genome assembly GCF_041734735.1 of Babylonia areolata. Classification (NCBI taxonomy): domain Eukaryota; kingdom Metazoa; phylum Mollusca; class Gastropoda; order Neogastropoda; family Buccinidae; genus Babylonia; species Babylonia areolata. Next base: position 650,946 of record NC_134906.1, read on the forward strand.
CGGCATAACCTGTGCTTGTATCAACGCCAAGTTATGATGTTTTCCGGCATAACCTGTGCTTGTATCAACGCCAAGTTATGATGTTTTCCGGCATAACCTGTGCTTGTATCAACGCCAAGTTATGCGTAAAAGAAGTAAAAAGTAAACGAAAACAGCTTCTTGCTTGGCATGTACATTTAAAACGCGTTTTCATCTGACTTTGTTCCGGCTTCAATCCCAACAAAGCCTGTTAACTTGCTTGCCTTTAAGCAATTTACTTTAAATTCAAAGAAAAAAACGTGGCATGAACACAGAAGCAAAATAAAGATTTGGGAGGAATCAGACCTGGCTTGTTAAAGCCCTGCTACCTGCTTTGGTTGTCGCCATCTTCGTGATCTTTTCGTTGATAAAAGGACGTGCTATATCTCTCAGCAAGCGAGACACCTCTCCCTTTCTGCCTTCCATCCCATAAACTGGCTGAAAACTTACAGTAAAAAACAATATAACACTGATTCGTGCTACTGGTTTCTTTCCTCAAGGGATGGTCAGCACTCATCACGTGCTTACGAGACATCTTGATTTCAGGAAACTTCATTCCTTCGGGTACAAATGTTATTTAGTTCATGTAAATGATTCAAAACGAGAAACGCATTTAGTTTCGTGACACACAACCAATAGCAACGGTCATACTAATTGTATGGCTGAGAGAAACATTTTGATGAAAATACTCCCCCCCCAAAAAAAAAACTATGCATCTTAAAAGCATCGACAAAAAACCATGAGCACAAAGCCCATAGTAAGGAGAGTTTGCGCCATTGAAGAGCCATATATTATTTGTTATCATTAATTATTAATCAGTCAATTAATTAATGAATTAAGCAACATGTAAAAGATTTGAGTAATGTTTATTGAGTACATACTAGAAGTGAATACTGCTCAAGACATGGTCTTCGCAGTCTGCTGGCTTGTTCCGTGCTGAGCATTGAATTGGTCGATGGTATAGTGAGTGAAACATCAACACTGGTTCCAAGTGCTGAGCATTGAATTGGTCGATGGTATAGTGGGTGAAACATCAACACTGGTTCCAAGTGCTGAGCATTGAATTGGTCGATGGTATAGTGGGTGAAACATCAACACTGGTTCCAAGTGCTGAGCATTGAATTGGTCGATGGTATAGTGAGTGAAACATCAACACTGGTTCCAAGTGCTGAGCATTGAATTGGTCGATGGTATAGTGGGTGAAACATCAACACTGGTTCCAAGTGCTGAGCATTGAATTGGTCGATGGTATAGTGGGTGAAACATCAACACTGGTTCCAAGTGCTGAGCATTGAATTGGTCGATGGTATAGTGGGTGAAACATCAACACTGGTTCCAAGTGCTGAGCATTGAATTGGTCGATGGTATAGTGAGTGAAACATCAACACTGGCTCCAAGTGCTGAGCATTGAATTGGTCGATGGTATAGTGAGTGAAACATCAACACTGGCTCCAAGTGCTGAGCATTGAATTGGTCGATGGTATAGTGGGTGAAACATCAACACTGGTTCCAAGTGCTGAGCATTGAATTGGTCGAT
>NC_134906.1:672500-680000 GCF_041734735.1 Babylonia areolata
TACTGACATGCTGCTGCAGCTCCTGACGTTACTACTAGTCCTAGCTACTACTATTACTGTTGCTCCTACTAGTCCTAGCTACTGCTATTTTTGTTGCTCCTACTAGTCCTAGCTACTACTATTGCTGTTGCTCCTACTAGTCCTAGCAACTACTATTACTGTTGCTCCTTCTAGTCCTAGCTACTACTATTACTGTTGCTTCTACTAGTCCTAACTACTACTATTACTGTTGCTCCTACCAGTATGTCGATGCAGCGGTTGATATTAATGCGAGTCCTAGTGGTATGCTGGTGTGGCTACTGCTGTTACTGCTACTTCTACTGGTACTACAGTTACTACTACTCCTGCTACTTTGCTGCTGCGGCTACTACTGTTTGTATTTTGTAGTTTTTGTACGTTGTATTTCTTTTTATCTCAACAGATTTCTCTGTGTGAAATTCACGCTGCTGTCCCCAGGGAGAGCGCGTCGCCACACCACAGCGCCATCCATTTTTTTCCCCCTGCGTGCAGTTCTATTTGTTTTTCCTATCGAAGTGGATTTTTCTACAGAATTTTGCCAGGGACAACTCTTTGTTGCCGTGGGTTCTTTTACGTGCGCTTAGTGCATGCTGCACACGGGACCTCGGTTTATCGTCTCATCCGAATGACTAGCGTCCAGACCACCACTCAAGGTCTAGTGGAGAGGGAGAAAATATCGGCGGCTCAGCCGTGATTCGAACCAGCGCGCTCAGATTCTCTCGCTTTCTAGGCGGACGCGTTATCTCTAGGCCATCACTCCACTGCTCCTACCAGTACTAGTGTTACTTCTACTCCTACTACTAGTCTGCTGCAGCTGCCACTATCACTGCTACAAGTATGTTGGTGCGGCTACTGATGTTACTGCTTGTCCTAGTAGTATGCTGCTGCGGATAGTACTTTTACTGCTTCTCCTACTGGTACTACTATAACTGCTACTCCTATTACTTTGCTGCTGCGGCTATTACTATTAACTGCTGCCGCCATTTGTACTACGGTTACTGCTGCTGCTACTGGTACTACTGTTACTGTTGCTGCTACTACTATTACTACTGCTGCTACTATTATTGTTGCTGCTGATGCCCCTGCTCCGCTACTGCAACTGTTACTGCTGCTGCTTCTAACAGTATTACTGCTGCTGCTTCTAACAGTATTACTGCTGCTGCTTCTAACAGTATTACTGCTGCTCTGTGCTGCTACTGCTGTTACTGCTTCTAACAGTATTACTGCTGCTGCTTCTAACAGTATCACTACTACTGCTTCTAACAGTATTACTGCTGCTGCTTCTAACAGTATCACTACTACTGCTTCTAACAGTATTACTGCTGCTGCTTCTAACAGTATCACTACTACTGCTTCTAACAGTATCACTGCTGCTCTGTGCTACTACTGCTATTACTGCTTCTGACAGTATTACTGCTGCTGCTACTAATGCTATTACTGCTGCTATTTGTGCCATTATTACTGCTGTCGCCACTACTACTGTTACTGCTGCTGTTAATATTACTGTTACGGCTGCTGCTGCTGCTGCTATTGTGACACGTTTGTGTTGACGCGGATGAGCATTTGTATGGTTTGACAGTCCTGATATGGCCCCCTGCCGTCGGCTGGACTATAAGCAACAAGTATGTGCTGCCGCTACAGCTATTACTGCTTCGGCCAGTATTATTACTGCATCTGATGCTATGCCTTCTACTGGTATTGTTATTGCTCCTGCTAGTAATTATCTTATTGCTTGTGCTTCCACTGCCCTTGATACTGGCGAAACAAATCTTCGTTTTTGTTCTGCATTTCTCCTGGGTTGCTATTTCTGATGCAGCCACTGCAGTTGTAACTGCCATCAATAGTGTCCAGATTCTACTGTTATTGATCAGTATGTTGCTGCTGCAGCTGCAACTACTGCCGTTATTACTGTAGCATTGCCGTGGTTACTCCTATTGCTACAGTTGCTACATCGACTGTTACTATTCTTTGTTTTTGTTTGATGCTGCTCTCGCTGCCACAGTTACCGCTACTCAGATTGTAGTTGCTGCTACTTTTGCATCTATTGTTGTGACTACTACTACTGCTGCTGCTGCTGCTGCTGCTGTTGCTGCTGTGTTGTTGCTGTTGCTACTACTACTTCTACTACTACTGATGCTGCTGCTGTTACTACTACTACTACTGCTACTGCTGCTGCTACCGTGTACTACTACTACTACTACTACTACTGCTGCTGCTGCTGCTGCTGCCGTTACTACTACTACTACTGCTGCTGCTGCTGCTACCGTTACTACTACTACTACTGCTGCTGCTGCTGCTGCCGTTACTACTACTACTACTGCTGCTGCTGCTGCTACCGTTACTACTACTACTACTGCTGCTGCTGCTGCTGCTGCCGTTACTACTACTACTACTGCTGCTGCTGCTGCTACCGTTACTACTACTACTACTGCTGCTGCTGCTGCTGCTGCCGTTACTACTACTACTACTGCTGCTGCTGCTGCTACCGTGATCTTGCACAGCTAAATTGACTGCTGCTCAGTGCTGCTCCTACCATTTTCTTCAACTCCGGATCATATAACTGGTACAATGCAGCCAACACTGAATGATAAAACCTGACAGGTCTGAACCCAGACCTACAAATCAATACACGGGACGCAGTCGAAGTGGAAAAGACAGATAAGCAAAGCAAACCAAACGGCAAGTTTTACGAGCCTCGCACCCAACTAACCTAACCCACCCACCCCATCCCCACCACCCAAAGCAACCCCCCTGCCTCCACCCCCCCCTCCACCTCACGCCCCTCCTCCCATCTCCACACACACTCCCATCCTTAAGTCAGTCACAAAATCCCGCCCTAACTAGACTGAAAACCTTCATCATGTCTTTCAGCCAAACCCTCCCCCCCTTTTTTTCATTCCTTTTCCGTCCAGACTTAGGAACAACACTGGGTCCCACAGTCCACAGCACATGACATAAAATACCTCGCGGAAGTCCCCCCCCCCCCCCCATGCACCCCCCTCCCCGACCCCCCTCCCTCCACCCCCCGTTGCGATAAAATCACAGAGGCAGAAACCTATCTTGAAAGTTTGATGAGCGGGCAGTGAAATGGGCGGAAACATTACAGGCCGAGAGGGCAACGAGGCAATGGGTGGGCGGGTAGTGAGTGTGGTGTGGCTGATGAAACGGGAGCTGCTCGTTCAGAACTAACATATCGACACGTTTACAGCGTCTGGCCCGCGGACCATGGTGCGAGAGATGTGCGGAAGATTGGATAGCTGTCTACGTCGTCTACTTCTTTTTTTTTTCCTTTTTTTTTCGACGGTGATCGTTAGCGCTCGCGCGGCCGCTTTTAAGTTATCACGGCGATAAATGTCATGTCTGGCCTGTATCATCTCCTACCTACCTCCCCCTCTCTCCTTCCTTCCTTCCCTGCTTTCTCCTTCCCCCTACGATCACCGAAAAAGTCACCGCCTCGGTACTCTGCTGCCATAAGACTGTTGTGCCGAGTTAGGGATCTCCTCTCTTCATCTAATGAAGGATTCTCCAACCCCCTCCCCCCCCCGTCCCCCTCCCCCACTCCTCCTCCCTTGCACCCCCGTCCTATTTCCCACTTCCAGAGCTGCTAAGTTTGTGAGGAGTAAGTGAAATGCTTGCAACCGTGAAAGCTGAACGCTGTTTTCTGTGACAATGTCATTTTTCTTGTCTGCTGCGACTTCTTCTAGGTTTTTTTTCTTCTCCTCTTCTTTTCTCTATCTAGTGAATGAAATGGTTGCCATTTTGAAAGTGGAATTCTCTCGTTAGTGAGATCAATAAGGTCAGAAAGTCTTGCTTTCAAAAGCGATCACCTTCGGGTCAAAATACTTAGAAATTACTGATCACACTTTAAAGATAGTTTCAGATTTTTCCTTTTCTAAGTCTCGGACTGTCGGTTATAGTCTTGACATATCTGGATCTGGATGCAAACTGTGATGAGACCGTGGACAGCACGCACAAGAGTATATGTATCAGCTCGTTCACACTTATTGATTGAGACTGTACGTAAGCGAAGAGAATTACTTAAAACACGCGCGACTATTTACGTCAGTCATATACACATCGACGTAAACATTGATAGGTTGGAACGTCGGTTTATTTAATACAATACAATACAATACAACAGAACAGAACAGAACAGAATACAACACAATAAATACAATACAATACAATGCATCTTCATTAATCCGATTGGAACTGAAATAACATTTTTTTTTATTAACAAAAAGGCATCTTTCTTGAAAAGGAGACGATTCCTGGTTTTAGACTCCACAGTTGCAGAAGAAAGAAGAAGAAGAAGAAGAATAACAACAGCAGTAACAACAGAAACAACAACAACAACAACAACAACAACAATAATAATAATAATAATAATAAATGATAATAATAATGATGATGATGATGATGATGATGATGTATACTATCATTGGCATTATTTATATACATATCATCCAGTAGGGTTTGGAAAATAGTCACACATCACACCCAGCTGGACCATCCCCCAAATCACCACTCTCAAACTGCTGTGGTTTCGTAATTTCACAACAGTTCCAGCAATTGTAGCGTGAGTCTTATCAGCTTCAGTTAGCAATAAATCTGCGAAATAAGAGCTTTAAATCGTTTCAGGAAAGTGGACATGCACTACCTTCACTGTCAAAGAGAGAGAGAGAGAGAGAGAGGGAGAGAGGGAAGGGCAAAATTACAGTTTCAGTTTCTCAAGGAAGCGTCACTGCGATCGGACAAATCCATATACGCTACACCACATCTGTTCGGCAGACGCCCGACCAGCAGCATAACCCAACGTGCTTAATCAGGTCTGGAGTGCATGCATGATATGTGTGTACCAATCAGAGTGGATTTCTTCAACAGAATTTTGCCGGAAGACAACACTCTGTTGCCATGGGTTCTTTTTCAGTGCGCCAATCGCGTGCTGCACACGAGACCCCCGATTTCTCGTCTCATCCGAATGACTAGACTGTCAGTTTGATTTTCCAGTCAAACTTGGGAGAAAGGGCCAAAGTGGGATTGGAACCCACACCCTCACGGACCCTGTATTGGCAGATGAGCCGTCTTAACCATTTTTTGCCACGTCCCCTTCCTTATTATGACACACACTGTGAATCATACACCCCTCCCCCCCACCTCCACCACCTTAACCAGGACTGCTGCATGCGCAATAACACCCACAGAACTTACCGACAAGCTACAGTTTCCGTTCTCTCTGCTCTCAACATCGCTCATCGAGAGAGACATCCGAAACACCTATCCGCCCATACCACCACGGGAAACAGCGCCCCGCAGGCGACCTTTGTGGCTGACACCGCGTAATACGTCACCATCAAAGCGTAATACAGAGTGGTGGGGGTGGGGGTGGGGGATCGGGAGGTGTGTGTGTGTGAGGGGTGGGGGTGGAGGGGGGACCTCACTAACTTTTCTCCCTTCAAAGGGAAAGAGTAGACGTTGCCCAATCGCCCGTTGCTGCTCGCGCCTGGAGGGGGAGGGGAGGGAGGGGGGGGTGGGGGTGGGGGGGGCTGGGTGGAGGGGGGGTGTAGGGGGGGTGGGAGGGAGCGTGCAGGGTGCTCAGATACTGTAAACGTGTCGATATGTTAGTTCTGAGTGAGCGCCCGTTTCATCAGCCACCGCGCCCGCCACCACCATCATTCCCGTTTGTTGTGCCCTTCCCCCACACCCCCGCCACCCCTCCACACACCCACCTCCCTTTTCTCTCCCCCACTTACTCTTCTCCTCACTCTTCATGCGTAACAGCGCAACGTTGCCGCTGATTACGACCACGACTCCCTGCCAGGCATGAAACGTTTAAGACACGTTTCTGCTTCTGTACTCTTGACCCCCACTAACCCCTTCCCTCCCCCCTCCCCCCTTTACATACCTACCTCCTCCCCCCCCCCCACACACACACTTCCCTCCCTTTTCCTGACAATTCCTCCTACACTCTCCAACCTCGGCCTCCCTGTTATTTCCCTTTTCTACTCCTCCGTTCTCTCTCTCTCCCCCTCCCCTCCCCCCCGCCCTTGTCAATTTCTGATGTTTATTTGTCTGGCTGTTTTTTTGTGTGTGTGCGTTGCTTTTTTTTGGTTTTTTTTGTTTGTTTTGTTTTGTTTCTTTTTTGGGGGGGTGGGGGGGTCTGCGAAAGATGGATGGGGTGGGGGGGGGGGGGGTGGGGGGGGGGGGGGATATGGGTTTGCTGAGCCGTAGAAACATGATTTATTTATTAGGTTATTTGTTTGTTTGTTCTTTCTTTTGGTTCTTTTTTTTTTTCTTTTTCACTACAAAGATACATCACACAAAGAGTAAAGATTGCTGGGCTTTTAAGAACACAATTTATTCACTTTGTGTGTGTCCGTGCGTGTGTTTGTGTGTGTGTGTGTGTGTGTGTGTGTGTGTGTGTGTGTGTGTGTGTGTGTGTGTGTGTGTGTGTGTGTGTGTGTGTGTTTCGCCTTTTTTCCCTTTTTTTTCTGCTGACTAGCAAAGACATCAATAGATTGAACGAAACGCATTTGAATTGATGGTACAGAAGAGACTAGCAAGTTTTCAACAACAAAAGAAGAAAGAATGTTTTTGTGGGTCACAAGAAGTTGATTTCTTTCTTTCTTAGCTTATTAATCGTTTCTTTACTGATTTTCTACCACAGGTAACAAACAACAAGATTTTAAGTAACGTTCTACAAATGCAACAGAATTCAACATAACACTCGTAGTCTATCAACCAGACGAGTAAAAGAAGAATTAACTGGGCTGTAAGATAATGTTTTATCGATTAATTTATTCTAAAAACAATATGCTTAAATCAAATTTAGGTTATTAGGTAAACAATCATAAGCTTGTCTGGTTTTGGAATTGTTGTTGTTGAGAAAACGATATTTATAATATAGGCATTAATATATATATATATATATATATATATATATATATATAGAGAGAGAGAGAGAGAGAGAGAGAGAGAGAGAGAGAGATGTACATGTTATGTTTCAGGATTTGTTGGTGGTATTTTTGATTGTGTAGTATTTACGATTGTGTGCTATGACTTTTGTGCGTGCGTGCGCGTGTGCTTGTGTGTATTGTGTGGGAGTTATTCGGTGTGTGTGTGTGTGTGTGTGTGTGTGTGTGTGTGTGTGATCGAAAAAACGGGTAATTACTGTATGGGGGTTGAGAGAAAAATATAAAGTAATCAAAGCATGTTTTGTTCATATTTGTCATCTTGTTACATGTATTTTCTTACAGAGAAGACAAGAAAACAAAACAAGAGTAAAACTTCACAAAGTGGAGTTTGGTGTATCTTAATGGACAATGCTATTTAAAGTTCAAGTTAAAGGTGCCATAGTCTTCAGGTCGTCAGGGCAGTGACGTGACATTCACTGTGCCAAGGGCTCTCTGAAGGAAGACGTCCTGTCCTGTCCTGTCCTGTTGTTTGTGTCGTTTCCACCCTTCCCCACCTCAGGTCAGGTAC
>NC_134906.1:687500-705000 GCF_041734735.1 Babylonia areolata
TCCAAGGAGAATATCGTATGTGCACGCACACACGCAGAAACTGACAGACAGACAGACAGACAGACACACACACACACACACACACACACACACACACACACACACGCACACATACACACACAGACACACAGACACGCAGACACACAGGCACAGACACACAGACACTCGCACGCACGCACGTGCGCGCGCACACACACACAAACACGCGCACACACGCATACACACATACATGCACACGCGCGCACATATATCACGCACGCACGCACGCACACACACACATACACATAAAGGCACACAAACACATGCACACACACGCGCACATACATCACGCATGCATAAAAAAACACACATACACACACGCACGCACACACACACACACACACACACACGCACGCACACACACACACGCACATAAGCACATGCACATACACACGCGCGAAAACATCACGCACGCATAAAACACACACACACATACAAACGCGCGCACACACACACACACACACACACACACACACACGCGCGCACACACAAGCGCGCACCCGCGTGTGCGCGCGCGCACACACACACACACACACACAACAAATCTTGATCAAGACGTGCGGTGCTGGAAACAGGTTCATCAAGAATTAGTGGGGACAAAGACCCGAGAGACAATTTCTTTTTCTTGGTCGTTCTCCCTCTTTCTCCTCTGTCTGTCTCTCAGTATGGCTGTCCGTCTATCTCTTTCTCTGTCTCTGTCTGTCTGTGTGTGTGTGTGTGTGTGTGTGTGTCTGTGTGTCAGTGTGCCTGCCTCTCTCTCTCTCCCCCTGGTTTGATTAGATTTTTCTTTGCTCTGAGGGGTGGATGCACAAAAAAAAAGTATGCTTATTCCACTTACTTCATTAGAAAACAAAAGTTCGTTCTCTCTCTCTCTCTCTCTCTCTCTCTCTCTCTCTCTCTCTCTTTCTGTCTTTCTCCATCTGTCTCTCTCTCTTTTGCCCCTCTTTCTCCCTCTCTCTCCCAATTTCAAACTCCCCCCCCCCCTCTATTTGTCTTTATCTCTCTTTTTCTTTACCCCTCTCCCTTCTGCTCTCTCTCTGTCTCTGCCTGTCTGTCTGCCTGTCTGCCTGTCTCTTTCCCTCTCTCTATCTCTTTCTCTCTCTCTTTTCTCTTATTTTTCTTGCGTTTCATATCTCTCTCTGTGTGATTCTGTTCTCTCTCCTCCACTTCCCCCTTCCCAGGACTCACACACAGACAGAAGTCACAATGAAATTGTTTGCAGTTAACATAATCTTGGACATACTGTTCTCGATTAGACACCTCATCCCCTCCTCTCCCCACCCCCGTCTTCCATTCTCCGCCCCCCCCCACACCCCCTCTCATCCCCCCCCCCACCTCATCCCTTTACTCCACCAAGGAAGTCTATGGGGCAGTGCCATTGTGCAGAAGGGAGCGTATGATTTCTGCGCAGAATTGAATCTGGTTCACTTGGGATTTTATTTATCTTCTCTCCTGTAGATACCTTGTTTCTGTGCCGTCCATGATGAGTTATCATTATTGTTATTATTATGATTTAAAAAAAATATTATTGTTTGGTTGTTTATTCTTTTGTTTGTTTTCTTCCTGTCTGTGTTTTGCCAGCGTTGTGTGTGTGTGTGTGTGTGTGTGCGTGCGCGCGCGCGCGCGAGCGCAGTTGTTCTATTTTTGTGCTCTATTTTCGCTGAATTCAAACTGAAATGCTCCCAGCTTGTCAGTTTCAATATTTGTTCATTCTTGGAGGTATGATCTGCTAAACATATCCCACTGCCGGGATTTATCATACAAAGTTTGTTCGTTCTTCCTGTTATCAAGTTTGTTCTTTCTTCCTGTTATCACACAGAATCTTTGTTCCCTTTATTTCTTTCTATTTCATTCTATTTTATTTTATTGGTTTTATTTTTGTTTTATTTTATTTTATTTTATAATTTTGTTCCGCGATCATTTGCCGTTTGAAGGTCTGGATTTATTCAAGATTGCAATTTATTCCGAAGTGACTGAATCCAATATCAGTTAATTCGACAGATGTCCACATACATGATCACACATCAGGGTGAAGACACCGAAAACCTGAAACATTATCAGTCTGTTTCCTTTGCGCTTCTCTACAGTCATAGTTGTTTTACTATCAGATGTGCAGGAATGACACTTTTGCAGATAGCAATCTGGGTGGAAAAGATTCAATGGGAAGTTTTACGGTATTTTGCTCTCAGACAATAATCCAGACAATCGAACCCTTTCACCTTGCACGCGCAAGCTCGAAAGCACACACATGCATGTTACATATGGAACATATACACACATTCAATCTTTCTTTTTCCCTTTGTCACACACACACGCACACACACACACACACACACACGCGCGCGCGCGCGCGCGCACGCACGCACGCACGCACGCACGCACGCACGCACACGAGCGTTCAAGCAAAAACAAATCATTACAAGCTGTTTTCTATGAATTAAAAAAAAAATTGTTACTTTATCTGATACATTAGTATATAAAAAAAGAAAAATCCGCCAGGTTAGCTGATTCTGTAGGGGGGGATTCTTTTTTCCCCGTATGAGCACCGAAAGTAGCAGCCAATGACTGGGTTTTGCGGTAGCTCAGTGGTTAACTTGAGCGCGACCGGGGAAATGGATTGGTATATTTGCTGCGGAATTACTATCGACGAATCTCGTGTCAGCTGAGATTTGGCGCGATCGTTATTCTCTATTCCAGCTTCGCCACATCCCCCCCCCCACCCCCGCCCTCCTCCCTTCATCCCTTCTTCCTTGCCAGGGGAGAGGGGAAGGGGGTAAAGGAGTAAGGGGCAGGGGGGAGGGGCGGGAGGTAGAAGTAGATATTTTTTTTCCGGGAGAGTAAATCTCTAGATGTTTCGGCCATAACAAGTTTTACATCCAATCATTTGCCGTCTGGCTGAAGTTCGCGTTTCTTTTTCTTTTTTTTTTTCCTTGAGGGGAGATGCCCAATGCGTCGTGTGCTTTTGCTTGTGTAGGCATTTCTTTTGGTTGGATTGTTTTATTGTGGTGTTTTAGTTTTCGGTCTGATGTTTTTCTTTGATTGTATCTTTTTTCTTTCATAGTTGAATAGCCCCACCCCCACTTACATACACACACACACACACACACACACACACACACACACACCCTCTCGCTCCCTCCACTCCCTTCTGTTTTTGTTCCTGATTTCTTTTCCTTCCTTTTCTTTTCTTTCTTTCTTTCTTTCTTTCATTCTGTGTAACGGGTGCGGTGGCCAAATGGTAATAACACTGGATTCTCGCCCGTGTTTCCGGAGTTCGAACCCCGGTTTCAGCGCACAGTGTGGATGAAGGGTGGATATATTATTTTCCCGATCTCCCAGGTCAACACACTGTGTAGACCCGTTTGTGCCTGACCCCCCTTGGAGTGCCTAACCATGCATGCAGAGCATTCAACACGCACGATAAAAGATCCTGAAGTCTATGCCAGCGTCCGGTGGGTTATGGAAACCATAACATACCCAGCATACACGACCCCCAGAAGCGGAGTATGGCTGCTTACATGGCGAGGGTAATAATTGTCATACAAGTAAATGCTCACGCATGCATACGAGTGAACGTGGGAGTTGCAAGCCACGAAGGAAGAAGAAGAAAAAGAAGTCTGTTTGTCTGTCTTCGTATTTTGATCATGTGCTGTGTACTTTTCTTTCTGTCTTTCTTTCTCCTTCTTCTGTCTTTCTCTCTTTACCGTTTCTTTCGTTCTTGTCTTTTTAGTAACTATGATTTTTCACGAGTTTTATGTTGGTTCATCTTTAGGGAGGAGGGCTTTGTGTTAAATAAAGAAGAAAACAGCAACAGCAGCAGCAGCAACAGCAACAACAACAACAACCACCCCCATCCCCAGCCCCACCCCCATCCCCACCCCCATCCCCACCCCCACCCCCATCCCAATGGATCAGTTCGTCCTCTTTGATAGCTCCTTGAAACTAGGACTGAAGCTTTTTACATTGATTTTTTTTTTTTTTTTGCTTGCCTTTCTTTCTTTTCTTTCTTTCTTTCGACTGATGCAGTGTGAGGTATATGGATCAGTTCGCACTCTTTGAAAGCTCCTTGAAATCGAAACTGAAGCTCTCTTTTCTTTTTTGTTTTGTTTTGTTTTGCTTCTTTCTTTCTTTCTTTCTTGTCTTTCTTTCTTTAGACTAATGCGGTGTGACGCATATGGATCAGTCTGCACTCTTTGAAAGCCTCTTGAATCTGAAACTGAAGCTTTTATATACATTTTTTGTGGTTTGGTGGATTCTTTCTTTCTTTCTTTCTTTCCTGCTTTTTTCTCCTTCTTTCTTTCCATAGACTGATGCAGTGTGACGTATATGGATCAATCTGCACTCTTTGAAAGCTCCTTGAATCTGAAACTGAAGCTCTCTTTTCTTTTTTGTTTTGTTTTGTTTGTTTGTTTGTTTGTTTCTTTCTTTCTTTCTATCCTTCTTTCTTTCTTTCTCTCCTTCCTTCCTTCTTTCTTTCGACTGATGCGGTGTGACGTATATGGATCAATCTGCACTCTTTGAAAGCTCCTTGAATCTGAAACTGAAGCTTTTTCCAATATTTTATTTTTTGTTGGTTTTGCTGGATTCTTTCTTTCTTTCTTTCTCTCCTTCGTTCTTACTTTTTTTTTCTTTTCTTTTTCCAATCTGTCTTTTTGCCTGACTTCTCTTTCTTCCTCTCCTTATCTTTCCTGTTTTTTCCTGTCTGCTTGCATTTCTTTTCTCTCTCTCTCTCTCTCTCTCTCTCCCCTCTCTCTCTCTCTCTCCTCTCTCTCTCTCTCTCTCTCTCTCTGTCTCTCTCTCTCTCTCTCTCTCTCTCTCTGTCCTTTTTTCAATATCAGTTTTGTTTCTTTCCTCCAGCTCTCTTTCCTTCACTTTGTTTTCATCCTCTCGTGTGGTGTGATGATATCTGTGTCTCGTCCCATTCTCTCTGTTTCTGTCTGTCTGTCTGTGTGTCTGTCTGTCTGTCTGTCTGTCTCTTCTCTCTCTCTCCTGCTTTCTCGCTCACTTTGTTTATCCGAGCGTGTTTGTTTATGATGCTGCTGCTGTTGTTGCTGCTGCTAATAATAATGATGATGCTTGTTGATGTTATTGCTGCAGATTGTCAGCCAGACGTTTCAACGAAAGATATCCATGGGTGATTTTTATCTCTTCTTTACCCCATAATTTGTTTTCCTGATTTTTACCATTGTCAACATCATCAAATCAGGATGGTGACGATGATTGTGATTGTTACTCTTTGTTGTTATTATTGTTGTTGTTGTTGTTGATGAGGAGGAGGATGACGGTGGTGGTGGTGGTGGTGATTGTTAGCGATAAATATGTTGCATCGATGCATTTGCATCGCCTACGAATACACATATTGGAAAAAAAAGCATCAAATATTCAGTCCATCCGTTTTTTTTTTTTTTTTTTTTTTTTTGTTTTCACTTGTGTAAACAAAGTGAGTCTATGTTTTAACCCGGTGTTCGGTTTTCTCTCTCTCTCTCTCTCTCTCTCTCTCTCTCTCTCTCTCTCTCTCTCTCTCTCTCTCTCTCTCTCTCTCTCTCTCTGTCTGTGTGTCCGTGGTAAACTTTAACATTGACATTTTCTCTGCAAATACTTTGTCAGTTGACACCAGATTAGGCATAAAAACAGAAAAAATTCAGTTCTTTCCAGTCATCTTGTTTAAAACAATATTGCACCTCTGGGATGGGCACAAAAAAATAACAAGAGAGGCAAAGCCTTCAAGACTCACTTGTGATACACTTAAAAAAAAAATCCAAGCTTTTTATGTATTGAGTATAATTTCAAAATGTAATGTTTAAGATGAGAAAGATCAGTATAAAGCAAATTAAGTCCCCTAGCATTAATTACAGAGTAATTTCCCTTCTTTACTATCTGCACCAAAACGTTTGCAAATAAATAAAACTTCCATGCTTAGCAAAAGAAGTTCCTGTTTGAACAAAAAATGATAATAATGACTGCTCTTGTTGTTTGGTCAGAATATCAGATCAAAGTGCCAAGTTTAGAGAATACAAAAAATATAAATATAACAGTAAATGCAGTTTGCATATAATTAGGCTTCTTTTTTTGTGTGCCCATCCCAGAGGTGCAATATTGTTTTAATCAAGATGACTGGAAAGAATTGAATTTTTCCTATTTTTATGCCTAATTTGGTGTCAACTGACAAAGTATTTACAGAGAAAATGTCAATGTTAAAGTTTACCACACACACACACACACACACACACACACACACACACACACACACAACCGGGTTAAAACATAGACTCACTTTGTTTACACAATCAAAAAATGAAGCCTAATTATATTCAAGTTTGACCAAAGAAAAAAAATCAAACTGAGCGTCTAGTCGTTCTTATGAGACGATAAACAGCGAGGTCCCCCGTGCAGCACAAACTTTGCGCACTGGAAAAGAACCCATAGCAACGTACAGGTTGTCCTCTGGCAAAACTCTGTAAAGGAAACCCAAACTGCTAGGAACACAGAATTGATATGATACGCTGCAGCGCAGTGTTGGCTTATGCTGCTGGTCAGGCATCTGCCTAAGCAAGATGTGGTGTAGCGTCTATGGATTTATCCGATCGCAGCGGTGCCTCCTTTAGAGTATCACTGTCAGTGTCAGTAGCTCAAGGAGGCGTCACTGCGTTCGGACAAGTCCATATACACTCCACCACATCTGCCAAGCAGATGCCTGACCAGCAGCGTAACCCAACGCGCTTTGTCAGGCCTTGATTGGAAACAAGGAAAAAAAAAGAGAAAGATAAATACATAAATAAATAAAAGAAATATGAATGAATAAATAAATAAATAATTAGATAAATAAATAGACAAGTAGATGAATAAATAAGTAAACAAAGAAATGAGTAAACAGATAAATGAATAGACAAATGAATAAATAAAGAAATAAATAATGAGCCTCCTTTAAAACGAACAAACAACAACAACTGAATCTGAAATAGAAACCCATTTACCCCCCCCCATTCTCCCCCCCCCACTGATCTCTTCCTCCAACACTCTCTCTCTCTCTCCTCTCCCCCCCCCCATTCTCTCCCCCCCCCCACTGATCTCTTCCTCCAACACTCTCTCTCTCCTCTCCCCCCCATTCTCTCTCTCCCCCCCCCCCCACTGATCTCTTCCTCCAACACTCTCTCTCTCTCTCCTCTCCCTCACATCCTCTCTCTCCCCCTTTTCACATTTCTAACTTTCCTCCCCCTGTCCTTTCACGTGTTCCTCCCCCGTCCCCTCCCCCTCCCTCCCTCTTCCCTCCCTTCCTCCCTCCTTCCTCCCTCCTCTCCCCCCCTCCCCACACCCTCCTCCTCCCTCCCTGATGCTTCGTCAACGCATCTTCTGGCGGCATCGGGGCAGAAATGAGTGACTTGTCCCCTGATACCGTCACTGAGGGATCGTTCTTCATGGCTTCGTTTTGTCAATTAATGTCTGCACATTTTGGGCTGCAATCAATTGTAGATATATTTCTTTTTATTTTGCCTCGGTTGCTGCTGCTGCTGTTCTCTGTTTCTGTCTGTCTGTCTGTCTCTCTTTTTTTTTTTTTTTTACTCTTTCTCTCTCTCTCTCCCCAATCTTTCCATCTCTCCAGCAACCCCCTTTATTTTTCCACTCCCCTCACTGTGTGTTTTGTGTGTCTGTCTCTTTCTGTCTGCAGCTGTGTCTGTCTGTCTCTCTGCCTGTCTATCTGTCTGTCTGTATCTCTTTGTTTATCTGTATTTCGCTATGTTTTCCCGTTTACCTTTCTCACTCTCTCACTCACTCTCTGTCTCTGTCTCCTTCTCTGTTTGTCTGCCTGTCTGTCTGTCTCTGTCTCTGTCTGCCTGTCTGTCTGTCTGTCTCTGTCTCTGTCTGTCTCTCCTTGCTGCACATTTTTAGCGAGTCAAATCGACATCTTTGTCTCTGTCTCTGTTCTGATGAAAGTCTCTTTATCTCTCCCTCTCTTTCTCTGTCTCGTGTGTCTCTCCCTCCTCATTCTTTCTCTCTCTCTCCCCTCCCTCTCTCTCTCTGTCCCCTCCCTCTCTCTCTCTACCTCTCTCCCCTCCCCCCTCTCTCTCTCTACCTCTCTCCCCTCCCCCCTCTCTCTCTCTCCTCTCCATCTCTCTCTCTCTCCCCCCCCTCTCTCTCTCTACCTCTCTCCCCTCCCCCCCTCTCTCTCTCCTCTCCCTCTCTCTCTCTCTCTCCCCTCCCTCTCTCTCTCTTTCCCTCTCTCTCTCTCCCCTCCCTCTCTCTCTCTTTCCCTCCCTCTCCCTCTCTCTCTCCCCTCCCTCTCTCTCTCGCATTCACTGTCTGACCCATCTCTTCTCTGCAAGTTGTTTTGTCTGTCTATCTTTCAAGGTGTCTATCTCTGTCGATTTCTGACTGTCTCCTTCTTTTCACTCCCTTTTCTTTCTTTCTTTATCTGCCGCTATGTTTTTTTCTCTCTCTGTCACTCTCTTTTTTTGTTTCATCTCTCTCTCTCTGTGACTGTCTCTGTGTCCCTCCCCGTCTCTCTCTGTGTCTCCCTCTTTCTGTCTGCTGTCTTTCTTTCTGTCTCATCTCTCTCTCTCTCTCTGCCCAACCCCCCTCCCCACCCTTCCACCTCTGTGCACGAGAGAGAGAGAAAGAGAGAGAGAGAGAGAGAGAGAGAGAGAGAGAGAGAGAGTTCTTTCTCTTCTCTTTGTTTGAAGAAGGGCAATTTATGTCTGAGCACAGGACTGGGAATCAATCCTTTTTCTGTGGTGGCTGGTGGGAAGCTGGCTTTTTTTCTTCTTTTTTTTTCTTCTTTCTCTCTCTCCTTTATTGGCGGATCATGCAGATGCGTCCCTGTCGCTGTGTTGTTTCGGAAAATACCCTGGTTTTACGGTTCATGGGGTTTGTGATGGATGAGTTGGGAGGTCAGGGGTCCAGCATGAGCGCCAGGATCTGTGTGTGTGTGTGTGTGTGTGTGTGTGTGTGTGTGTGTGTGTGTGTGTGTGTGTGTGTGTGTGTGTCTGCGTGCGTGTAACCGCGAAAGCACAAAACGTATAAGTTATTGACATTGGAAGTCGAATGATAGATATTGCTAAAATTCCTCACGCCTGTTTTGCAGTTCTTTGTTCCGTTGAGTAGTTGGTATCTCTCAGTTCTTTGTTCCGGTGAGTAGTTGGTATCTCTCAGTTCTTTGTTCCGGTGAGTAGTTGGTATCTCTCAGTTCTTTGTTCCGGTGAGTAGTTGGTATCTCTCAGTTCTTTGTTCCGGTGAGTAGTTGGTATCTCTCAGTTCTTTGTTCCGGTGAGTAGTTGGTATCTCTCAGTTCTTTGTTCCGGTGAGTAGTTGGTATCTCTCAGTTCTTTGTTCCGGTGAGTAGTTGGTATCTCTCAGTTCTTTGTTCCGGTGAGTAGTTGGTATCTCTCAGTTCTTTGTTCCGGTGAGTAGTTGGTATCTCTCAGTTCTTTGTTCCGGTGAGTAGTTGGTATCTCTCAGTTCTTTGTTCCGTTGAGTAGTTGGTATCTCTCAGTTCTTTGTTCCGGTGAGTAGTTGGTATCTCTCAGTTCTTTGTTCCGGTGAGTAGTTGGTATCTCTCAGTTCTTTGTTCCGGTGAGTAGTTGGTATCTCTCAGTTCTTTGTTCCGGTGAGTAGTTGGTATCTCTCAGTTCTTTGTTCCGGTGAGTAGTTGGTATCTCTCAGTTCTTTGTTCCGGTGAGTAGTTGGTATCTCTCAGTTCTTTGTTCCGGTGAGTAGTTGGTATCTCTCAGTTCTTTGTTCCGTTGAGTAGTTGGTATCTCTCAGTTCTTTGTTCCGGTGAGTAGTTGGTATCTCTCAGTTCTTTGTTCCGGTGAGTAGTTGGTATCTCTCAGTTCTTTGTTCCGGTGAGTAGTTGGTATCTCTCAGTTCTTTGTTCCGGTGAGTAGTTGGTATCTCTCAGTTCTTTGTTCCGTTGAGTAGTTGGTATCTCTCAGTTCTTTTACTCACTCGTATTAAACATTAAAAAAACAACAACAAACAAACAAACAAAACAAACAAAAGAACCCCAAAAAAACCCCAAACAAACAAACAAAAAACCCCCATGAAACAACAGAAGACCAGAATGACTTTTTATACATCCAAGGACACTTCTGGTAAAAAATGTATACTGAAAAATATCTATATATCCCCCCTCTTATCCATTCCTATCTCCGTTTCTTTTATTATCTGTACTTTACAAATCCACCATAACACACACACAAACTCTCTCTCTCTCTCTTACAGACACACAAACACACGCGCGCGCGTGCACACACACACACACACACACACACACACACACACACACACACAAACAAACACACAAATCAAGAAAACAGGCAGACAGACAGACACACAGACACACAGACACAGACACAGACACAGACACACACACACACACACACACACACACACACACAGACACACACACACACACACACACACACACACACACACACACACACACACACACACACACACACACACACACACACGCATACTACTTTCCCCTTCCTGCCTCGCCTCTCTTGTCTTCTTGTGATCCTTCTTCTTTCTCATCACTATCCATTCTGCCCTGCACTGTGTGAGGCATCTAATTGTGTGGCGGTTTTTGGTTGTTTTGTTTTCTTCAAATGATCTTTCTTCTTCTTCTTCTTCTTCTTCTTCTTCTTCTTCTTCTTCTTCTTCTTCTTCTTCTTCTTCTTCTTCTTCTTCTCCTCCCCCTTCTCCTCCTTCTCCTCCTCCTCCTGTTTCTTCTTCTTCTTCTTCTCTTGAGCCTCTCACACAAGATGGCGATTTTTTGTCCATCTTTTTTCGATCTATCCGCAGGGCCCTCCACACACGGGGAGGGGACACAGTTCTGGCGGTGACCGAGAAATGAATGCAGATTGCCTCCCACAGTCCCACTTCCCCAGTCCTGCTTCACTCTTAAACCCCTCCCCCCCGACCCTCCCCCGCCGTTCTCTCTCCCCCTCCTCTCTTTCTCCCCATCCCCCCTTACCACCTTCCTCCCCCCAAGCCCCGAAGCTTCTTCTATCTCTCCCCCCCCACCGCCCCCAATCTCGCCCTCTTCCTTCCTTTCTCCTTACCCTCCTCACTCCTTTAGGAAGAAGGTGGCAGAATGGTTTAGATGCTGACCCTGACGATGCTGTGTCCGTGGTGAGGGTGTGGGTTCCATTCCCACTCTGTCGCGCCCCTTTCTTCCGCGGAGTTTGACTGGATGATCAAATTTAGAGTCTAGATATTCTGGTGAGACGATAAAGCGAGGTTCTGTGTGCAGCACGTACTTCGCGCGCTGACCACCCCCACCTCCCCCCCCCCCCAAAAAAAAAAAACACAAAAAAACCCACACAAACAAAAACAACAACAACACCCCCCCCCCCCCCCCCTCAGAAAAAAACAACAACAAAAACAACCCCCCCCCCCCCCAAAGAAAAAAGAAAAAAGAAAGAAGAAAAAACAAACAACAAAAACAACAACAACGACAGCAACCAAACAACATCAACCAAAAACAAAAACAAAAGAATCCAACAATGGCAGTCAAAGCGTAGCCCTGTGACAAAATGATGCAGATGTAACCCACTGTGATAGGTACACTGATAATTACATGACACAGCAACACACTTCAGTCACACACAGCCTGACACAGCAACACACTTCAGTCACACACATCCTGACACAGCAACACACTTCAGTCACACACAGCCTGACACAGCAACACACTTCAGTCACACACAGCCTGACACAGCAACACACTTCAGTCACACACAGCCTGACACAGCAACACGCTTCAGTCACACACAGCCTGACACAGCAACACACTTCAGTCACACACAGCCTGACACAGCAACACACTTCAGTCACACACAGCCTGACACAGCAACACACTTCAGTCACACACAGCCTGACACAGCAACACACTTCAGTCACACACATCCTGACACAGCAACACACTTCAGTCACACACAGCCTGACACAGCAACACACTTCAGTCACACACAGCCTGACACAGCAACACACTTCAGTCACACACATCCTGACACAGCAACACACTTCAGTCACACACATCCTGACACAGCAACACACTTCAGTCACACACATCCTGACACAGCAACACACTTCAGTCACACACATCCTGACACAGCAACACACTTCAGTCACACACAGCCAGTTGCTGTCAGCCTGACACAGCAACACACTTCAGTCACACACAGCCTGACACAGCAACACACTTCAGTCACACACAGCCAGTTGCTGTCAGCCTGACACAGCAACACACTTCAGTCACACACAGCCAGTTGCTGTCAGCCTGACACAGCAACACACTTCAGTCACACACAGCCAGTTGCTGTCAGCCTGACACAGCAACACACTTCAGTCACACACATCCTGACACAGCAACACACTTCAGTCAGACATAGCCAGTTGCCATCAGCCTGACACAGCAACACACTTCAGTCACACACAGCCAGTTGCTGTCAGCCTGACACAGCAACACACTTCAGTCACACACAGCAACACACTTCAGTCACACACAGCCAGTTGCTGTCAGCCTGACACAGCAACACACTTCAGTCACACACAGCCTGACACAGCAACACACTTCAGTCACACACAGCCAGTTGCCGTCAGCCTGACACAGCAACACACTTCAGTCACACACAGCCAGTTGTCGTCAGCCTGACACAGCAACACACTTCAGTCACACACAGCCAGTTGCTGTCAGCCTGACACAGCAACACACTTCAGTCACACACAGCCTGACACAGCAACACACTTCAGTCACACACAGCCAGTTGCTGTCAGCCTGACACAGCAACACACTTCAGTCACACACATCCTGACACAGCAACACACTTCAGTCACACACAGCCAGTTGCTGTCAGCCTGACACAGCAACACACTTCAGTCACACACAGCCAGTTGCTGTCAGCCTGACACAGCAACACACTTCAGTCACACACAGCCAGTTGCTAATGTCAGCCTGACACAGCAACACACTTCAGTCACACACATCCTGACACAGCAACACACTTCAGTAAGACACAGCCAGTTGCCATCAGCCTGACACAGCAACACACTTCAGTCAGACACAGCCAGTTGCCATCAGCCTGACACAGCAACACACTTCAGTCAGACATAGCCAGTTGCCATCAGCCTGACACAGCAACACACTTCAGTCAGACACAGCCAGTTGCCATCAGCCTGACACAGCAACACACTTCAGTCAGACACAGCCAGTTGCCATCAGCCTGACACAGCAACACACTTCAGTCAGACATAGCCAGTTGCCATCAGCCTGACACAGCAACACACTTCAGTCAGACACAGCCAGTTGCCATCAGCCTGACACAGCAACACACTTCAGTCAGACACAGCCAGTTGCCATCAGCCTGACACAGCAACACACTTCAGTCAGACACAGCCAGTTGCCATCAGCCTGACACAGCAATACACTTCAGTCAGACATAGCCAGTTGCTAATGTCAGCCACGGCGCTCTCACGACCAAATAAACGAAATTTATTATTGTTGGGACACATGCATACGCACATGTATTCTTCAACAGAATAGTGGAGGAAAAAAGAAAGGCAGGTAACAACTTAACATTTTTTTTCTTTTCAATGAATAAATGCATACCATTTTTAATCCTTAAAAACAACAACAATAAACAAACAAAAAACAAAACAACAACAACCACAATGTTATATTGAAAAGTATATTGCTGTAATCGATTCGGAATATAACAAATTTACCAGTTGGTTCTTCTATACACCACTGTTTGATGGTGTGCATGTTTAACATGGCTAAAAACTGTCTTATCTGAATCTATAATATTCCCGTTTTCAGTTGAATTCAAGATATCATAGTACATATGGTGTGTTTTCGTTTTCTCGTGACAAAACATAAAACACCCCTACTTTTTTTCCCCCTCCCTTGTGCTGATCATCTTGTTCCCGTGTGCAGAAGTGAAACACGAGCTTGCATGTGTGTGTGTATATGTATCTATGTCACCGTAAGTCTGTGTGACTTCATGTATGTCTTGATTTAGTTTATGTACGTAAGCGTCCAGTTGCAAAAGAAAAGAAAAACATCCTTGTACATCACATCAATATGAATGTATGATATGATGATGTAAAACTATCAATAAAAGACCTCTTGTGACACTATGTTTAAAATTATAAACCCAACTATGGAATTAAAATGTTACCAAACATGAAAAAAATTCAACACTTTTTTTCTTTTCTCTATTTTCTTCCGGTACATATATCTTCAAAAAACCACCGTAATCAGAACGAGAAGCATGCACGTATTTTGCCAAATTGATCGCATAACCGAGGCACGAAATACACCAATCTCTAGCGCTAGAGTTCTCTTCTAAGAAGTCTGCACCCGAAAGGAAATGTTTTCTCTTCGTTTCGATGCATTTTATAATAATGATAAAAACAAAACCAAACCCAGCAACAACAAAAAAAAATTGAGAATCAAACAAGAACAATTCTTTCTTTTTTTCCTTGCATTTTGGCAAACAAAAAAGGAAGAAGAAAAGTTTGGAATCAAACAAAGACTCCCTTTTTATTGTTTCTGATATAAAGGGATATAGCAGAAGCCGCTTTACGAGAGCAAACACAATGGCATTGCAGAGGAATGGAACCACAGTGGGACGATCTCAAAGCCAGGCTCAAAGAGACAGTGCCATGCCCGGTCCATATCAGGTCTATGATGCGGCACTGCCCAGCGATACCATCTCCAAACACCCGTTCAAATTTACAACGTGGAAAAAATGCCATTCCTTTGAGACGAGAACCGCAGAGGCTCTTTTTATCACACACACTCACGCACACATGCACACACATACATACATATGACTGCGCACACACACACACACACACACACACACACACACACACACACACACACACACACACTACACACACACACACACACACACTACACACACACACACACACAAGGGCGTGCACGCACGCGTTTTACATCAACACAGCAATAAATCTCCTGTAGAATTCTTTTGAAGCCAGTGTACATTCTAATCAAGAATGTGAATAATGGATTACACAGTTCTTTGTTTGAAAAACAAAACAAAACATTATTGCTTCACATGCTATCCATTCTCTTTGTTGCTTTCTCTGTCTCTCTCTCTCTGTCTCTCTCTCTCTTCCCGCTCTCTCTCTCTCTCTCCCTCTGTTGAGATGAACGAATATGCAATACATTACGATACGATACGATACGATACGATACGGTACGATACAATGCAATGCAATGCAATGCGATGCAGTACACGACGCAATACAATACATTACAATACAGATTGCATTTTTCAAAGTCGACTTACACATATACATATTTTTTTTGCCAGGCAGTCGACATTATGTTATAAGTTGTTATACTTTGTGATTTTGCACATATCTTCGATGCTGAGTAATAAGCAACTGTACAGATATGACGTTGTTGACTTACTCTAGGAAGCTGTCGAACCAATATAAAAAGATGGGTCATTATAACAGATGGTACTGGTGAGGACACGTTCAGCACCATATTGTATTGACCATGTGCTGTCTGTCTGTCTGTCCGTCTATCTCCCTCTCTCTCTCTCTGACTTTGTATGTCTGTCTCTCTCTGTCTCCCTCTCTGTCTCTGTATGTGTGTGTCTCTATCTCTTTCTTTGTCTCTCTCTGTTTCTCCCTGTCTGTCTCTCCCTCTCTGTGTCAGTCTCTCTCTCTCTGTGTCTCTGTCTCTTTCTCTGTCACTATGTCTGTCTCTCTCTCTCTCTGTCTCTCCCTGTCTATCTCTCTCTCTCTCTCTCTGTCACTGTCTCTCTCCCCTTACCCTTCAACCTCACACTTCCCCCCCTCTCTCTCTGTATCTCTGTCTCTTTCTCTGTCACTCTCTCTGTCTCTCTCTCTGTCTCTCCCTGTCTGTCTATCTCTCTCGCTGTCTACCCCCCCCCCTCTCTGTCACTGTCTCTCTCCTTTAACCCTTCAACCTCACACTTCCCCTCTCTCAATCCACGTTGTAATATTATTCATCTAACTTTTAACCCCTTGCCTGCTGCTGACGACTATGCTCGTGCTTGTATCACTCTTTTGGTCACAACAGAATTCTCTGTTTGAAATTCGGGCTGCTCTCCCCAGGGAGAGCGCGTCGCTACACTGACAGCGCCACCCATTTATAACATTTTTTTTCTGCCTGCAATTTTATTTGTTTTCCTATCGAAGTGGATTTTTCTACAGAATTTTACCAGGGACAAACCCTTTTGTTGCCGTGGGTTCTTTTACGTGCGCGAAGTGCATACTGCACACGGAACCTCGATCGGTTTATCGTCACATCCGAATGACTAGCATCCAGACCACCACTCAAGGTCTAGTGGAGGAGGGGGAGAAAATACTGACGACTGCCGGTGTGATTGGAACCAGCGCGCTCAGATTTTCTCGCTTCCTAGGCGGACGCGTTACCACTAGGCCATCACTATGCTCGTCAAGTGAAGGGTCGTCGCATTACGGAGATCAAAACGGAGCTTACAGGTCACACTGTTAGTCACATTCCTTTCTTTACAAATCCAGTATGACAACTAGAATTGTGCAATCAACAACCATCTACCTGAAGATCTAGTCATCAGCCCCATCCACATGTAATACTGGCTTCTGTTCAAATGTGTGTGTGTGTGTGTGTGTGTGTGTGTGTGTGTGTGTGTGTGTGTGTGTGTGTGTGTGTGTGTGTGTGTGTGTGTGTGTGTGTGTGTGTGTGTGTGTGTGTGTGTGTGTGTGTGTGTGTGTGTGTGTGTGTGTTTTGTGTGTGTGCAGTGCGGGCACGTGTGAGTATGCACAAGTTTTTATATTGATATGCACTTGTATGTATTCTAATTTCTACTGTATCTGTGTTTGTGTATGATTTTCGATTTATGTTCGTATCTTGTTATGTACTATCCCCCCCAATATTCCTTGTGACCCCGGTACACTTGGTAATAGACATACATTCTATTCTTATATATGGACTTGTTCATCTTCATGATCCTGGTCACGGCAAATGGCTTTTTAAGCGCGTTGGGTTACGCTGCTGGTCAGGCATCTGCTTGGCAGATGTGGTGTAGCGTATATGGTTTTGTCCGAACGCAGTGACGCCTCCTTGAGCTACTGAAACTGAAACTGAAACTCATCTTTATGAGGTGTGACTTTTGTTCAGGATTTCAATCAGTTGCACAAATGATAAAAACCTCAAAAGTAGTAACTTGCGCTTGAACTTATGCCATACTGATCAAATTTCACCATATTTCAGAAGCCAAACAGTTGTTGTTGTTGTTGTTTTTATTCAAATAGTAAAATAAAAATGCCCACTGAGATATATTTCTCTGGGAAAGTGGGCATAGGTGAGGATAGAGTGGGTGTGTGTAAGAACATTAAAAAAAGGGGTAAAAACCTGCACTTCAACTTATGCTACACTGATCTAATTTCACTCAGTCCAGAAGCCAAT
>NC_134906.1:710000-735000 GCF_041734735.1 Babylonia areolata
CGTATCACACAAGAGCACGTCAGCCATGGAAGAGGATAACAAAGTCTGCATGTTACCACCGACACAACACTATAAATTGCAGATATGAATGATCACAGAAAAAATGCATAACACACACACACACACACACACACACACACACACATGCACGCACGCACGCACACACACACACACACACACACACACACACACACACACACACACACACACACACACACACACACACATCTAATATCACTTAAAGTGTAAGACGTTAAACTCAAGACTACTATTACTACACACACACACACACACACACACACACACACACACACACACACACACAACCACACACAGCACAGGAATACTACAGTGCAGAGGGTGGGAGGAGACACAGGGGGAGTGCAGAGGGTGGGAGGAGACACAGGGGGAGTGCAGAGGGTGGGGACACAAGGGGAGTGCAGAGGGAGGAGACACAAGGGGAGTGCAGAGGGTGGGGACACAGGGGGAGTGCAGAGGGTGGGGACACAGGGGGAGTGCAGAGGGAGGAGACACAAGGGGAGTGCAGAGGGAGGAGACACAAGGGGAGTGCAGAGGGTGGGAGGAGACACAGGGGGAGTGCAGAGGGTGGGAGGAGACACAGGGGGAGTGCAGAGGGTGGGAGGAGACACAAGGGGAGTGCAGAGGGTGGGAGGAGACACAAGGGGAGTGCAGAGGGTGGGAGGAGACACAGGGGGAGTGCAGAGGGTGGGAGGAGACACAAGGGGAGTGCAGAGGGCGGGAGGAGACACAAGGGGAGTGCAGAGGGTGGGAGGAGACACAGGGGGAGTGCAGAGGGTGGGAGGAGACACAAGGGGAGTGCAGAGGGTGGGGACACAAGGGGAGTGCAGAGGGTGGGAGGGGACACAGGGGGAGTGCAGAGGGTGGGAGGAGACACAAGGGGAGTGCAGAGGGTGGGAGGAGACACAGGGGGAGTGCAGAGGGTGGGAGGAGACACAGGGGGAGTGCAGAGGGTGGGAGGAGACACAGGGGGAGTGCAGAGGGAGGAGACACAGGGGGAGTGCAGAGGGTGGGAGGAGACACAAGGGGAGTGCAGAGGGAGGAGACACAGGGGGAGTGCAGAGGGAGGAGACACAAGGGGAGTGCAGAGGGAGGGGACACAAGGGGAGTGCAGAGGGTGGGGACACAAGGGGAGTGCAGAGGGAGGGGACACAAGGGGAGTGCAGAGGGTGGGAGGAGACACAGGGGGAGTGCAGAGGGTGGGGACACAAGGGGAGTGCAGAGGGTGGGGACACAAGGGGAGTGCAGAGGGTGGGAGGAGACACAGGGGGAGTGCAGAGGGTGGGAGGAGACACAAGGGGAGTGCAGAGGGTGGGGACACAAGGGGAGTGCAGAGGGTGGGAGGAGACACAGGGGGAGTGCAGAGGGTGGGAGGAGACACAAGGGGAGTGCAGAGGGAGGAGACACAGGGGGAGTGCAGAGGGTGGGAGGAGACACAGGGGGAGTGCAGAGGGTGGGGACACAAGGGGAGTGCAGAGGGTGGGGACACAAGGGGAGTGCAGAGGGTGGGAGGAGACACAAGGGGAGTGCAGAGGGTGGGGACACAAGGGGAGTGCAGAGGGTGGGAGGGGACACAGGGGGAGTGCAGAGGGTGGGAGGAGACACAAGGGGAGTGCAGAGGGTGGGAGGAGACACAGGGGGAGTGCAGAGGGAGGAGACACAAGGGGAGTGCAGAGGGAGGGGACACAAGGGGAGTGCAGAGGGAGGGGACACAAGGGGAGTGCAGAGGGAGGGGACACAAGGGGAGTGCAGAGGGTGGGAGGGGACACAAGGGGAGTGCAGAGGGTGGGGACACAAGGGGAGTGCAGAGGGTGGGAGGGGACACAAGGGGAGTGCAGAGGGTGGGGACACAAGGGGAGTGCAGAGGGTGGGAGGGGACACAGGGGGAGTGCAGAGGGTGGGAGGAGACACAGGGGGAGTGCAGAGGGTGGGAGGAGACACAGGGGGAGTGCAGAGGGTGGGGACACAAGGGGAGTGCAGAGGGTGGAGACACAGGGGGGAGTGCAGAGGGTGGGAGGGGACACAGGGGGAGTGCAGAGGGTGGGAGGGGACACAAGGGGAGTGCAGAGGGTGGGAGGAGACACAGGGGGAGTGCAGAGGGTGGGAGGAGTGCAGAGGGTGGGAGGAGACACAAGGGGAGTGCAGAGGGAGGGGACACAAGGGGAGTGCAGAGGGAGGGGACACAAGGGGAGTGCAGAGGGAGGGGACACAAGGGGAGTGCAGAGGGTGGGGACACAAGGGGAGTGCAGAGGGTGGGAGGAGACACAGGGGGAGTGCAGAGGGTGGGGGGAGACACAAGGGGAGTGCAGAGGGTGGGGACACAGGGGGAGTGCAGAGGGAGGAGACACAGGGGGAGTGCAGAGGGTGGGAGGAGACACAAGGGGAGTGCAGAGGGAGGGGACACAAGGGGAGTGCAGAGGGTGGGAGGAGACACAGGGGGAGTGCAGAGGGTGGGGACACAAGGGGAGTGCAGAGGGTGGGAGGAGACACAGGGGGAGTGCAGAGGGTGGGAGGAGACACAAGGGGAGTGCAGAGGGTGGGAGGAGACACAGGGGGAGTGCAGAGGGTGGGGACACAAGGGGAGTGCAGAGGGTGGGGACACAAGGGGAGTGCAGAGGGTGGGAGGAGACACAAGGGGAGTGCAGAGGGAGGAGACACAGGGGGAGTGCAGAGGGTGGGAGGAGACACAGGGGGAGTGCAGAGGGTGGGAGGAGACACAAGGGGAGTGCAGAGGGTGGAGACACAGGGGGAGTGCAGAGGGTGGGAGGAGACACAAGGGGAGTGCAGAGGGTGGGAGGAGACACAAGGGGAGTGCAGAGGGTGGGAGGAGACACAAGGGGAGTGCAGAGGGTGGGAGGAGACACAAGGGGAGTGCAGAGGGTGGGAGGAGACACAGGGGGAGTGCAG
The DNA here is from genome assembly GCF_041734735.1 of Babylonia areolata. Lineage (NCBI taxonomy): Eukaryota > Metazoa > Mollusca > Gastropoda > Neogastropoda > Buccinidae > Babylonia > Babylonia areolata. Next base: position 712,947 of record NC_134906.1, read on the forward strand.
AGGGTGGGAGGAGACACAAGGGGAGTGCAGAGGGTGGGAGGAGACACAGGGGGAGTGCAGAGGGTGGGGACACAAGGGGAGTGCAGAGGGTGGGGACACAAGGGGAGTGCAGAGGGTGGGAGGAGACACAAGGGGAGTGCAGAGGGAGGAGACACAGGGGGGAGTGCAGAGGGTGGGAGGAGACACAGGGGAGTGCAGAGGGTGGAGACACAGGGGGAGTGCAGAGGGTGGGAGGAGACACAGGGGGAGTGCAGAGGGTGGAGACACAAGGGGAGTGCAGAGGGAGGAGACACAGGGGGAGTGCAGAGGGTGGAGACACAAGGGGAGTGGAGAGGGAGGAGACACAAGGGGAGTGCAGAGGGTGGGAGGAGACACAGGGGGAGTGCAGAGGGTGGAGACACAAGGGGAGTGCAGAGGGTGGGAGGAGACACAGGGGGAGTGCAGAGGGTGGGAGGAGACACAAGGGGAGTGCAGAGGGTGGGGACACAAGGGGAGTGCAGAGGGTGGGAGGGGACACAGGGGGAGTGCAGAGGGTGGGAGGAGACACAAGGGGAGTGCAGAGGGTGGGAGGAGACACAGGGGGAGTGCAGAGGGTGGGAGGAGACACAGGGGGAGTGCAGAGGGTGGGAGGAGACACAGGGGGAGTGCAGAGGGAGGAGACACAGGGGGAGTGCAGAGGGTGGGAGGAGACACAAGGGGAGTGCAGAGGGAGGAGACACAAGGGGAGTGCAGAGGGAGGAGACACAAGGGGAGTGCAGAGGGAGGGGACACAAGGGGAGTGCAGAGGGTGGGGACACAAGGGGAGTGCAGAGGGAGGGGACACAAGGGGGAGTGCAGAGGGAGGGGACACAAGGGGAGTGCAGAGGGTGGGAGGAGACACAGGGGGAGTGCAGAGGGTGGGGACACAAGGGGGAGTGCAGAGGGTGGGGACACAAGGGGAGTTCAGAGGGTGGGAGGAGACACAGGGGGAGTGCAGAGGGTGGGAGGAGACACAAGGGGAGTGCAGAGGGTGGGGACACAAGGGGAGTGCAGAGGGTGGGAGGAGACACAGGGGGAGTGCAGAGGGTGGGAGGAGACACAAGGGGAGTGCAGAGGGAGGAGACACAGGGGGAGTGCAGAGGGTGGGAGGAGACACAGGGGAGTGCAGAGGGTGGGGACACAAGGGGAGTGCAGAGGGTGGGGACACAAGGGGAGTGCAGAGGGTGGGAGGAGAAACAAGGGGAGTGCAGAGGGTGGGGACACAAGGGGAGTGCAGAGGGTGGGAGGGGACACAGGGGGAGTGCAGAGGGTGGGAGGAGACACAAGGGGAGTGCAGAGGGTGGGAGGAGACACAGGGGGAGTGCAGAGGGAGGAGACACAAGGGGAGTGCAGAGGGAGGGGACACAAGGGGAGTGCAGAGGGAGGGGACACAAGGGGAGTGCAGAGGGAGGGGACACAAGGGGAGTGCAGAGGGTGGGAGGGGACACAAGGGAAGTGCAGAGGGTGGGGACACAAGGGGAGTGCAGAGGGTGGGAGGGGACACAAGGGGAGTGCAGAGGGTGGGGACACAAGGGGAGTGCAGAGGGTGGGAGGGGACACAGGGGGAGTGCAGGAGGGTGGGAGGAGACACAGGGGGAGTGCAGAGGGTGGGGACACAAGGGGAGTGCAGAGGGTGGGAGGAGACACAGGGGGAGTGCAGAGGGTGGGAGGAGACACAAGGGGAGTGCAGAGGGTGGGGACACAGGGGGAGTGCAGAGGGAGGAGACACAGGGGGAGTGCAGAGGGTGGGAGGAGACACAAGGAGAGTGCAGAGGGTGGGAGAGGACACAAGGGAGTGCAGAGGGTGGGAGGGGGACACAGGGGGCAGTGCAGAGGGTGGGAGGAGACACAGGGGGAGTGCAGAGGGTGGGAGGAGACACAAGGGGAGTGCAGAGGGAGGGGACACAAGGGGAGTGCAGAGGGTGGGAGGAGACACAGGGGGAGTGCAGAGGGTGGGGACACAAGGGGAGTGCAGAGGGTGGGAGGAGACACAGGGGGAGTGCAGAGGGTGGGAGGAGACACAAGGGAGTGCAGCGGGTGGGAGGAGACACAGGGGGAGTGCAGAGGGTGGGGACACAAGGGGGAGTGCAGAGGGTGGGGACACAAGGGGAGTGCAGAGGGTGGGAGGAGACACAAGGGGAGTGCAGAGGGAGGAGACACAGGGGGAGTGCAGAGGGTGGGAGGAGACACAGGGGGAGTGCAGAGGGTGGAGGACACAAGGGGAGTGCAGAGGGTGGGAGGAGACACCGGGGGAGTGCAGAGGGTGGGAGGAGACACAAGGGGAGTGCAGAGGGTGGGAGGAGACACAAGGGGAGTGCAGAGGGTGGGAGGAGACACAAGGGGAGTGCAGAGGGTGGGAGGAGACACAGGGGGAGTGCAGAGGGTGGGAGGAGACACAAGGGGAGTGCAGAGGGGGGAGGAGACACAGGGGGAGTGCAGAGGGTGGGGACACAAGGGGAGTGCAGAGGGTGGGGACACAAGGGGAGTGCAGAGGTGGGAGGAGACACAAGGGGAGTGCAGAGGGAGGAGACACAAGGGGAAGTGCAGAGGGTGGGAGGAGACACAGGGGGAGTGCAGATGGTGGGAGGAGACACAAGGGGAGTGCAGAGGGTGGAGGAGACACAAGGGGAGTGCAGAGGGTGGGGACACAAGGGGAGTGCAGAGGGTGGGAGGAGACACAAGGGGAGTGCAGAGGGTGGGAGGAGACACAGGGGGAGTGCAGAGGGTGGAGGAGACACAGGGGGAGTGCAGAGGGTGGGAGGAGACACAGGGGAGTGCAGAGGGTGGGGACACAAGGGGAGTGCAGAGGGTGGGGACACAAGGGGAGTGCAGAGGGTGGGAGGAGACCCAAGGGGAGTGCAGAGGGAGGAGACACAGGGGGTGTGCAGAGGGTGGGAGGAGACACAGGGGGAGTGCAGAGGGTGGGAGGAGACACAAGGGGAGTGCAGAGGGTGGAGACACAGGGGGAGTGCAGAGGGTGGGAGGAGACACAGGGGGAGTGCAGAGGGTGGAGACACAAGGGGAGTGCAGAGGGAGGAGACAACCGGGGGAGTGCAGAGGGTGGAGACACAAGGGGAGTGGAGAGGGAGGAGACACAAGGGGAGTGCAGAGGGTGGGAGGAGACACAAGGGGAGTGCAGAGGGTGGGAGAGACACAAGGGGAGTGCAGAGGGTGGGAGGAGACACAGGGGGAGTGCAGAGGGTGGGTGGAGACACAGGGGGAGTGCAGAGGGTGGGAGGAGACACAAGGGGAGTGCAGAGGGTGGGAGGAGACACAGGGGGAGTGCAGAGGGTGGGGACACAAGGGGAGTGCAGAGGGTGGGGACACAAGGGGAGTGCAGAGGGTGGGAGGAGACACAAGGGGAGTGCAGAGGGAGGAGACACAGGGGGAGTGCAGAGGGTGGGAGGAGACACAGGGGGAGTGCAGAGGGTGGGAGGAGACACAAGGGGAGTGCAGAGGGTGGAGACACAGGGGGAGTGCAGAGGGTGGGAGGAGACACAGGGGGAGTGCAGAGGGTGGAGACACAAGGGGAGTGCAGAGGGAGGAGACACAGGGGGAGTGCAGAGGGTGGAGACACAAGGGGAGTGGAGAGGGAGGAGACACAAGGGGAGTGCAGAGGGTGGGAGGAGACACAGGGGGAGTGCAGAGGGTGGAGACCACAAGGGGAGTGCAGAGGGTGGGAGGAGACACAGGGGGAGTGCAGAGGGTGGGAGGAGACACAAGGGGAGTGCAGAGGGTGGGGGACACAAGGTGAGTGCAGAGGGTGGGAGGGGACACAGGGGGAGTGCAGAGGGTGGGAGGAGACACAAGGGGAGTGCAGAGGGTGGGAGGAGACACAGGGGGAGTGCAGAGGGTGGGAGGAGACACAGGGGGAGTGCAGAGGGTGGGAGGAGACACAGGGGGAGTGCAGAGGGAGGAGACACAGGGGGAGTGCAGAGGGTGGGAGGAGACACAAGGGGAGTGCAGAGGGAGGAGACACAAGGGGAGTGCAGAGGGAGGAGACACAAGGGGAGTGCAGAGGGAGGGGACACAAGGGGAGTGCAGAGGGTGGGGACACAAGGGGAGTGCAGAGGGAGGGGACACAAGGGGAGTGCAGAGGGAGGGGACACAAGGGGAGTGCAGAGGGTGGGAGGAGACACAGGGGGAGTGCAGAGGGTGGGGACACAAGGGGAGTGCAGAGGGTGGGGACACAAGGGGAGTTCAGAGGGTGGGAGGAGACACAGGGGGAGTGCAGAGGGTGGGAGGAGACACAAGGGGAGTGCAGAGGGTGGGGACACAAGGGGAGTGCAGAGGGTGGGAGGAGACACAGGGGGAGTGCAGAGGGTGGGAGGAGACACAAGGGGAGTGCAGAGGGAGGAGACACAGGGGGAGTGCAGAGGGTGGGAGGAGACACAGGGGGAGTGCAGAGGGTGGGGACACAAGGGGAGTGCAGAGGGTGGGGACACAAGGGGAGTGCAGAGGGTGGGAGGAGACACAAGGGGAGTGCAGAGGGTGGGGACACAAGGGGAGTGCAGAGGGTGGGAGGGGACACAGGGGGAGTGCAGAGGGTGGGAGGAGACACAAGGGGAGTGCAGAGGGTGGGAGGGAGACACAGGGGGAGTGCAGAGGGAGGAGACACAAGGGGAGTGCAGAGGGAGGGGACACAAGGGGAGTGCAGAGGGAGGGGACACAAGGGGAGTGCAGAGGGAGGGGACACAAGGGGAGTGCAGAGGGTGGGAGGGGACACAAGGGGAGTGCAGAGGGTGGGGACACAAGGGGAGTGCAGAGGGTGGGAGGGGACACAAGGGGAGTGCAGAGGGTGGGGACACAAGGGGAGTGCAGATGGTGGGAGGGGACACAGGGGGAGTGCAGAGGGTGGGAGGAGACACAGGGGGAGTGCAGAGGGTGGGAGGAGACACAGGGGGAGTGCAGAGGGTGGGGACACAAGGGGAGTGCAGAGGGTGGAGACACAGGGGGAGTGCAGAGGGTGGGAGGGGACACAGGGGGAGTGCAGAGGGTGGGAGGGGACACAAGGGGAGTGCAGAGGGTGGGAGGAGACACAGGGGGAGTGCAGAGGGTGGGAGGAGTGCAGAGGGTGGGAGGAGACACAAGGGGAGTGCAGAGGGAGGGGACACAAGGGGAGTGCAGAGGGTGGGAGGGGACACAGGGGGAGTGCAGAGGGTGGGAGGAGACACAAGGGGAGTGCAGAGGGTGGGAGGAGACACAGGGGGAGTGCAGAGGGAGGAGACACAAGGGGAGTGCAGAGGGAGGGGACACAAGGGGAGTGCAGAGGGAGGGGACACAAGGGGAGTGCAGAGGGAGGGGACACAAGGGGAGTGCAGAGGGTGGGAGGAGACACAAGGGGAGTGCAGAGGGTGGGAGGAGACACAGGGGGAGTGCAGAGGGAGGAGACACAAGGGGAGTGCAGAGGGAGGGGACACAAGGGGAGTGCAGAGGGAGGGGACACAAGGGGAGTGCAGAGGGAGGGGACACAAGGGGAGTGCAGAGGGTGGGAGGGGACACAAGGGGAGTGCAGAGGGTGGGGACACAAGGGGAGTGCAGAGGGTGGGAGGGGACACAAGGGGAGTGCAGAGGGTGGGGACACAAGGGGAGTGCAGAGGGTGGGAGGGGACACAGGGGGAGTGCAGAGGGTGGGAGGAGACACAGGGGGAGTGCAGAGGGTGGGAGGAGACACAGGGGGAGTGCAGAGGGTGGGGACACAAGGGGAGTGCAGAGGGTGGAGACACAGGGGGAGTGCAGAGGGTGGGAGGGGACACAGGGGGAGTGCAGAGGGTGGGAGGGGACACAAGGGGAGTGCAGAGGGTGGGAGGAGACACAGGGGGAGTGCAGAGGGTGGGAGGAGTGCAGAGGGTGGGAGGAGACACAAGGGGAGTGCAGAGGGAGGGGACACAAGGGGAGTGCAGAGGGAGGGGACACAAGGGGAGTGCAGAGGGAGGGGACACAAGGGGAGTGCAGAGGGTGGGGACACAAGGGGAGTGCAGAGGGTGGGAGGAGACACAGGGGGAGTGCAGAGGGTGGGAGGAGACACAAGGGGAGTGCAGAGGGTGGGGACACAGGGGGAGTGCAGAGGGAGGAGACACAGGGGGAGTGCAGAGGGTGGGAGGAGACACAAGGGGAGTGCAGAGGGTGGGAGGGGACACAAGGGGAGTGCAGAGGGTGGGAGGGGACACAGGGGCAGTGCAGAGGGTGGGAGGAGACACAGGGGGAGTGCAGAGGTTGGGAGGAGACACAAGGGGAGTGCAGAGGGTGGGGACACAGGGGGAGTGCAGAGGGAGGAGACACAGGGGGAGTGCAGAGGGTGGGAGGAGACACAAGGGGAGTGCAGAGGGTGGGAGGGGACACAAGGGGAGTGCAGAGGGTGGGAGGGGACACAGGGGGCAGTGCAGAGGGTGGGAGGAGACACAGGGGGAGTGCAGAGGGTGGGAGGAGACACAAGGGGAGTGCAGAGGGAGGGGACACAAGGGGAGTGCAGAGGGTGGGAGGAGACACAGGGGGAGTGCAGAGGGTGGGGACACAAGGGGAGTGCAGAGGGTGGGAGGAGACACAGGGGGAGTGCAGAGGGTGGGAGGAGACACAAGGGGAGTGCAGAGGGTGGGAGGAGACACAGGGGGAGTGCAGAGGGTGGGGACACAAGGGGAGTGCAGAGGGTGGGGACACAAGGGGAGTGCAGAGGGTGGGAGGAGACACAAGGGGAGTGCAGAGGGAGGAGACACAGGGGGAGTGTAGAGGGTGGGAGGAGACACAGGGGGAGTGCAGAGGGTGGAGACACAAGGGGAGTGCAGAGGGTGGGAGGAGACACAGGGGGAGTGCAGAGGGTGGGAGGAGACACAAGGGGAGTGCAGAGGGTGGGAGGAGACACAAGGGGAGTGCAGAGGGTGGGAGGAGACACAGGGGGAGTGCAGAGGGTGGGAGGAGACACAGGGGGAGTGCAGAGGGTGGGGACACAAGGGGAGTGCAGAGGGTGGGGACACAAGGGGAGTGCAGAGGGTGGGAGGAGACACAAGGGGAGTGCAGAGGGAGGAGACACAGGGGGAGTACAGAGGGTGGGAGGAGACACAGGGGGAGTGCAGAGGGTGGGAGGAGACACAAGGGGAGTGCAGAGGGTGGAGACACAGGGGGAGTGCAGAGGGTGGGAGGAGACACAGGGGGAGTGCAGAGGGTGGAGACACAAGGGGAGTGCAGAGGGAGGAGACACAGGGGGAGTGCAGAGGGTGGAGACACAAGGGGAGTGGAGAGGGAGGAGACACAAGGGGAGTGCAGAGGGTGGGAGGAGACACAGGGGGAGTGCAGAGGGTGGAGACACAAGGGGAGTGCAGAGGGTGGGAGGAGACACAGGGGGAGTGCAGAGGGTGGGAGGAGACACAAGGGGAGTGCAGAGGGTGGGGACACAAGGGGAGTGCAGAGGGTGGGAGGGGACACAGGGGGAGTGCAGAGGGTGGGAGGAGACACAAGGGGAGTGCAGAGGGTGGGAGGAGACACAGGGGGAGTGCAGAGGGTGGGAGGAGACACAGGGGGAGTGCAGAGGGTGGGAGGAGACACAGGGGGAGTGCAGAGGGAGGAGACACAGGGGGAGTGCAGAGGGTGGGAGGAGACACAAGGGGAGTGCAGAGGGAGGAGACACAAGGGGAGTGCAGAGGGAGGAGACACAAGGGGAGTGCAGAGGGAGGGGACACAAGGGGAGTGCAGAGGGTGGGGACACAAGGGGAGTACAGAGGGAGGGGACACAAGGGGAGTGCAGAGGGAGGGGACACAAGGGGAGTGCAGAGGGTGGGAGGAGACACAGGGGGAGTGCAGAGGGTGGGGACACAAGGGGAGTGCAGAGGGTGGGGACACAAGGGGAGTGCAGAGGGTGGGAGGAGACACAGGGGGAGTGCAGAGGGTGGGAGGAGACACAAGGGGAGTGCAGAGGGTGGGGACACAAGGGGAGTGCAGAGGGTGGGAGGAGACACAGGGGGAGTGCAGAGGGTGGGAGGAGACACAAGGGGAGTGCAGAGGGAGGAGACACAGGGGGAGTGCAGAGGGTGGGGACACAAGGGGAGTGCAGAGGGTGGGGACACAAGGGGAGTGCAGAGGGTGGGAGGAGACACAAGGAGAGTGCAGAGGGTGGGGACACAAGGGGAGTGCAGAGGGTGGGAGGGGACACAGGGGGAGTGCAGAGGGTGGGAGGAGACACAAGGGGAGTGCAGAGGGTGGGAGGAGACACAGGGGGAGTGCAGAGGGAGGAGACACAAGGGGAGTGCAGAGGGAGGGGACACAAGGGGAGTGCAGAGGGAGGGGACACAAGGGGAGTGCAGAGGGAGGGGACACAAGGGGAGTGCAGAGGGTGGGAGGGGACACAAGGGGAGTGCAGAGGGTGGGGACACAAGGGGAGTGCAGAGGGTGGGAGGGGACACAAGGGGAGTGCAGAGGGTGGGGACACAAGGGGAGTGCAGAGGGTGGGAGGGGACACAGGGGGAGTGCAGAGGGTGGGAGGAGACACAGGGGGAGTGCAGAGGGTGGGAGGAGACACAGGGGGAGTGCAGAGGGTGGGGACACAAGGGGAGTGCAGAGGGTGGAGACACAGGGGGAGTGCAGAGGGTGGGAGGGGACACAGGGGGAGTGCAGAGGGTGGGAGGGGACACAAGGGGAGTGCAGAGGGTGGGAGGAGACACAGGGGGAGTGCAGAGGGTGGGAGGAGTGCAGAGGGTGGGAGGAGACACAAGGGGAGTGCAGAGGGAGGGGACACAAGGGGAGTGCAGAGGGAGGGGACACAAGGGGAGTGCAGAGGGAGGGGACACAAGGGGAGTGCAGAGGGTGGGGACACAAGGGGAGTGCAGAGGGTGGGAGGAGACACAGGGGGAGTGCAGAGGGTGGGAGGAGACACAAGGGGAGTGCAGAGGGTGGGGACACAGGGGGAGTGCAGAGGGAGGAGACACAGGGGGAGTGCAGAGGGTGGGAGGAGACACAAGGGGAGTGCAGAGGGTGGGAGGGGACACAAGGGGAGTGCAGAGGGTGGGAGGGGACACAGGGGGAGTGCAGAGGGTGGGAGGAGACACAGGGGGAGTGCAGAGGGTGGGAGGAGACACAAGGGGAGTGCAGAGGGAGGGGACACAAGGGGAGTGCAGAGGGTGGGAGGAGACACAGGGGGAGTGCAGAGGGTGGGGACACAAGGGGAGTGCAGAGGGTGGGAGGAGACACAGGGGGGAGTGCAGAGGGTGGGAGGAGACACAAGGGGAGTGCAGAGGGTGGGAGGAGACACAGGGGGAGTGCAGAGGGTGGGGACACAAGGGGAGTGCAGAGGGTGGGGACACAAGGGGAGTGCAGAGGGTGGGAGGAGACACAAGGGGAGTGCAGAGGGAGGAGACACAGGGGGAGTGCAGAGGGTGGGAGGAGACACAGGGGGAGTGCAGAGGGTGGGACACAAGGGGAGTGCAGAGGGTGGGGACACAAGGGGAGTGCAGAGGGTGGGAGGAGACACAAGGGGGAGTGCAGAGGGAGGAGACACAGGGGGAGTGCAGAGGGTGGGAGGAGACACAGGGGGAGTGCAGAGGGTGGGAGGAGACACAAGGGGAGTGCAGAGGGTGGAGACACAGGGGGAGTGCAGAGGGTGGGAGGAGACACAGGGGGAGTGCAGAGGGTGGAGACACAAGGGGAGTGCAGAGGGAGGAGACACAGGGGGAGTGCAGAGGGTGGAGACACAAGGGGAGTGGAGAGGGAGGAGACACAAGGGGAGTGCAGAGGGTGGGAGGGGACACAGGGGGAGTGCAGAGGGTGGGAGGAGACACAGGGGGAGTGCAGAGGGTGGGAGGAGACACAAGGGGAGTGCAGAGGGTGGGAGGAGACACAGGGGGAGTGCAGAGGGTGGGAGGAGACACAGGGGGAGTGCAGAGGGTGGGAGTGCAGAGGGTGGGAGGAGACACAGGGGGAGTGCAGAGGGTGGGAGGAGACACAAGGGGAGTGCAGAGGGTGGGAGGAGACACAAGGGGAGTGCAGAGGGTGGGAGGAGACACAAGGGGAGTGCAGAGGGTGGAGACACAGGGGGAGTGCAGAGGGTGGGAGGGGACACAAGGGGGAGTGCAGAGGGTGGGAGGAGACACAGGGGGAGTGCAGAGGGTGGGAGGAGACACAGGGGGAGTGCAGAGGGTGGGAGGAGACACAGGGGGAGTGCAGAGGGAGGAGACACAGGGGGAGTGCAGAGGGTGGGAGGAGACACAGGGGGGAGTGCAGAGGGGAGGAGACACAAGGGGAGTGCAGAGGGAGGAGACACAAGGGGAGTGCAGAGGGAGGGGACACAAGGGGAGTGCAGAGGGAGGGGACACAAGGGGAGTGCAGAGGGTGGGAGGAGACACAGGGGGAGTGCAGAGGGTGGGGACACAAGGGGAGTGCAGAGGGTGGGGGACACAAGGGGAGTGCAGAGGGTGGGAGGAGACACAGGGGGAGTGCAGAGGGTGGGAGGAGACACAAGGGGAGTGCAGAGGGTGGGGACACAGGGGGAGTGCAGAGGGAGGAGACACAGGGGGAGTGCAGAGGGTGGGAGGAGACACAAGGGGAGTGCAGAGGGTGGGGACACAAGGGGAGTGCAGAGGGTGGGAGGAGACACAGGGGGAGTGCAGAGGGTGGGAGGAGACACAAGGGGAGTGCAGAGGGAGGAGACACAGGGGGAGTGCAGAGGGTGGGAGGAGACACAGGGGGAGTGCAGAGGGTGGGGACACAAGGGGAGTGCAGAGGGTGGGGACACAAGGGGAGTGCAGAGGGTGGGAGGAGACACAAGGGGAGTGCAGAGGGTGGGGACACAAGGGGAGTGCAGAGGGTGGGAGGGGACACAGGGGGAGTGCAGAGGGTGGGAGGAGACACAAGGGGAGTGCAGAGGGTGGGAGGAGACACAGGGGGAGTGCAGAGGGAGGAGACACAAGGGGAGTGCAGAGGGAGGGGACACAAGGGGAGTGCAGAGGGAGGGGACACAAGGGGAGTGCAGAGGGAGGGGACACAAGGGGAGTGCAGAGGGTGGGAGGGGACACAAGGGGAGTGCAGAGGGTGGGGACACAAGGGGAGTGCAGAGGGTGGGAGGGGACACAAGGGGAGTGCAGAGGGTGGGGACACAAGGGGAGTGCAGAGGGTGGGAGGGGACACAGGGGGAGTGCAGAGGGTGGGAGGAGACACAGGGGGAGTGCAGAGGGTGGGAGGAGACACAGGGGGAGTGCAGAGGGTGGGGACACAAGGGGAGTGCAGAGGGTGGAGACACAGGGGGAGTGCAGAGGGTGGGAGGGGACACAGGGGGAGTGCAGAGGGTGGGAGGGGACACAAGGGGAGTGCAGAGGGTGGGAGGAGACACAGGGGGAGTGCAGCGGGTGGGAGGAGTGCAGAGGGTGGGAGGAGACACAAGGGGAGTGCAGAGGGAGGGGACACAAGGGGAGTGCAGAGGGAGGGGACACAAGGGGAGTGCAGAGGGAGGGGACACAAGGGGAGTGCAGAGGGTGGGGACACAAGGGGAGTGCAGAGGGTGGGAGGAGACACAGGGGGAGTGCAGAGGGTGGGAGGAGACACAAGGGGAGTGCAGAGGGTGGGGACACAAGGGGGAGTGCAGAGGGAGGAGACACAGGGGGAGTGCTGAGGGTGGGAGGAGACACAAGGGGAGTGCAGAGGGTGGGGACACAGGGGGAGTGCAGAGGGAGGAGACACAGGGGGAGTGCAGAGGGTGGGAGGAGACACAAGGGGAGTGCAGAGGGTGGGAGGGGACACAAGGGGAGTGCAGAGGGTGGGAGGGGACACAGGGGGAGTGCAGAGGGTGGGAGGAGACACAGGGGGAGTGCAGAGGGTGGGAGGAGACACAAGGGGAGTGCAGAGGGAGGGGACACAAGGGGAGTGCAGAGGGTGGGAGGAGACACAGGGGGAGTGCAGAGGGTGGGGACACAAGGGGAGTGCAGAGGGTGGGAGGAGACACAGGGGGAGTGCAGAGGGTGGGAGGAGACACAAGGGGAGTGCAGAGGGTGGGAGGAGACACAGGGGGAGTGCAGAGGGTGGGGACACAAGGGGAGTGCAGAGGGTGGGGACACAAGGGGAGTGCAGAGGGTGGGAGGAGACACAAGGGGAGTGCAGAGGGAGGAGACACAGGGGGAGTGCAGAGGGTGGGAGGAGACACAGGGGGAGTGCAGAGGGTGGGGACACAAGGGGAGTGCAGAGGGTGGGGACACAAGGGGAGTGCAGAGGGTGGGAGGAGACACAAGGGGAGTGCAGAGGGAGGAGACACAGGGGGAGTGCAGAGGGTGGGAGGAGACACAGGGGGAGTGCAGAGGGTGGGAGGAGACACAAGGGGAGTGCAGAGGGTGGAGACACAGGGGGAGTGCAGAGGGTGGGAGGAGACACAGGGGGAGTGCAGAGGGTGGAGACACAAGGGGAGTGCAGAGGGAGGAGACACAGGGGGAGTGCAGAGGGTGGAGACACAAGGGGAGTGGAGAGGGAGGAGACACAAGGGGAGTGCAGAGGGTGGGAGGGGACACAGGGGGAGTGCAGAGGGTGGGAGGAGACACAGGGGGAGTGCAGAGGGTGGGAGGAGACACAAGGGGAGTGCAGAGGGTGGGAGGAGACACAGGGGGAGTGCAGAGGGTGGGAGGAGACACAGGGGGAGTGCAGAGGGTGGGAGTGCAGAGGGTGGGAGGAGACACAGGGGGAGTGCAGAGGGTGGGAGGAGACACAAAGGGAGTGCAGAGGGTGGGAGGGGACACAGGGGGAGTGCAGAGGGTGGGAGGAGACACAAGGGGAGTGCAGAGGGTGGGAGGAGACACAGGGGGAGTGCAGAGGGAGGAGACACAAGGGGAGTGCAGAGGGAGGGGACACAAGGGGAGTGCAGAGGGAGGGGACACAAGGGGAGTGCAGAGGGTGGGAGGAGACACAGGGGGAGTGCAGAGGGAGGAGACACAGGGGGAGTGCAGAGGGTGGGAGGAGACACAGGGGGAGTGCAGAGGGAGGAGACACAAGGGGAGTGCAGAGGGAGGAGACACAAGGGGAGTGCAGAGGGAGGGGACACAAGGGGAGTGCAGAGGGAGGGGACACAAGGGGAGTGCAGAGGGTGGGAGGAGACACAGGGGGAGTGCAGAGGGTGGGGACACAAGGGGAGTGCAGAGGGTGGGGACACAAGGGGAGTGCAGAGGGTGGGAGGAGACACAGGGGGAGTGCAGAGGGTGGGAGGAGACACAAGGGGAGTGCAGAGGGTGGGGACACAGGGGGAGTGCAGAGGGAGGAGACACAGGGGGAGTGCAGAGGGTGGGAGGAGACACAAGGGGAGTGCAGAGGGTGGGGACACAAGGGGAGTGCAGAGGGTGGGAGGAGACACAGGGGGAGTGCAGAGGGTGGGAGGAGACACAAGGGGAGTGCAGAGGGAGGAGACACAGGGGGAGTGCAGAGGGTGGGAGGAGACACAGGGGGAGTGCAGAGGGTGGGGACACAAGGGGAGTGCAGAGGGTGGGGACACAAGGGGAGTGCAGAGGGTGGGAGGAGACACAAGGGGAGTGCAGAGGGTGGGGACACAAGGGGAGTGCAGAGGGTGGGAGGGGACACAGGGGGAGTGCAGAGGGTGGGAGGAGACACAAGGGGAGTGCAGAGGGTGGGAGGAGACACAGGGGGAGTGCAGAGGGAGGAGACACAAGGGGAGTGCAGAGGGAGGGGACACAAGGGGAGTGCAGAGGGAGGGGACACAAGGGGAGTGCAGAGGGAGGGGACACAAGGGGAGTGCAGAGGGTGGGAGGGGACACAAGGGGAGTGCAGAGGGTGGGGACACAAGGGGAGTGCAGAGGGTGGGAGGGGACACAAGGGGAGTGCAGAGGGTGGGGACACAAGGGGAGTGCAGAGGGTGGGAGGGGACACAGGGGGAGTGCAGAGGGTGGGAGGAGACACAGGGGGAGTGCAGAGGGTGGGAGGAGACACAGGGGGAGTGCAGAGGGTGGGGACACAAGGGGAGTGCAGAGGGTGGAGACACAGGGGGAGTGCAGAGGGTGGGAGGGGACACAGGGGGAGTGCAGAGGGTGGGAGGGGACACAAGGGGAGTGCAGAGGGTGGGAGGAGACACAGGGGGAGTGCAGCGGGTGGGAGGAGTGCAGAGGGTGGGAGGAGACACAAGGGGAGTGCAGAGGGAGGGGACACAAGGGGAGTGCAGAGGGAGGGGACACAAGGGGAGTGCAGAGGGAGGGGACACAAGGGGAGTGCAGAGGGTGGGGACACAAGGGGAGTGCAGAGGGTGGGAGGAGACACAGGGGGAGTGCAGAGGGTGGGAGGAGACACAAGGGGAGTGCAGAGGGAGGGGACACAAGGGGGAGTGCAGAGGGTGGGAGGAGACACAGGGGGAGTGCAGAGGGTGGGGGACACAAGGGGAGTGCAGAGGGTGGGAGGAGACACAGGGGGAGTGCAGAGGGTGGGAGGAGACACAAGGGGAGTGCAGAGGGTGGGAGGAGACACAAGGGGAGTGCAGAGGGTGGGAGGGGACACAAGGGGAGTGCAGAGGGTGGGAGGGGACACAGGGGGAGTGCAGAGGGTGGGAGGAGACACAAGGGGAGTGCAGAGGGAGGGGACACAAGGGGAGTGCAGAGGGTGGGAGGAGACACAGGGGGAGTGCAGAGGGTGGGGACACAAGGGGAGTGCAGAGGGTGGGAGGAGACACAGGGGGAGTGCAGAGGGTGGGAGGAGACACAAGGGGAGTGCAGAGGGTGGGAGGAGACACAGGGGGAGTGCAGAGGGAGGAGACACAGGGGGAGTGCAGAGGGTGGGGACACAAGGGGAGTGCAGAGGGTGGGAGGAGACACAGGGGGAGTGCAGAGGGTGGGAGGAGACACAAGGGGAGTGCAGAGGGTGGGAGGAGACACAGGGGGAGTGCAGAGGGTGGGAGGAGACACAATGGGAGTGCAGAGGGAGGGGACACAAGGGGAGTGCAGAGGGTGGAGACACAGGGGGAGTGCAGAGGGAGGGGACACAAGGGGAGTGCAGAGGGTGGGAGGAGACACAGGGGGAGTGCAGAGGGTGGAGACACAAGGGGAGTGCAGAGGGTGGGAGGGGACACAAGGGGAGTGCAGAGGGTGGAGACACAGGGGGAGTGCAGAGGGTGGGAGGGGACAGAAGGGGAGTGCAGAGGGTGGGAGGGGACACAAGGGGAGTGCAGAGGGTGGGGACACAAGGGGAGTGCAGAGGGTGGGTGGGGACACAGGGGGAGTGCGGAGGGTGGGAGGGGACACAGGGGGAGTGCAGAGGGTGGGAGGGGACACAAGGGGAGTGCGGAGGGTGGGAGGGGACACAGGGGGAGTGCAGAGGGTGGGAGGAGACAAACAACTATGTTCCGTCACACCCAAAGGCCATTTTGAACAGGTGGGTTTTCAGTTTGCTTTCGAAAGAGGACATAGTTGGTGATTGCCAGAGATCCAGAGGCAGAGAATTCCAAACAGAAGGTGTTTGATGCTGACAAGTCCTTTGACCAAATGTCTTGAAAGAGACTTTGTGGACTCGAAGGAGCGTTTCTCCAGAAGACCCGAGAGAATCTATCTATCTATCTGTCTATCTATCTATCTATCTATTTACCTATCTATCTATCTATCTATCTCTCTATCTATCTATCTCTCTGTCTAATTTTAGAAAAGACCACTTTGACAATCACCCCATTACACTGAATTTCAAGCTTGTATTATCGTGTTTCGTCGCATATCCGAGCACTGCATTATATCATATCGTATCGTATCGTATCGTATCGTATCGTATCGTATTGTATCGTATCGTATCATATCACATCGTATCGTATCGTATCGTATCGTATCGTATCGTATCGTATCGCATCGTAATGTATTGTGTTGTACTGAATTGCATTACAATGTATTGTTGTATTGCATTTCATTGTACCATATTGTTTTGCATTGTACTGTATTGTATTGCATTGCATTGTACCATATTGTTTTGTATTGTACTGTATTGTATTGCATTGCATTGTACCATATTGTTTTGTATTGTACTGTATTGTATTGCATTGCATTGTATCATTCTGTTTTGTATTGTACTGTATTGTATTGCATTGCATTGTACCATATTGTTTCGTATTGTACTGTATTGTATTGCATTGCATTGTACAATATTGTTTCGTATTGTACTGTATTGTATTGCATTGCATTGTACAATATTGTTTCGTATTGTACTGTATTGTATTGCATTGCATTGCATTGTACCATATTGTTTCGTATTGTACTGTATTGCATTGCATTGCATTGTACCATATTGTTTCGTATTGTACTGTATTGTATTGCATTGCATTGTACCATATTGTTTCGTATTGTACTGTATTGTATTGCATTGCATTGTACCATATTGTTTCGTATTGTACTGTATTGTATTGCATTGCATTGTACCATATTGTTTCGTATTGCATTGCATTGTACAATATTGTTTCGTATTGTACTGTATTGTATTGCATTGCATTGCATATCTTTCTGGTTACAGTGAATCATTCTATATGGAGTCGGGACCATTCTATCTGGGCAGAGAGCATCGCGAAGGACGAACCTGCATGTAAGAAATTATATTTAAATATTGAAAAAAACAAGCAAAAACAAAAACCATCTACCCCCCCCCCCCCACACACACACACACACACATACACACTCTCATTCTCTCTCATCTCTCTCTCCCTCTCTCACTCTCACTCTCTCTGTCTGACACACGGATATTCTCTCTGTCAAACACACACACACACACACACACACACACACACACACACACACACACACACACACACACACACTCTCTCTCTCTCTCTCTCTTTCTCTCTGTCTGTCTGTCTGTCTGACACACAAATACTCTCTTTCTCTCTCAAACACACACACACACACACACACACACACACACACACACACACACACACACACACACACACACACACACATTGAGCTTCCCCGACTTAAAAAAAAAAATCAAAAGCAGCAGCTCGGGTTATGGCGGGGGGCGGTGGGCGGGGGGTAGGGGGCGGGAGGGGGGGCATGCCGACCGGAGATGGGGGGTGGGAGGTGTGGGTGGTGGCAGGGTGTGTGTGTGTGTGTGGGCGGGAGGGTTCCGAACCGGGGAGGAATGAATGGTTTGGTGACGAACGGCTGCTCACTATACTGGGTCAATTAGTCTCCAGGTTTAATTCCGATGATTTATCGGCCCCTGAACCTGGAAACACGACCTCCCTCGTTTGCACACACACACACACACACACACACACACACACACACACACACACACGAGCCTGGCGGGGAGGGGGGAGGGGATCGGGGGGACTGGGGGGGGGGGGAGGGGGAGGTAGGGGCCCCAGACCCAGGATTGCATCCGTCTCGCTGGTAGCATCTGCATGGGTTTGTAATCCCTGTTTATGGGCAGCCATTCGCATAGCAATGCTTGCGTCGGGAGCGGAAAGCTGTATTGATGTGTCGGGGGGGGCAGACTGAATTCTCTGTGTGTGTGTGTGTGTGTGTGTGTGTGTGTGTGTGTGTGTGTGTGTGTGTGTGTGTGTGTGTGTGTGTGTGTGTGTGTGTGTGTGTGTGTGTGTGTGTGTGTGTGTGTGTGTGGGTGGGTGCATTTTTACCAATTTCTCCTTTCCTTCCTTCCTCCTCGTTTCTCTCTCTCTGTATCTGGGGGTGTTTTTTCTGTATGTATGTCTGCAGTTTTGATGTTGGGTTGTTTTGTTCTCTCTCTCTCTCTCTCTCTCTCTCTCTCTCTCTCTCTCTCTCTCTTCTCTCTCTCTCTCTCTCTCTCTCTTTGTTTTCTGTGTACTGTCCAAACCTTGGAGACGAACGACTGAAAAAAAGCACATTACCCCCCCCCCCCACCCCCCTGTCACATGTACTTTAAAGCTAATGACAAAGTGCCAAAGTGTCGTAAATCTCTTATTAGTTTATGTTGCTTCAATTCTGGTTTTTTTTTCTTTCTGTTCCATTTTTGTCTATTTTGCACAATTTTGTTCTGATTAGTACCTACTATGTCACCAGAGATTTTCAGGTAATGACATTAAACATTTCAGTGTTCAGTGTTCAGTGTTCTCTCTCTCTCTCTCTCTCTCTGTCTCTGTCTCTGTCTCTCTCTCTCTCTGTCTCTGTCTCACATAAATGTCATATTTGTATTTGGATCCCCCTCAGAAGGACCTGTGGCCTATACTGAATACACAATTTCCTTTCGTTTCGTTTCGTTTCGTATCTCTCTCTCTCCCTCCCTCCCTCCCTCACTCTCTCTCTCTCTGGTGTTTCTTGCCTATTTTGTTGTTATTGTTTTCCTCCTCTTCCCCCCCCCACCCCCCGCTTTCTTTCTTTTATTCTTTCTCCCTGAGTTTATTTTTACCATTTTATTTTCTGTCTGTTGTAATCCGTCTGTCTGTCTGTCTGTGTGTCATTGTGTAATTTGTTGCATCGTGTTTCTTCTTCACCTTCTGACATCCTTTTTCTTCTGTTCTTTCTGAAGGTGCTATTTTTACAATCTGTCACTTCCTAATTGGAAACATCCTGAACAAACGAGGTACAGAAACCAAACACTGATGCTGTGCTTTCTTTCTGTCCTCTGTTCTTCCTTTCTTTCTTTCTTTCCTCCTTTCTTTCTTTCCTCCTTTCTTTCTTTCCTTAATTTCTTTCTTTCTTTCTTTCCTCCTTTCTTTCTTTCCTTAATTTCTTTCTTTCTTTCTTTCCTCCTTTCTTTCTTTCTTTCTGTTTGTTTTTTCAGAGCATTTCTATGTTTTTCATTCGTGTTATCCTGGTTTGAAACTTCCTCCAGAAAGAGACCCAGAAACGACACTCCGCTCTTTGTTTAGTTTAGATCTCTTTTCCCTTCCTTTCTTCCTTTCTGTCCTTTCTTTCTTCATTTATTTCTTTGTTCATTTCCTTCTTCTTTTCTTTTCTTTATTCTTTCCAATTAGCGCCTTTTTTTCATTGTGGTTCTTTTTTTTCTACCATTCTGTTTTCATCAGTCTTCATTTCCGATGTTTTTGTGTTTTTTTGGTTTTTTTGTGTGTGTGCTTGTTTTCCTGGCTTTGATTCGTTCTTATTCTGTCTTGTTCTTTCTTCCATGGTTTCTTTCGTTCCTCATTTTGTCGTGTTCTTTCTTTCTTTCTTTCTTTTATTTCTTTTTTCGATTATGTCAGAATATTTTATTTTCGCCTCTCTTGTCTCCTGACTCGAAACGTCTTAAACAAAGAGACACATGTAGCAAGGAACTCTCCGGCTTTGTTTCTTTCTTCCTTTGTTTCTTTCTTCCTTTGTTTCTTTCTTCCCTTCCTTCCTTTCCCCTGCCCCTCCCTTCCCTTCTCTCTTTGTGTTACATTTGAATATTTTTTTAATTTTCTCCCATTTTGCCTCCTGACTTGAAACTTCCTGAACAAACAGACATAAAACAACGAAGCTCCCATGCTAAGAATCTTTCATTCGTTCTTTGGTTTTTCCTCCTTCTTCCTTCTCTACTTCCTTCTACCCTTCTTTCTTTCTGTTCTCTCTTCTTTCCTTTCTTTCACTTGCAATCGAAACTTTGAAGATACTTCCAATGGACGTAGAATGCCGACAGAAATGAAGACAAGAGCTGGTTCTAACTTGTCGTTGAACCAGGTTCACGGATAGAAGGAATGGTCCCACTGTGCAACATTTCACGTCTTCACTGTATCACTGCACACAGTTTCAATCGTTAAGAAGAGTCCTCAGATGGACACTTGACCTCCAGCTCCGCTCATATTGGAAATCTCTCTCTCTCTCTCTGTGTCTCTGTTTCTGTCTCTGTATCTCTCTGTCTCTCTCTGTCTCTGTCTCTCTCTAACGAAGCTGAATGATATTTCCAAAGGATGTTTTTTTTCCAAATATTTGATGCTCAGGTACAATCCATTCTATTGTACGCTTCTGAGATGTGGGGTCTTAACAGACTTGATAATATTGAGAAGGCTCAGTCCTTTGCATGTAAACGTTTTTTGAACATACCACTTAGAGTACCAAACAAGTTTGCATACGGCAAATTAGGACGTTATCCACTGTATATAAATAGTGCAACAAGGTGTATTAAGTACTGGTTAAGGTTGCTGAATATGAATGTGCACCGATTACCCAGACAGACATATTTGATGTTGTTTAACTTAGACGAAAGGGGAAAAAAATGCTGGGTGTCTTTAGTAAAATATACTTTATTTAGACTTGGGTTGGATATGTCTGGTTGCAACAAGGCGTTGGTTGTGAGCAAACATTTTTGTCATTATTTAAGCAAAGAATGAAAGATATATTTATGCAGGAGTGGGACGAGTCAGTAATGTCTAAAGATATATATCATAACTACAGACTGTTTAAAACTGGTTTTCAGTGTGAGCAATATTTTGACTTTGTGGACAAAAAGTGTTTTAGGGACTGGTAAAATTACGGCTTGGTTTGCTCCCAATAAATGGATCATTTTTTAGGAGAACATTCAAATGTAATTCAAATTACGCATGTAAATGTTGTAATGTGGTCGAAGATGAAAACCATTTTATAAACAATTGTGTCCTTTACAATAACCTGCGGCAAAAACATCTGAACTCTGAAGGTCAATCGTATGTTCACTTGCTGAAGAATGGTTCTGTTTACAGTATTCGTAAACTCTGCGTTTATATATTTAATGCCCTGAAGATACGACAGGAATTATGTGACAACAATGATGAAAGTTAGAATTAATTTACTATGCACAAGAAGCACTTTTGTTCTACAGGTTTAAGTTAGTACGTACTTTACATTTTGTTGTCGCTGCGCGATCACCATAGTGTGCACTTCTGACCTCTTTCTGGGGGCCTGAAGCCTGGAGATTAAAGTTTTGTTCTTGTTCTTGTTCTTCTCTCTCTCTCTCTCTCTCTCTCTCTCTCCACACACACACACACACACACACACACACACACACACACACACACACACACATATATATATATATATATAATATTGTGTGTATGTGTGTGCATGTGTGTGAGGGCATGGTGTAAAGAAGCTTCCAGCTTATCCATTCTACCCTCAATAAAACATTTGTCATTTGCCATTCTCTCTCTCTCTCTCTCTCTCTCTCTCTCTCTCTCTCTCTCTCTTTCTCTTTGTGTGTCTCTATTTGTCTGTCTGTCTGTCTGCATCTCTCACTCTCTCTCCACACACACACACACACACACACACACACACACACACACACACACACACACACACACACACACACACACACACACACACACACATCTACAAGCTTGTTTTCGTCCACATTCAAGTTTATTCCTCATTGATCAAAGTGCCAGTATGTGAAACATTTGTTTTCTTGACGAAGAAAGAAAAAAAAGCGTTTTGCTCGAATTGTGTGTATTTTGTATGTTTTCTTTGGCCTTAAGTCTATTTGTTTACATCCAAACCGACTGATTGGGACGTATCAAAGCAGAGAACATTTCGTAAACACACACACACACACACACACACACACACACACACACACACACACACACACACATACATACACACACACGCCCCCCCACGTCCCCCACCCCCCACAAACATACACACACACACACACACACGCGCGCGCGCACATACGCACGTAGGAATGCACACACACGAACAAGCACGCCCACACGCAGAAACACACGCACGTTCGCTCGCACACACAGAGATACACGCGCAAAACACAGACACACACACTCATTCACATACATACGCACGCACACATTCTGTCTCTCTCTCTCTCTCTCCCTCTCTGTCTCTCCGTCAGACGCGCACACACACACACACACACACACACACACACACACACACACACACAACACACACACACACACACACACACACACACACACACACACACACACACACACACACACAGATCGTTCCTTCCTGAAATCTGTTTCTCGTTCATCACACTCTTTGTTTTCTCAGTGATCAAAGTGTCAACAGTGAGAGCTGTTTGGGTTTCTCCACAGACACTGACACGTGCTTCAACACGCATCACTATGCATGCATGTATGTATGTTTCTTTATCTGCTTTACATCTTTGTCTCTATGTTTGTCTGTGTTTACGTCTTTGTGAAAAGCCCACCCAA